>NC_040097.1:31381404-31684434 GCF_003369695.1 Bos indicus x Bos taurus | reverse complement strand
AAATGGTTCCCTTAGGGAATTTGAACCTGAAAGAGACCATTTTAAACTAGAGAAGTAGAATGACCTCCAGTTGTCAAGTTTACATTTTCTCCATCTGCAGAAATGGGGACTCTAGAGCTAAATGAGGTCAGTTAAAGGAAGATTTCTAAAAAAAATCTTTTTTGCACATCTGAGTTAAACAGTGTAAATTTTGGCCCTTTAACTGTGACTTTCTAGTAAGAATAACTGTCAAGGGCTGGCTTTAGTTATTCAGGGGGTAGTTGTTGTTGTTCAGTCACTAAATTGTGTCTGACTCTTTGTAACCCCGTGAACTGCAGCACACCAGGCTCCTCTGTCCTTCACTATCTCCCAAGTTTGCTCAAACTCCTGTTCCCCTGTGGCTCAGTGGTAAACAATCTGCCTGCAATGCAGGAGCTGCAGGAGACGTGAGTTTGATCACTGGGTCGGGAAGATTCCCTGGAGGAGGAAATGGCAACCCACTCCAGTATTCTTACCTGGAGGACCCCATGGACAGAGGAGCGTGGTGGACTATAGCCCATAAGAGCTGGACATGACTGAAGTGCCTGGGCATGCAATGTGCATTGAGTCGGTGATGCTATCTAACCATCTCAGCTTCTGTTGCTTCCTTCTCTTTTGCCTTCACTCTTTCCCAGTATCAGGGTATTTTCCAATGAGTCGGCCCTTTGCATTAGGTGGCCAAAGTATTGGAGCTTCAACTTCAGCATCAGTCCTTCCAATGTCCTTTAGGATTGACTGGTTTGATCGCCTTGCAGTCCAAGGGACTCTCAAGTGTCTTCTCCAACACCACAGTTTGAAAGCATCAGTTCTTCGGTGCTCAGCATTCTTTATGGTCCAGCTCTCACAGATGATCCTGACTACTGGAAAACCATAGCTTTGACTAGACGGACCTTTGTCAGCAAAGTGACATCTCTGCTTTTTAGTGTGCTGTCTAGGTTGGTTATAGCTTTCCTTCGAAGGAGCAAGCATCTTTTAATTTCATGGCTACAGTCTCCATCCACAGTGATTTTGGAGCCCAAGAAAATAAAATCTGTCACTGCTTTCACTTTTTCCCCTTCTATTTGCCATGAAGTGATGGGACTTGATCCATGATCTTAATTTTTTTGGATGTTGAGTTTTAAGCCAGCTTTTCACTCCTCTGTCACCCTCATCAAGAGGCTCTTTAGTTCGTCTTCACTTTCTGCCATTAGAGTGGTATCAGGAGATAGACCAGTTGTCTTACTATTAAAATACTAATAACTTGAAAGACTTATAGTCAAGAGGTGGTACATCAAAAACAGGATGAGTTGTAGGGGAAAAATATTCTGAAGATGTGGAAAATCTGAGTGATGGGGGAGCAGTGCTGGGCTCACTGGGGCCTCAGACAGAATTTGAGTTGGCAGCACAACAGTTGTCAAAAAAACAGCAGCCTAATTCAGAAAGGTGCAGAATAAGTCACCTTGCAGTGGTCAAAGGCTATTCTAATTATTCTGACTAATTTCAGCTTGTTTATCTTTACAGAAATGGGAGGCAGCTTGAGAAGTTCTCAAATAAACTCAGCGACTTAAGAGATGAAAAATGAGTCCAGGGTGAACAAGTTAGTAGAATTAAGACTGCTTTTGCTTACCAGAAAACACAATTACCCTTAGAATGGGTATTTTGGTCCAGGAAGAAAGTGATGGTATACTTTCGAGGTGATGGCAGGTGTAACTCTCTCTGAATGCCTTTATATACATGACTGGAATGGTAAGAAGAGGACACAGATGGAAACTGTGTATGGTCAACTCTGTGGCACTCATGAGGGTGTGCACAAACATTTTAGCTCTCTTTCCTCTGGGCACACAGTAGGGCTGCACTTCCCTGCCCACTTGAAGAGACACACAGCCATGTGACTTGCATTGGCCAATGGCATGTGAGCAGAAATGACACTTCAGTAAGTCAACTATACTCTAATAAAAAAACATTTTTAAAGAGGAATGTAACTAAAAAGAAAAGAAGAAATAACACTTAACAGCAGAAGCTTTAAGAACGAGTATGATTTCTCTCCAAAGATTTATTTTGGAGGGCGAGTGTCTTTCCTCATAACCACGTCACTGCAAAGTAGCTTGATTTTAGAATCCAGTCTTTCAACCAGTACACTATCATGAACTTCTGAATGTCATTGATGATGTCTTGTCACTTAAAGGAATTTTTAAAATTCTGCTTTAGCATATTGAAAGCTAAAATTATTGTCACTTATTTTAGATGTGATACTGTGGCTTTATTTTTCTTTTGGCAGAACTTTCCCAACTAGGGTTTAAACCTGGGCCCAGACAGTGAAAGTGCAGAGTCCTATTCACTGGACTGACAGGAAATTCTTGGTAATGGTATTTTTAAATGAAGTATTATCTTTTAGAAAATGCATCCTAAAATATTTGTGGCTAAGGTATGATATCTAAAATTTGCTTCAGATAATGCAGGGGAACACAGAGAGTGGGTGAGTGGCACCATAGATAACACATGATTAGACACCAGCTGATCACTGTTGAGAACTGGGTGATGGATATGTGGGGATTATTAGGCTTTTCTCTCTACTTTTGTGTATATCTGCAGCTTTCCATAATAAGGTATAATAAGCAAATAAGCAATAAGAGAAGGCATGGAAAAGACTGGAATTGGTATAAAATTTAAACAGGACTTTTTAATCTCATCTATGCTATTTTTAGAGAGAGCTTGATATGCAGAGTACATCATAAGAAACACTGGATGGGAAGAAACACAAGTTGGAATCAAGATTGCCGGGAGAAATATCAATAACCTCAGATATGCAGATGACACCACCCTTATGGCAGAAAGTGAAGAGGAACTCAAAAGCCTCTTGATGAAAGTGAAAGTGGAGAGTGAAAAAGTTGGCTTAAAGCTCAACATTCAGAAAACGAAGATCATGGCATCCGGTCCCACCACTTCATGGGAAATAGATGGGGAAACAGTGGAAACAGTGTCAGACTTTATTTTTCTGGGCTCCAAAATCACTACAGATGGTGACTGCAGCCATGAAATTAAAAGACGCTTACTCCTTGGAAGGAAAGTTATGACCAACCTAGATAGCATATTCAAAAGCAGAGACATTACTTTGCCAAGAAAGGTCCGTCTAGTCAAGGCTATGGTTTTTCCTGTGGTCATGTATGGATGTGAGAGTTGGACTGTGAAGAAGGCTGAGCGCCAAAGAATTGATGCTTTTGAACTGTGGTGTTGGAGAAGACTCTTGAGAGTCCCTTGGACTGCAAGTAGATCCAACCAGTCCATTCTGAAGGAGATCAGCCTTGGGATTTCTTTGGAAGGAATGATGCTGAAGCTGAAACTCCAGTACTTTGGCCACCTCATTCGAAGAGTTGACTCATTGGAAAAGACTCTGATGCTGGGAGGGATTGGGGGTAGGCGGAGAAGGGGACAACAGAGGATGAGATGGCTGGATGGCATCACTGACTTGATGGACGTGAGTCTCAGTGAACTCAGGGAGTTGGTGATGGACAGGGAGGCCTGGCGTGCTTCAATTCATGGGGTCACAAAGAGTTGGACACGACTGAGTGACTGATCTGATCTGATCTGATCTGACAAACTATGATCAGTGGTACAAATGTTTTTGTACAGCTCTCAAACTATGAATGATCTTTACTGATGACTTAAAATGTTCAGGTTCAGTTCAGTTCAGTTCAGTTCAGATCAGTCGCTCAGTCGTGTCCAACTCTTTTCGACCCCATGAATCGAAGCACGCCAGGCCTCCCTGTCCATCACCAACTCCCGGAGTTCACTGAGACTCACGTCCATCAAGTCAGTGATGCCATCCACCCATCTCATCCCCTGTCGTCCCCTTCTCCTCTTGCCCCCAATCCCTCCCAGCATCAGAGTCTTTTCCAATGAGTCAACTCTTCACATGAGGTGGCCAAAGTACTGGAGCTTCAGTTTTAGCATCATTCTTTCCAAAGAAATCCCAGGGCTGATCTCCTTCAGAATGGACTGGTTGGATGTTCAAGTTGGAGAAATTCAAATTTTAGTGTCAATAAAGTTTTACTGAAACAGAGTCACACGCATGTGTTTCTACCTGGCTCATGGCAGCTTTCACACTCTAAAGACAGAGAGAGTTGAGTAGTGGTAGCAGAGCCTGTGCACCACAAAACCTAATATATTTACTATGTGGCCCTTTACAGAAAAGTTCTGTTGTTGTTCAGTCACTCAGTTATGTCTGACTCTTTGCAACCCCATGGACTACAGCATGCCAGAAAAATTTGCTGACCTCTATTTTAAAAACAGATTTCCTCATGCACAATTTTGTTTTTAACACAAGTGAAAAGAAAAACAATATTATTTTCTTTTTTAATTGGCAAAGTAATACAAGACCGTTTTAGATGATGTAGGCTATACCAAAGAGTATAAAAAAGAAAATGCATATTGTCCACTAGGTAGCCATTTCTGAAATCTTCTTTCTTATCTCTTACCAACCAACTGTTGACAAAATGAAACCTGCTCTAATTTCAGGTAAAAGTGAGGATTGTCTTTCTGGGGCTGATTAGACAAGAACTGCAAGCAGACAGTGGCTGTAACAGAAGAGTGTGAAAGGATTTGAAAGAGGCCACCTGGGATCTTATTGGGTTTAAATTGTACAATAAATCTGACACAGCGTGTCTAAACTCAGGTATAATAAATCCTAGTAGGCGGGTATTGTAATAACCATTTAATATAGATACAAGAACTGATATTCAAGGTGGGAATCTAGTTAACAAGTTTCTGGGGGAAAAAATAACAACCATGAACACTGAGTTAACCCATGATTATACCAGCATTATTTACAATAATTGAAAGGTAGAAGCAGCACCAATGTTCATCAGCAGAAGGATGGATAAGCAAAATGTGGCATATATCAATACATACAATGTGGTATTATTTAGCTTTAAAAAGAAAGGAAGTTCTGACATGTGCTGCACCATGGGTGAGCATTGAGGACATTGCATTAAGTGAAATCAGTCAGTCACAAAAGGCAAAAGTGTATGATTCTATATATATGAAGTACCTGCTACTGCTACTACTGCTAAGTCGCTTCATTCGTGTCCGACTCTTTCGACCCCATAGACAGCAGCCCACCAGGCTCCCCCATCCCTGGGATTCTCCAGGCAAGAAGAAGTACCTAGAATAGTCCAATTTATAGAGATAGAAAGTAGAATGGTCATTGCCAGGGGATGGAGGAGAATGAACGATGAGGAGTTATTGTTTAATGGGTATAAAGTTTCAGTTTGAGAAGATGAAAAATGTTCTAGATATGGATGATGAGGGATGCACAACAATGTGAATGTGCTAAGTGCCACCAAACTGTACACTTTAATAGCCTTTAAAGGGCAAAATTTTGTGCTAGGTATGTGACCATAATTTTTAAACACTGACAAATTTCAAGTGGATGAAATTTGCTCATAATAGTTTGATCATAATAAGAGTACATCATGAGAAATGCTGGGCTGGAAGAAGCACAAGCTGGAATCAGGATTGCTGGGAGAAGTATCAATAACCTCAGATATGCAGATGACACCACCCTTATGGCAGAAAGTGAAGAGGAACTCAAAAGCCTCTTGATGAAAGTGAAAGTGGAGAGTGAAAAAGTTGGCTTAAAGCTCAACATTCAGAAAACAAAGATCACAGCATCCGGTCCCATCACTTCACATCCGGTCCCATCACTTCATGGGAAATAGATGGGGAAACAGTGGAAACAGTGTCAGACTTTATTTTGGGGGGCTCCAAAATCACTGCAGATGGTGACTGCAGCCATGAAATTAAAAGACGCTTACTCCTTGGAAGGAAAGTTATGACCAACCTAGATAGCATATTCAAAAGCAGAGACGTTACTTTGCCAACAAAGGTCCGTCTAGTCAAGGCTATGGTTTTTCCTGTGGTCATGTATGGATGTGAGAGTTGGACTGTGAAGAAAGCTGAGCGCTGAAGAATTGATGCTTTTGAACTGTGGTGTTGGAGAAGACTCTTGAGAGTCCCTTGGACTGCAAGGAGATCCAACCAATCCATTCTAAAGGAGATCAGCCCTGGGATTTCTTTGGAAGGACTGATGCTAAAGCTGAAACTCCAATACTTTGGTCACCTCATGTGAAGAGTTGACTCATTGGAAAAGACTCTGATGTTGGGAGGGATTGGGGGCAGGAGGAGAAGGGGATGACAGAGGATGAGATGGCTGGATGGCATCACCGACTCGATGGACATGGGTTTGGGTGAACTCCAGGAGTTGGTGATGGACAGGGAGGCCTGGTGTGCTGCAATTCATGGGGTCACAAAGAGTCGGACACGACTGAGTGACTGAACTGAACTGAAGGGTATATCTTAAGCAAAGAAGTTAAAATGTATTTCAAGAAAGCAGGAAAAAGCTCAAGAAACTGCAAAGTCTTTTGGCTGCGTGACTCATAATATTTAAAGGTGGTTACTGATGAAGGGGTGATGGACTGCCACTGAGAGTTTGCTTTCTGTGTTTGAAGGTTCGGGAATAGATCCACTTGGGAGATGAGAAACTTGATACTTCCAGTTCAGTGATTTTTATAAGAATGCCAAGAAAAGAGTCTAAAGGAAAAGTTGGAGCTGTCATTAGTAGTGTTACCAGTGATCTGACTTTTCAGTCTGCATGCTGCCTTTACAATGCTGATTTCCATAAAAATTACTCAGTTTCCAATAACCTGCCAGGATTGTGGCTACTGCACATACCATTTAAGGACTGAGTCTTGGCCCCAGCTAGTGGGCAGCCCTTAGCTCCTCCATGCCACTAAGACTGTGCACCCTTCTCTGTGAACGCCTGGCTGGTCAGTTTAGCTGGACAGGCACTTGGAAAGCCCAAGTGTCTGGTTTACTGTGGGAAAATCTGGGGGATGGGCTGGACAGCTATCATCCATGGCATCACAAATGCCAAGTTGTTTGCCAGTTGCAAATTGGAGTGGATCAGATCTTCCCACATGGGGATGAAGCACAGCCATGACCACTCCTGATGTGAAGCTGTGTGATGGACACTGATGAGGGATTCGCAGAAAGGTGACTTCTAGTTGGACCTGCCTCCCACTAAAGCATCCTAAGATAGCTGGACATGTTATTTAAGGCCAGCATCCTTTTTAACTGATGTAGTTGATTATTCTGATTGGGTAATATCCAGCTGGACCAGTTGTTAAATATTTATAGAAATCACCCAGGCCACCGATCTTCTTTAAATCATTGTTTGCCAGCAGCCTCCTGTGTCAGGGTGACACTATGCTAGGGTTAAATTTCTTGATAACTTTGCTTTAAAAAAAAAAAAAAAAGACAAGTGGAGGCACAGTTTAACTAACTCTTAATGCCCTCACATTCAGGGTTTTTGAAATGTGTTTGCACTGGAGTTTGTTTAAAATATCAAAAGGAGAAGATCACTAGGAATGAGTAATCAGGGCTACAAAAATAGTAAAAGCTACTATTAACGGAATCTTCTGTCTATTGGGGCTTCCCAGATGGCGCTAGTGGTAAAAACCTGCCTCCCAATGCAGGAGATGCAAGAGACTCGGGTTCAATCCCTAGGTCAGAAAGATCTCCTGGAGGAGGGCATGGCAACCCATTCCAGTATTCTTGCCTAGAGAATCCCATGAACAGAGGAACCTGGTGGGCTACACAGCCCATCGGGTCACAAAGAGTCAGACAGGGCTAAGAGTTGGATACAACTGAAGTGACTGAGCACACAAGCACACTGTCTGTTGACAACTTTAGTTATATTACTTCTAATCGTTGTATGAAGTGTTAGGTCTATTTCTTATTTTACTCATGAGGGAAGCCAAGGCTGAGAGAAGCAAAGTAACTTGTAAAAAGTCATTCAGCTAACAAGTGGCAAACCCCATATTTAAATATAGCACCACAGTATTTGGTCTTTACATTGGGGAAATCACATCTAAGCTTAGCTGATGGAATGGACCTCAGTGGGTTTTGCTGCTCAACAGATCATTCCAGTCAGCTTCCTTTTGCAAATGATACTCTGATTTTCCTCTGGGGTACCCTCTTTTCCCCAATTCTCATTCCAGGTGTTGGGGAGGGGCCATGCGCCTTGAGCCTGGCCTGTCAGTGCATGGTATTTCCCTGGCTGCAGTGACTCACTGCAGTGATGCTGCTCTGGTGGTGCTTATTTTCCAGTGTAGGCAGACAGGTAGAAAACAAGTTACAAATACTGAAAATAATTTCAGTTGATAATAAGTGCTTAAGAAGAAAATAAAACAAGGTAATGAGATGTAAGAGTAACACAAGGGGCAAGGGTGGTGAGAGCCAAAGAGAGGCAGCAGGACTTCTTTTAGGTCTCTTTACTCTTCCCCCTGGTTTGAACTTGGAAAAGCAGGGGATCCCACACTGCTGGTACTTTCTTGCCCATCCCTGGAGTCTGAAGTCAATGTAGGAGATGAAAGGAGGAGGGAGAGAGAAATAGGGTCCTGGTGATGTATTTGGGTTCCTGAATCAAATGGAATGGAAATTAAACCTGCCCCCAAATTTCTGCACAAAGCAAACCTACAAATTTCTTTCTCTTCTTCTTTTTTTTTTTTTTTTTTTTGCTTCTTAGGATGGTTTCATCATATTCTGTGTAACTGACACCAGAAAGAATCCTATCTCATACAGCTGAGTTTAGTCCCATTATTGCCTGGCATACGAGCCTCCTTCACTATGGGAAAATGTAAGTAAATTTAGATATATAAGCAGAATGACCAAATAGATAGATGATAGCTAGGTAGCTGGATAGACTGATGGATATAGAACAGATAAAATTTAGTGTTTGTCCATGCATGGAGAATAGGATCAGAAAGATACATACCCAACTCTTCACAATTAATACTCTGGGATGAGAAGGTGTTTCACTTTATTATGATCAGCTTTTCCTGGAATGTTTGCATTTAAAGATAAGCATATGTGACCTTTTCAGTTTGAAAAAACTATACATCTGGAAAGGTGTGGACACAGAGGTCTGTGGAATAGTCATGGGCTGAGTCCTCATCCACATGTCCAGAGCACACATACTAAGGCATCAAGGGCCTTTACTTAAGCAGCTGCCAAGAAAATGGTACAAAGAAGAATCTCCAGTCTCATCCCCACCCCTACTTCCTTTTCCTGCAGAGCTTCCCAACCTGTCTCATGTGAGGGCAGCTGGAAGATGGTAACACCTGTATTCAGTTCAGTTCAGTTCAGTCACTCGGTCCTGTTTGACTCTTTGTGACCCCATGGACTGCAGCACGCCAGGCTTCCCTGTCCATCACCAACTCCTGGAGCTTGCTCAAACTCATGTCCATCAAGTCCGTGATGCCATCCAAGCATCTCATCCTCTGTTGTCCCCTGCTCCTCCCCAGCGTCACGGTCTTTTCCATTGAGTCACTTCTTCACATCAGGTGGCCAAAGTATTGGAGCTTCAGCTTCAGTATCAGTCCTTCCACTGAATATTCGGGCTGATTTCCTTTATGATTGACTGGTTTGATCTCCTTGCAGTCCAAGGAGTCTTCTCAAGAGTCTTCTCCAACACCACAGTTCAAAAGCGTCAATTCTTTGGCACTCAGCTTTCTTTATGTTCCAACTCTCACACCCGTACTTGACTACTGGAAAAACCATAGCCTTGACTAGACAGACCTTTGTTGGCAAGTAATGTCTCTGCTTTTTAATACGCTGTCTAGGTTGGTCATAGCTTTTCTTCCAAGGAGCAAGTATCTTTTAATTTCATGGCTGCTGTCACCATCTGCAGTGATTTTGGAGCCCAAGAAAATGAAGTCTGTCACTGTTTCCATTGTTTCCCCATCTATTTGCCATGAAGTGATGGGACCAGATGCCATGATCTTAGTATTTGAATGCTGGATTTTAAGCCAGCTTTTTCACTCTCCTCTTTCACTTTCATCAAGAGGCTCTTTAGTTCCTCTTTGATTTCTGCCATAAGGGTGGTGTCATCTGCATATCTGAGGTTATTGATATTTCTGCCAGCAATCTTGATTCCAACTTGGGCTTCATCCAGCCTGGCATTTCACATATGTACTCTGCATAAAAGTTAAATAAGCAGGGTGACAATATGCAGCTTTGTTGTACTCCTTTCCCAATTTGGAACCAGTCCATTGTTCCATGTCCGGTTCTAACTGTTCCTTCTTGACCTGCATACAGATTTCTCAGCAGGAAGGTAAGGTGGTCTGGTGTTCCCATCTCTTTAAGATTTCCACAGTTGGTTGTGGTCCACACAATCAAAGGCTTTGGCATAGTCAATAAGGCAGAAGTAGATGTTTTTCTGGAATTCTCTTGCTTTTTCTATGATCCAGTGGATATTGGCAATTTGATCTCTGGTTCCTCTACCTTTTCTAAATCCAGCTTGAACATCTGGAAGTTCTCAGTTCACGTACTGTTGAAGCCTAGCTTGGAGAATTTTCAGCATTACTTTGCTAGCATGTGAGATGAGTGCAATTGTGCGGGAGTTTGAGCATTCTTTGGCATTGTCTTTCTTTGGGATTGGAATGAAAACTGACCGTTTCCAGTCCTGTGGCCACTGCTGAGTTTTCCAAGTTTGCTGGCATATTGAGTGCAGCACTTTCACAGCATCATCTTTTAGCATTTGAAATAGCTCAACTGGAATTCCATCACCTCCACTAGCTTTGTTCATAGTGATGCTTCCTAAGGCCCACTTGACTTCACATTCCAGGATGTCTGGCTCTAGGTGAGTGATCACACCATTATGGTTATCTGGGCCATGAAGATCTTTTTTGTACAGTTCTTCTGTGTATTCTTGCCACCTCTTCTTAATATCTTCTGCTTCTGTTAGCGCCATACTATTTCTGTCCTTTACCGAGCCCATCTTTGTATGAAATGTTTCCTTGGTATCTCTAATTTTCTTGAAGAGATCTCTAGTCTTTCCCATTCTATTGTTTTCTTCTATTTCTTTGCGTTGATCACTTAGGAAGGCTATCTTATCTCTCCTTGCTATTCTTTGGAACTCTGCATTCAGATGGATTTATCTTTCCTTTTCTCCTTTGCCTTTCACTTCTCTTCTTTTCTCAGCTATTTGTAAGGCCTCCTCAGACAACCATTTTGCTTTTTGCATTACTTTTTCTTGGGGATGGTTTTGATCACCGCCTCCTGTACCATGTTATATACCTCTGTCCATAGTTCTTCAGGCACTCTATCAGATCTACTCCCTTGAATCTATTTGTCAGTTCCATTTATAATCATAAGGGATTTTATTTAGGTCATACCTGAATGGTCTAGTGGTTTTCTCTACTTTCTTCAATTTAAGTCTTAATGTGGCAATAAGGAGTTCACGATCTGAGCCACAGTCAGCTCCTAGTCTTGTTTTTTGCTGACTGTTTAGAGCTTCTCCATCTTCAGCTGCAATGAATATAATTCAATCTGATTTCAGTATTGACCACCTGGTGGTGTCCATGTGTAGAGTTGTTTCTTGTGTTGTTGGAAAAGGGTGTTTGTTATGACCAGTGCACTTTTTTAGCAAAACTCTGTTAGCCTTTGCCCTACTTCATTTGTACTCCAAGGCCAAACTTGCCTGTTACTCCAGGTATCTCTTAACTTCCTACTTTTGCATTCCAGTCCCCTATGATGAAAAGGACATCTCTCTTTTTGGTGTTAGTTCTAGACGGTCTTGTAGGTCATCATAGAACCATTCAACTTTAGATTCTTCAGCATTAGTGGTTGAGGCATAGTCTTGGATTACTGTGATATTGAATGGTTTGTCTTGGAAACGAACAGAGATTATTCTGTCATTTTTGAGATTGCACCCAAGTACTGCATTTTGGCTTCCCTGGTGGCTCAGATGATAAAGCGTCTGCCTGCAATGCGGGAGACCCGGGTTTGATTCCTGGGTCTGGAAGATCCCCTGGAGAAGGAAATGGCAATCCACTCTAGCACTCTTGCCTGGAAAATCCCGTGGACGGAGGAGCCTGATAGGCTACAGTCCATGGGGTCGCCAAGAGTCGAACATGACTGAATGACTTCACTTCACTTCACTGCATTTTGGACTCTTGTTCCCTTTCTTCTAAGGCATTCTTGCCCACAGTAGTAGATATAATGGCTCATAGTTTCATTGAGTTAGACAAGGTTGTGATCAATGTGATCAGTCTGGTTAGTTTTCTGTGATTGTGGTTTTCTTTCTGTCTGCCCTCTGATCATAAGGATAAGAGTCTTGTGGAAGCTCCCTATGGAAGTAGTAGATATAATACCTCTACGGTCACTGAAAAATCAAGGCCACATGAAGCCAGAATGTGTTTCCTGGGCACTCTGTTGTCCCAGAACCTGCCCAGTTGTCCCAAGAACTGGTGAGACCAGTTTCTTTACCTGGAAACTATACACTGAGCAAGAGCTCAGTTGGTTATAAGACAGAAGCCCTTTTCATTGAAAACTCATAATTCCTAAGTTCTTCTCCTTCATGCTAATGGAAGTATATTTCTCTTGAAGTTCTGAAACTTGGCTAGTATTATTACAGGTATTTATTTTTATTTTAAAATATTCTAAGCACTCAATAATACTGTTATCACACCTGGAATTTGCTTGCAGTCTAGTAGATGACTTTTTAGAAGACAACTGTGGCAATCATTTTGGGATTGCCTTTCTCTTGGATAGTTCTGTTAGATCATGAATCATTCCTGAATCGTTGTTGTTGTTCAGTCACTCAGCCCTGTCCAACTCTTTGTGATGCCATGGACTGCATCATGCCAGGCTTCCCTGTCCTTCACTAACTTCGAGAGTTTGCTCAAAGACATAACCATTGAGTCGATGATGCCATCCAAGAATCTCATCTTCTGTCACCCCCATCTCTTCCTGCCCTAAATCTTGCCCAGTGTCAGGGTCTTTTCCAACGAGTCAGCTCTTTGCATCAGATGACCAAAGTATTGGAGCTTCAGCATCAGTCCTTCCAATGAATATTCAGGATTGATTTCCTTAGAATTGGTTGGTTTGATCTCCTTGTGATCCGAGACACTCTCAAGAGTCTTCTCCAGCACCACAGTTGAAAAGCAGTAATTCTTCGGCACTCAGCCTTCTTTATGGTCCAACTCTCACATCCATACATGACTACTGGAAAAACCATAGCTTTGACTATACAGACCTTTGTCAGCAAAGTGATGTCTCTGGTTTTTAATATCATATTCCTAGGTTAATGCTGTTTCTTTCAATTCAAGGTCCCATGCAGATTCCAGCTTTGCTGTTGTTTAAAGTATGTAACAAAATTTTATGGCAGTCTTGTCAGAAAACAAAGATTCTATACTAGAATCAGTCTCCATCACTTCTTCTGACTTAGGGGAGCAAAATTACTTCTAGGTAGCAGATTACACTTGGACCCAAAGAAATTATGTGCTAAAGCCTTCCAAAACTATAGCTACTAAAATATTTCTCTTGCAATTTTTTTATTTCATCCCTGTGACCAGAGAAAATGAAAAGACAAACTCCAACCTAGGGAAGGTTGAATAATCACAAACTCCAACTTTAAGGAATCTGAATTAATGAGATTTCCTGGGATTTTTCCAGCTAAGAGAGAACTACCACCTTCCTCCCAAGAGACTGTGGTGCTTATAACTTTACTTACAGACATACAATATCATTCCCTAGAGAAGGAATTATGGTCAGACTTTAATTTGGATCAAGAGATAAAATTAGAAAATCTCTCGTGGGAAATGTCATTATTTACAAATGTACATAATTAAAGAAAGCGGGTATATACAGAAGAAAGACATTACTGTCTGTAGACCAAAGGCTTAAACATAAGTAGAACTCCCTGGGATCTCACCAGGTGCATGCCCCAAACACATATTTAAAGTCTACAACTTGGAAAAAATAGCTTGAGGGATATCCACCAAACTGTCATCTAGGATTTTCTCTGTGGATTGGTAAGAGACATGGTTATTGAAGGATAAGTTTAACTTGATATAAAAGATTGCTGTGATGTTTGGTTCTTTAAATTATAAGTGTGATGGATATTGGTTAGGCTTCTTGGCCACCCAGCAACTAGAATGCCTATGAAATTTCCCGAGTCTGAATATGTCTAAACTAGAAACTCATTTTACAAGCCTCCCTTAGGCTTGTAACTTAGAAGGCTGATGTACCTTGTAGGTGTGTTAGAGCTCTCTGGAGAAACAGGATTAATAGGATGGGGTGAGAAGAGAGAGAAAATGAGAGGGAGAGAGAGGAGGAGAGATTTATCTTTAGGAATTGATTCCTGTACTTATGAAGCCCCAGGGAGGAGGTAATCTGTGGTTCAAATCTGAAGACAACCTGCCGGCAGAAATCCTTCATGCTTGGGGGGTGTCAGTGTTTGTTCTGTTGAGGTCTTCAGCTGATTGGATGAGGCCTACCCACGCTTTGGAAGACAGTTGGGCTTTAATCAAACTTCACTTAGCTGAATTTATTCTTATCCAAAAACATAGTCACAGAAACACCCCAAATAATGGTTGACCGAATATCTGGGCACTGTGGCCCAGCCAAGTTGACATGTAAAATTAACCATCAAAACAGGGCATGGGCATATGACCTAATCCTTACTCAAGGCTTTGGTTTGGAAGTAAGTACCATGTGGAATCCATTCTTCAAGAGGGGTGGTGGTGGAGGCATCTAGCTACAGAGGCAAAGCGGCAGCAATAGCAAGCAGCAGAGGGATCCCTACTAGAGGGGTCTTGTTTTTGTCAAGACCACTTTAGCTCGGTAATTCAGTGAATGACCCAGTTCCTTTAATACTTCATCCTCTGTTTAAACTAACTAGGGTAGAGTCTCTTGTTGACACCTGAGAAACTTGAAATTCAATAACTGTTTTATATTATTTATCACTGCATAAAAAACTACCCACAATTTAGTAGCTTAAGCAAGAATTAAACATCTTATTATTTCTCACATTTTCTGTAGGTAGCTTAGTTTGCTGTTCTGGTCCAAGGTCTCTCACGAGATTGAAGTCGCATTCTTAACCAAGGGGCTAGGGCTGAAGAACCCACTTTGAAGATCACTTATTCACAAGGTTGCTGCCTACCAAGCTGTAAACTTCTGCCACTTATCCTAAGTAAGACTGGGTCACTTTTCTCTCAAGATGGCAGATTGGGGTCAGACTGGGCTCTTGTGTGTGTCAATGGATCCTATGCTTCAAAACTAGCTATGATGGTTCTTTTCAATTCTTGTTAGCCTTTATACTTTAGAAAGTCTCTAGCTGCAGCCTATAGCAACTACTTTGTGAGTTATTCAATCATGTTCATAGATTTAGTAGCACAAATAATTGTACAATCTATATTTTATTGGTTCCTCAAGATAGCACAACATCCATTTATTCCATAAATACTTGCTGAACTCCTACTGGGTGCCAACACTGGCCTAGACGCTGAAACATTGGATTTGAATGTCCTCAGCACTGTGGAAAGAGAGCAAGTGCCATTGTTGCAGTAGAAACACAGTTACAGCAAAACTTAAACCCTCTTCTACTTGGGAAAAAGGCCAGGAGTCTGTCTCCAAGGAGTCCCATGGGTGACTTGGGAATTCACCCAGGCTCTGGCCATGAGCTTTGCAGGCAGCACACCAGGAGCAGTTCTATGCCCCAGGGAAAACCTGCTAACCACCCTCATGACTCTTGTATAAAACCAGAAGGTCAGTTTACGAGTTTTCAAGGAAATTCTGAATATCACAGGGACCAGAACACTCATATTTGCTTGTCCCACCCAACCTCCCTCCTACCTCCTCTTCTCCATTTTCCTAGCCTCTCCTCTTCCCTTCCTTCTATTTCTGCTCTGACAAATACCTCATGAGCATGTTCTAGGAGCCAGGCATGAGGGTAAGAGCCAGAGAAACAATGGTATGAAACCTGCAGAGTTCCTGTCCTCAAGTCTAGGGGGTGGGCGGAAACCTTAACTTCAATATTTGCAGAGATAAACAGCCCCTTTTTGTTTCATGGAGCCCTCTGAGGCTCTGATGACCACAAAGATACCTGTCCTCGGTGCAATGTGCATTCTCACACACCCACAGCATCTTGCACACAGTTTCGGGGAATCTCAGTCACCTTGAAACCCAACCAGTGACCTGGGGTGCAGAATCTCCCTCTCTGTAGACAGAACTACATGAGAATCAGCCAAGTCATACCCAGAAGGCTGCTTTGAGATCATGGAGTTGCAGCAAGGCTTTTTTGGCCATACCATGTGGCATGTGGAATCTTAGTTCCCTGACCAGGGATTGAACCCATGCTGCCTGCAGTGGAAGCTTGCAGTCTTAACCCCTGGACCACCAAGGAAGCCCTTGTCTCTCTTTAGATAGGCCATTACCTTGATTTAGTGAGAGCCACATTGATCTGGTCTTGAGATAGGTGATACAGTTGACTTTGCATATCCTAGCTCTGAACCACCATGAATAGATTAAAAGCTTAACTTCAGCAGACAGCAGCATATTCTTTGCAAGTTCTTAGAAGGCATCCTGGTCTGGGCCCCAGCAGCTGTCAGCTGGCTTTTCCAAGAGTATCCAGAAAACAGTGAATTTTTCAAAATTCACTCATCAAAAACTTTTTCAGCCTACCTTTCTCCTTTCCACAATCTAGAGCAGCAGTTGGCAAACTTTTTCTCTAATGGTCCACGCAGTAAATACTTTAGGTCTCTTGCAACTGCTCAACTCTGCCGTTACAATCAAAAAAGTAGCTGCAGGTAATACATATATGAATGAGCATAGCTGTGCTCCTATAAAACCTTGTTTACGAGAAACAAGGACTGGCCAGATTTGGCCTGTGGGCTGTAGCAAGCTGCTCTCTGGTCTTGGTTAGGCTCATCCTCCCCACATCTTCTCCCCAGGCGCCTCTTGCTCTCTGTCCTTCAGTGACCTTTTTGAAGGATTCATTACCGTTGCATTTCTGAGGATTTAGAGGATGAAAATCTGTGGAAACAGCAAACGGAAGAAAGCTTTCAACAAGAAAAGATGTCTTCCGCACTCAGTCTTTCTTCCTGGTTTGTACAGTGTAGAGAAGTGGACAGGCAAGAGACGTCATGTAACATGGAAAAATATTAATGCTGTTTAATCCAGAAGATTGAAGATGCCAGCAAAGGACACAGAGTGGTTATGAGCACTTACTTACTTCAGTCAAATAATGATGACGATAACAACACAACACAACACAACACAGATAACACTTATCACATGACACTTGCACTTGCCACATGCCAAATACCCTTTGAAGTATTTTTTTAAATATCGTTAATGCTGGGTTTGCTTTCCAGCTTGTGCTGTGTGACATCAACCTTTTTGATTCTCTGCTTCTTCATCTATTAAACCAGGGGTGTGGGGTAACCTGGGAAATGTACTCAGCACAGTACCTGGCTCCACCTACATGCTCAGTAACGGTTAGATCTGATTATTCCAATTTGTGGAGGGGCCAATCTTGGCCTTTGTAGCTCAGATCTTTCCAATGAAGCCAATAGAACCTACAGGAAGAGAGAGTCCAACCTCAGGAAAAAAACTTGGTGACTCAGCACTTCCTAGATACACAAGGTTCTGGGGATGTTGGTAGGAGATTCTAGTTCTGTAGTCAAATGAATCTCAGTTAAGCAAAGTTAAAGAAGTTTCTCAGTGGCCATATTTCTTAGAGCCCAGAATATACTATTGTGGTTTAAATCTCTAAGCAAATATTATCACAAGCAGTTTTTTCCAACTTATTTATCCACCAACAATTTCTGGCCCCCAGGGTAGCTTTGGGGATTAGTTTGTCACAGAAAATCCTATAGGAAATACACTGGGAGTTGTCAGAAATAGATTAAGAGGTAGTGAGCTCCTCATTGAGGGAAGTGTGTGAGCAGAGGCCGGATGCCCACAGGGCTGGGATGTGGACAGGATCCCAAAGGGACTAAATGAAATGAAAAGCTCCTGGCAGTCCTGGCATCTGGGCTTGTCCTGACTGGCTCTGGGAGCTCTGGAATTTTGAACTTGACTTTGATGACACCAAGAAAGAAGGATGCCACTGGATGGCTCTGGAAGCCCCAAGTTAAGAGGTCTTGAGGAGCCAAGTCAACAGTCCTGCACTGGGGTCCCCTCAGATCTGGTCAAGGTGTGTAGGAGTCATCAAGGGCAATGAAGTCACATTGTCTGACATGTCATTGACCCTCAGGAAATGGTCGTCTTTGAGATCTGTCCTGGGTGTTCTGAAATATCAATGGTCCAGGGCTCACAGCCCTGACCTGCCTTCCTACTCTGGCTTTGCTGCTTTCCAACTGGGAGGTTCTGGGCCAATCCAGTCCCTATGTATAAAATGACACTAACAGTTGATTCCTCCTCATCCTTTGATGAGGACCTTCACCAGATAATCCTGGCGCCCCAGCCTGTCTCAGGTGGGACACCATGTGGGCAGGTACAGGTACTCCTTGGGGCACAACACACAGGGCCTTCTGTGATGCTTTGAGCCATCTGTCCTGGGGAGGAACCTCAAACCAAGGGCAGCAGGAACAGGGTGATACATACCCCAGAAGCCTTAGTCTTGGGGTGGACAGTTACTGGGAGACACCCACATCCTCCCGGTAGGGCTCCACTGCCCACAAGGTGGAGTGACTTCAACAACTCACCTTACACTGACGTGTCTTACTTCACCTGTCTCATCCTTCCCACTCCCTACTTGTTGTTTCCTGAGATCACCTCCCAAAAATACTTCTGGCATCCACATACTTTTCTGGGTCTCTACTTTGGGGGAACCCAAACTAAGATAAGATTCAGTAAGGTAATAAAACACTGCCTGCAGAATATCTGGCCTAGATCAGCACTAAATAATTAGTAGCTCTGATTACTACTGAAAAAATCAAGTGTGGTCCACCCTCTAGTCTATTACATTACCATAGTGTGTATGTACACTCCCACACATGCACACACCTGTTCTCACACCCATGCATGCATGTCCCTGTGTGTACATCCATGCATACACATACCTACAATTTGGAATACCTGAGGACTCACCAATGCATGCACATCCACATGCTTACACCAACAATTCTGAAGCTACTTGAAACCTTATCTTCTCATTCCCGCTTCACATATGGTAAGATTTCCCATGTCCATTCAGAGCTGCAGAAGCAACCTGGTTAATCCCCCTTTTTTCCCAACTAATTATGGACACACTAAAGGATATTATGGGCTAAAACTTCTCATGCAAAGAGTTTGCATTACATAAACTTACAATAACAGAAACGGTATGAACCTAACAGAAGCAGAAGATATTAAGAAGAGGTGGCAAGAATACACAGAAGAACTATACAAAAAAGATCTTCACGGCCCAGATAATCATGATGGTGTGATCTTTCACCTAGAGCCAGACTTCCTGGAGTGTGAAGTCAAGTGGGCCTTAGGAAGCATGACTACGAACAAAGCTAGTGGAGGTGATGGAATTCCAGTTGAGCTATTTCAAATCCTAAAAGATGATGCTTTGAAAGTGCTACACTCAATATGCCAGCAAACTTGGAAAACTCAGCAGTGGCCACAGGACTGGAAAAGGTCAATTTCATTCCAATCCCAAAGAAAGGCAATGCCAAAGAATGCTCAAACTACCACACAATTGCACTCATCTCACAGGCCAGCAAAGTAATGCTCAAAATTCTCCAAGCCAGGCTTCAACAATATGTGAACCGTTAACTTCCAGATGTTCAAGCTGGATTTAGAAAAGGCAGAGGAACCAGAGATCAAATTGCCAACATCCGTTGGATCATTAAAAAAGCAAGAGACTTCCAGAAAAACATCTACTTCTGCTTTATTGACTATGCCAAAGCCTTTGACTGTGTGGATCACAACAAACTATGGAAAATTCTTAATGAGATGGGAATACCAGACAACCTGACCTGCCTTCTTAGAAATCTGTATGCAGGTCAAGAAGCAACAGTTAAAACTGGACATGAAACAACAGACTGGTTCCAAATCAGGAAAGGAGTATGTCAAGGCTGTATATTGTCTCTCTGCTTGTTTAACTTATATGCAGAATACATCATGAGAAATGCCAGACTGGATGAAGCACAAGCTGGAATCAAGATTGCCAAAAGAAATATCAGTAACCTCAGATATGCAGATGACACCACCTTTATGGAAGAAACCAAAGAACTAAAGAGCCTCTTGATGAAAGTGGAAGAGGAGAGTGAAAAAGTTGGCTTGAAACTCAGCGTTCAGAAAACTAACATCATGGCATCTGGTCCCATCACTTCATGGCAAATAGATGTGGAAACAGTAAAAACAGTGACAGACTTTATTTTGGGGGGCTCCAAAATCACTGCAGATAGTGACTGCAGCCATGAAATTAAAAGATGCTTGCTCCTTGGAAGAAAAGCTATGACCAACCTAGACAGCTTATTAAAAAGCAGAGACATTACTTTACCAACAAAGGTCTAGTCAAAGCTATGGTTTTTCCAGTAGTCATATATAGATGTGAGAGTAGGACTATAAAGAAAGCTGAGTGCCAAAGAATTGATGTGTTTGAACTGTGGTGTTGGGGAAGACTCTTGAGAGTCCCTTGGACTGCAAGGAGATCCAACCAATCCATCCTAAAGGAAATCAGTCCTGAATATTCATTGGAAGGACTGATGCTGAAGCTGGAACTCCAATACTTTGGCCACCTGATGCGAAAAACTGATTCATTTGAAAAGACCCTGATGCTGGGAAAGATTGAGGGCAGGAGGAGAAGGGGATGACAGAGGATGAGATCGTTGGATGGCATCACTGACTCAATGGACATGAGTTTGAGTAAACTCTGGGAGTTGGTGATGGCCAGGGAGGCCTGGCATGGGGCAGTCCATGGTGTTGCAAAGAGTCGGACATGACAGAGTGACTGAACTGAACTGATTCTCCTTCTCCTTTCCAAAGAGGAACCTGTCCTTTTCTGATACCACTCTTTCCTCCCTGCTTGATTTTTGCCACTTGTTAGCAGAAAGGACCAATTCTGAGACTGATTTTGTTGACAGAGGAGCCAGGAACACTGAACATAAGCAAGGAGCAGTATTCAAGACTGGAGATGTTGTGGGTTGAATAGATACTGAGAAATAATGAGGCGAACTTGGATGCTTGTTAAGTGAGCTGCTGTTAGCAGCAGCAGACAAGATGCCCCCTCTGCTCCTTACATCTCCTGTGATGGTAATAAGTTCTGTATCTTCAGCACAATTAGTAGACATTTTCTACTCATGACACTTAAGTGTTCCCAACCCTTTTAATCATCTATCAGGTCTGGGGAGTCTTTGTTAAAAACCCACCATTCATTATCACACTTCTCCATTTCCTGGACTACTGGGGCACTTTCTGGGAAGCTAAGAACATTATGACTCTGTTGGAGACAACCCCCCACCATTTTCCTCTCTGTTCTATCTCCCCTCAAAATCCTGTTATGAAGTGATGCTGTTGGCCATAGCTGCTTAGTGACTATCCTGCCCCTTATCTGCACATCCTCTCCCATGACTTGTGGAACAGTTATAGTTAATGAAGAGAGTTGTCCAGTAATAGACGGTGACCTACAAATGAATAAAACTTATCCTTTGATCTAGTTCAGAAGATAATGATGACAAAGAATTGCCACGTAGAGTAAAGCAAATAGTTTTGTGATTACAAGGATGCACTGAAACACAATGGAAGGAGCCTGGGCCTCAGAGGTAGGTGTACCTAGTATTGAATCTGGCTGTGATAGTTACCTGCTGTCTGTATCTTGGATAATTTGCTTAACTTCTCTGGATTTCAATTTCTTTATCATTATCAGTTCAGTTCAGGTCATTTCATTTGCTCAGTCGTGTCTGACTCTTTGAGACCCTGTGGACTGCAGCATGGCAGGCTTCCCTGTCCAACACCAACTCCTGGTGCTTGCTCAAACTCATGTCCATGAAGTTGGTGATGCCATCCAACCATCTCATCCTCTGTCATCCCCTTCTCCTCGTGCTTTCAATCTTGCCCAGCATTAGGATCTTTTCCATTGAGTCAGTTCTTCACATCAGGTGGCCTAAGTATTGAAGTTTCAGCATCAGCATCAGTCCTTCCAATGAATATTCAGAACTGATTTCCTTTAGGATGGACTGGTTGGATCTCCTTGCAGTCCAGGGGAAACTCTCAAGTCTTCTCCAACACCACAGTTCAAAAGCATCAATTCTTCAGTGCTCAGCTTTCTTTATAGTCTAACTCTCACATCTATATATGACCACAGGAAAAACCATAGCCTTGACTAGATGGACCTTTGTTGGCAAAGTAATGTCTCTGCTTTTTAATATGCTGTCTAGGTTGGTCATAGCTTTTCTTCCAAGGAGCAAGCATCTTTTAATTTTAAAGTATACTAGGCAGACATTTTCCTTTTTTCTTTTTCTTTTTGCCTGCCCAGAAAAATCCCATTTTCTGGTAATAGCATCTCCTATTGTTTGTGGTTCTAGTGGAGATGCTAATCATAGTCCTAGTCATTACCACCACCCCTCATGCCCTCAACAAGGCCCAGGCTTAGGCATAAAGCATGGACATATGAAATAGACAAGATCCTTTCTTAGGATTTTTACATAAATGCTAGAATAGAGACCCTCTCTGTTTCCTTTTCTGAACTAAAATGATGAAAGTCTGGAGGTCTGAGTAACAATGCCTCCAAATCCTTCTGTCCACCCTCCATTCCCTTCGCCTTCCCTCCTTTTTCCTGCTATGGGAAGAAAATCAAGCCAAAACACACACAAAGGCAGACCTGAAAAGCAGAGAGGGAAGAAGTCCCAACAACATTGTTTCAGTTTCTTTTGAATTCGCCTTTTTAACTATTACTGCTTTTTTATTTTGATTTGGGTTTTATTATTGTTTGAGAAAAAGAGGGGCTTTAAAGTCAGGAGCCAACCTTTATTGTTTTCTAGATGAATGAAATGGAGTCAAGAGAGGCAGTGCCCTTTCTCCAGCCAGCCCCAGCTTCTAAGTCAGGCCTGGCACCCAGTTCTCAGAGTCCAAGCGCACGTACATTCATTCTATCAGGCTAGTCAAGTGACTCGTGGGTTCATTGAATGTATAATTCCCAGGTCACTGGATAGTGTGTCCCCAACTTCACTGCCCGCCACATTTTTCTTTTTTTAGTTAATATATTTTTGGCTCCGCTCAGTCTTTGTTGCTGTGTGTGGGCTTTCTTGATTTGCAGTGGATGGTGCCTACTCTTTGTCGCAGTCATGGGCTTCTCATTGCAGTGACTTCTCTTGTTGCAGAGCACAGGCTCTAGGGCACACGGGCTTCAGTACTTGTGACACATGGGCTCAGTTGCTCTTGCAGCATGTAGAATCTTCCCCAACCAGGAATCAAACCCATGTCCCCTGCGTTGGCAGCCAGATTCTTTACCACGACCACCAGGGAAGTCCCCACATTCTACTTATTTTGCCCCCTACCCCTCAACAAGTCAGCAGTGTCAGAAATATCACCATTGTGTTCATTCCTTTCAGATTTCTTTGTGCTTCTTCTGGGAATGGTAACACAGACAGCTAATGTAAACTATTTGATGAATTGCTTTTAAGACCCTCTTTAATTACAGACAAAGGGCTTCAGGATCTTAGGAGAATGGGTTAAAAAGGGAGATGACATGTGACAATGGTTCCAAAAGAAAAAAAAAAATAGTATAGAAAAGGAAGTTCATTGCTCCTGAAGGCAGACTGCTTCAATTTTATAATCTTTCTTCTCTTCCTCTATCACCATTGTCCCCTTCTACCTACATGGAGTCAGGGCTGCTGACTTTGTGGTCATTCTCTTACTCTTCTTCTGGCTGTAGATTCCACCTTCTACTTTAGAGACTGACAACGCAACTCACTCTCCCAGCTTGCTTTGAAGCTAAAGCACGGCTAGGTAGACATGAAGAGAAGTGTGGTGAAGTTGTATCTGGAAAAGATTTTTCTCTTTAATGAAAGAGAGATGCACAAGAGAAGGTCCCCTTTATTTCTGCCTTTGAATGTGATAATATAAAGATATGATGGCTGGAGCTGCTCCAGCCATCTTAACAATCAAGAGGACAAGTCTAAAACAAAAGCCAACACACTGAGGATTGTGGCTCAAAAGAAGCCAAGAGGCAGAGTCCTAGATGACAATACTTCACTACAGAAATAACCCTGGGACAGCCCACTCGTTGGATTTCTTGATATGTAAGATAGTAAATAGTCTATCATTTAAAACACATTTAATTTGGTACTTTCTTTCCTCTAGCCAAAAATCATCCCATTATTGTGTCTTAGACTTGTTTCCAAGGAGTTTCCTTGATGGAATATACTCTTGTGTCTAAAATAGTTTTTTTCTTTGATGATGTTCTGTATTTTTTATTATTAGAATTTCTATTTGATTCTTTTTTCAAATCTACTGGGTGAATTGAGAATTTCTTGATCCATGTAGATATCCTCCACCTTGTCTTCTCTTTTCATAAACATATTAAGCATAGTTTATTATCTGTATTATCTAAAGTCTTAGCAGGACTATTTCTGCTGGCGTTGTTTCTGCTTGTTCTTATTCATGATGCCTTATTTCTTTTTATTCATGGTTATTTTTTATTATATGCCACTCATTGTACCTGAAAAATAATCCATAGGAATAATTTGAGGTCTAGGATAACTGTAACTTCCTCCAGAGAGGATAACATCTATGTACATTTGCCAGGAACCTGGGGACCTTTAAACCAGATTCAGGTTTGAGGTGCCTGTACCACCAAGCACTGAATCATGGCTACAAATTCAGTACACAAGGCCTAGATTACTTCTGGTTCACCTCTTCCCTGAGGGTACAGGGATTTGAGGGTCCCTGTTATTGAGAGGATCTCCAATTAGACTGCCATTTTGATTTCTCCCTCCCTTACTCCGCCAACAAAGACCATCAAAACAAAAGTTCAGATGGCTAGAATCAACTAATGCTCTTTCTTCAAAAGTGATTTCCATGCTCTGCTTATCTGTTTGGATTCCTGTTTTTCCTTCAATAATGTCTTATTATATAATTAACTAGTAAGTGCCTGTAAGATACTCAGTTTATCCAGCAAGTTTAGTTGTTTCCTGAGAAAGGTTGGTCCTGCCGTTAGTGGAAATGGAAGTGTATCTTCGTCCATTCACCAAGTTCTCCGCTCCTGCCTAAACTGTGTCTTCATAATCCTTACCACTTACTTTTTCCTGTCCGTGGGTCTGAAGTCTACTTGCCTGTGCTGGCTGGCTGCCTTGTCCTGTTCTTGATTTTGTTGCCCTCCTGATCTCTAGCCATCATCTGCCTGATTTCTGTGTGCCCTAACCCCAGGCATTTGTTCATCCTCTGACTATTCCTGGGTTGCCTGTGGCAACTGACTTGCATACCACAACAGTTCCAGCTACTCACCCAGCTCTTGAGTCTCCAGCTCAGCTTTGATCCAGGACTTCATAGATATTTGCCAACATCATCCTTTCCCTATGTGCCTCTTGGCTACTCATCTGGCTTTGACTTTTCTGATTAATTCCCCTTCCTCTTCCAGAGCCATTTACTACCTTGGCATCACCTACCCAATTCATGGCACCATCTTGGACTTCTCTTTTTGTTTTATGTAGTTGCATTTGAGGCTGAGTCTGTTTATCTTTTTTGAATAAAGGATCACACTATGGGAACCTCATGAGTGTTTTATAATGATAATTATTTTAAAATTTATAATTAAAATTATAAATTTATTTTAATTAAAATCATTAAGTTTATAATTAATAAAATTTAAAATTATCTTAAATTTTAATCATTCTTTAAAATGTAGAAGACCATGAAAATTCCCTGGTGGTCCAGTGGAGAGAATCAGTGCTTTCCCTGATGGGGGCCTGGGTTCAATCCCTGTTTGGGGAACTAAGATCCTACAAGCTGTGAAGCACAGTAAAAAAAAAAAAAAAGAAAAAAAGGTAGAAGACCAAAGTTTATGATAAAAAGAAAACTGACAATGACAATAAAGTCAGACCAAATCTTCAATTTGAATTTTGAGAGGCTATATGGCCACTTAAAAGAAACAGGCATTTTAGTATAGTGATGAAAAGCAGGCATATAAATCCAGTGGACCCATGTTTAATCCCATTTTCACCCCATTTTAGCTATTTGAATTTGCACAATTCATCCTATTCTTCTTAATCTCTATTTCCTCATCCATAAACTGGTGCTAATATTATCTTCTTCATGAGATTGTTATGGTGAGAAATAGATAAAAGACACACTTGGTACAGTTACCGCAAACAGTAGGTACTCAATTTCAGGGCATTACCTTTATCATGATTAATAATATTAAGTCTTCCCTCCAAATATTTCACCAACTGAGTTGTCATGTGTCTTCTCAACTTCCATCCCATCCTGAAATCTCCCCCATGTGAAGCTTGACTGAGGAACAGTGTGGGGGCAATTGTTCCCAAATGACCCTGGTTAAAACACATGTGTTCCCCTGGATTCATATGTGATCAGATTTGTTTAATGAGGTGACTAGTTAAATTAAGTCCTGCTTGATGAGTTTGGGGTTGCAATATGAGACAAATTATGTTCACTATTGAAAAACATCTTGGTTCCTTATGTCCGAGTCATTTTGCAGATTAGAGGCTTAAGGAAGGCAAAGACAATTAGGCTCCTACACGAGCACTAATGTGTGTGGCCTTAAGCGTTTTTGGTTATAAACATTTGTAGGGTTTTAAGGCTAACTAGGTCAAATCCAACATCCTCATTTGTCAAATGAGGAAACCACGATTCAGAGATATGAAATGACCTGCCCAGGGCCACATGGTCCATTGGTAGTAAATCCAGGACAGAAATCCAGATCTTGGTTCTATAATTAATCAGCCATGTTACATGCTAGGTATAGCAATTTAAAACTATGTCCACAAAATTTTGACATTCCTCCTTTCAAAGATCAGAGTGTAATTCCCTTCCCCTTCTAAATGTAGTGACTCACTTCTAATGAATAGAATGTGAAGAGGTGGTACCATGTGATTTCTCAGGTCATAAAAAGAAGACAGTTTTTCCTGGTCCTCCCTCCCTCTCTTAATCCAGCCACCATGTTTTGAGGACCCTCAATAGGCCTCTAGGGTAGGTCCACTTAGGGGGGAACAGAGAACTCCCACCAACAACTGGTACCAACTTTCCAGCTGTATGAGGGAGCCACTGTGGGAGCTCTGTCTAGTTCCAGTCAAGCTCCAGGTTGCAGCCCTGGCTGGCATCTTGACTGCAACCTCATGTAAGAACTTTGGCCAGAACCAGGGAGCTAAACTCCCCTCTGATTCCTGACTCACAGAGACTGTGTGAGAGAATATATGTTTATTGTCATAAACTACTAAGTTTGGAGTAATTGTTAAGTAGTGATAAATAATGAATACACCAAGCTAACTAATATAGATTCAATGCAATCCCTATCAAGCTACCAACAGTATTCTTCACAGAGCTAGAACAAATAATTTCACAATTTGTATGGAAATACAAAAAACCTCGAATAGCCAAAGCGATCTTGAGAAAGAAGAATGGAACTGGAGGAATCAACCTACCTGACTTCAGGCTCTACTACAAAGCCACAGTTATCAAGACAGTATGGTACTGGCACAAAGACAGAAATATAGATCAATGGAACAAAATAGAAAGCCCAGAGATAAATCCACGCACATATGGACACCTTATCTTTGACAAAGGGGGCAAGAATATACAATGGATTAAAGACAATCTCTTTAACAAGTGGTGCTGGGAAATCTGGTCAACCACTTGTAAAAGAATGAAACTAGAACACTTTCTAACACCATACACAAAAATAAACTCAAAATGGATTAAAGATCTAAATATAAGACCAGAAACTATAAAACTCCTAGAGGAGAACATAGGCAAAACACTCTCTGACATACATCACAGCAGGATCCTCTATGACCCACCTCCCAGAATATTGGAAATAAAAGCAAAAATAAACAAATGGGACCTAATTAACCTTAAAAGCTTCTGCACATCAAAGGAAACTATTAGCAAGGTGAAAAGGCAGCCTTCAGAATGGGAGAAAATAATAGCAAATGAAGCAACTGACAAACAACTAATCTCAAAAATATACAAGCAACTCCTACAGCTCAACTCCAGAAAAATAAATGACCCAATTAAAAAATGGGCCAAAGAACTAAATAGACATTTCTCCAAAGAAGACATACAGATGGCTAACAAACACATGAAAAGATGCTCAACATCACTCATTATCAGAGAAATGCAAATCAAAACCACTATGAGGTACCATTTCATACCAGTCAGAATGGCTGCGATCCAAAAGTCTACAAATAATAAATGCTGGAGAGGGTGTGGAGAAAAGGGAACCCTCTTACACTGTTGGTGGGAATGCAAACTAGTACAGCCACTATGGAGAACAGTGTGGAGATTCCTTAAAAAACTGGAAATAGAACTGCCTTATGATCCAGCAATCCCACTGCTGGGCATACACACTGAGGAAACCAGAAGGGAAAGAGACACGTGTACCCCAATGTTCATCGCAGCACTGTTTATAATAGCCAGGACATGGAAGCAACCTAGATGTCCATCAGCAGATGAATGGATAAGAAAGCTGTAGTACATATACACAATGGAGTATTACTCAGCCATTAAAAAGAATACATTTGAATCAGTTCTAATGAGGTGGATGAAACTGGAGCCTATTATACAGAGTGAAGTAAGCCAGAAGGAAAAACATCAATGCAGTATACTAACGCATATATATGGAATTTAGAAAGATGGTAACAATAACCCAGTGTACGAGACAGCAAAAGAGACACTGATGTATAGAACAGTCTTACGGACTCTGTGGGAGAGGGAGAGGGTGGGAAGATTTGGGAGAATGACATTGAAACATGTAAAATATCATGTATGAAACGAGATGCCAGTCCAGGTTCGATGCACGATACTGGATGCTTGGGGCTGGTACACTGGGACGACCCAGAGGGATGGTATGGGGAGGAAGGAGGGAGGAGGGTCTAGGATGGGGAACACATGTATACCTGTGGCGGATTCATTTTGATATTTGGCAAAACTAATACAATTATATAAAGTTTAAAAATAAAATAAAATTTAAAAAAAAACAAAAACAAAAACAAAAGGGAAATCAAAAATTTCTAGGAACAAATGACAATGAAAACTTAACAACTCAAAACCTATGGGATACAGCAAAAGCAGTTCTAAGAGGGAAGTTTATAGCAATACAATCCTACCTTAAGAAACAAGAAAAACATCGAATAGACAACCTAACTTACACCTAAAACAACTGGAAAAAGAAGAACGAAAAATCCCAAAATTAGTAGAAGGAAAGAAATCATAAATATCAGAGCAGAAATAAGTGAAAAAGAAATGAAAGAAACAATAGTAAAGATTAATAAAACTAAAAGGTGGTTCTTTGAGAAGATAAACAAAATTGACAAACCTTTAGCCAGAATCATAAAGAAAAAAAGGGAGAAGAATCAAATCAACAAAATTAGAAATGAAAAAGGAGAAGTTACAACAGACAGAAATACAAATGCAGAAATACAAAGGATTATAAAAAAAAAAAGAACTTTGGCCAGAGCCAGGGAGCTAAACTCCCCTCTGATTCCTGACTCACAGAGACTGTGTGAGAGAATATATGTTTATTGTCATAAACTACTAAGTTTGGAGTAATTGTTAGGTAGTAATAAATAATGAATACACCAAGCTAACTAATACTAATATTTGACTCAGGAGTTTTTGAGTTGGAGGTAATAAAAATCCAATTCAACTAGTGAGGGGAAGAAAAAAATAATTATTATTGCTCTTGTCTTCAGGAAGACTAGAGCTAGAGCAGATTCAACATATTCAAATAATGTCATCAGATATTTTTCTCACTGTTGGCTTCTCTCGAGAAGCTTCATTCTCTCATACCAGAGACTCTTTCTGGATATACAACAGATTGACCTGGTTCAAAGCAACCCAGGCTTTCTTCATCTCCACTTAATGGCCCTAAAAGAAACAGAGAGCTTCTCTCTCCCAACATGCATGTATAATACCAGGGAAGACTCTCATTGACCAAGTTTGGTTCCCTTGGTTATGCCTGAACCAATCACTGTGGAGATGGAAATAGGGTAATGTGACTGGCTACCAGTACCTTGGCTAACTTAGGACTAACTTGCTTTTCAAAGTGTGGTCCATGGACCAGTAGGAAAACTTCTGGCCCTGTTGGAAATACCAAACCTTCCCCCGCCACTTTAGATTCTCTGAATCCGAATCCGCATTTTCTGAAGATCTCCAGGTGATTTTTATGTACGTGAAAATTTGAGAAGCACTGTTTTACTGTCATTTATTTCCCAGCAAAAAACTTAATCTCTCCTTCTCATCCCCTAGGTCAATTTACTGCTCCCTTCCCCCCATTTAGTGGTGTACTTTTGCCTTTTAACCCTCTTATATATTTCCATATGCACATCCTCTTGTCACACTTGGATCCTTAAAGACAGACTCCAATGTCTGATGGACAGTGTCCTCTTCTGAAAAAAGGGGGCAATACTATCCACTGCCTGGGGATCTCATGAGGACTGAGTGGAAGGAATAAAACACATGGGTGTACAGCACAGTTATACTGTAAATATTATTATGAGAGTGTAGCCAAACAAAAATGAGAGCTGGTACTTTTCCCCCAAACGGTCATTTAGAGAGAGAAGTCGCTCAGTCATGTCTGACTCTTTGCCACCCCATGGACTGTAACAGCCTACCAGGCTCCTCCATCTATGGGATTTTTCAGGCAAGAGTACTGGAGTGGGTTGCCATTTCCTTCTCCAGGGGATCTTCCCGACCCCGGGATCAAACAGGTCTCCCTGAGCCAGGTCTCTTATTATGTTTTCTCATTGAATGTTACCATAAAACTCACAACTACATTGTAAGAGAAACAAGTATTATGGCAATTTAAGTATTTAGACAAATTTGTAAATTTCCTCATTTAAAAGTCAGGCAATGGAACAAGGTCACACAACTAGTGGGTGAGTGAGACAGAATTTGAATCCAGAACTGTTGACGCCATAGCTCCTTTCAAGAGCTCTGCTACACCATGTCACATGATGAAGTTCCTCCACCAATATTTGTCAAAGAGTAAAAGCCCTGGGCTGAGTAAAACAAGGATCATAAGATCAAAGCCAGCTCAGGCCAAGCAGATAACAGAACAGAGCAAAGCCCAGCCTGAGGACATACTCTCTTCCTTCTTCACTGTGAGTGGGTCAGGCAGGTGACTTTCACCTCGTGTCAAGGAGACGAAAGGACAGACAGAGGCCCTGGGAGCTGGGAGCTCACAGCTCATCGGAGGGACAGAGGCCCCCTCTCCTTCCAGTGTGTGTGGATGTGGCACCTTGCAGGACTGTACAGAGCCATATGCAATATTAAACATTTTGAACCAGGCCTACAAGAAGGTCTTTGATATGAAGACCTTCTCTCATATCAGTGTTGTCAGATCTGATTTTTTAGACAAAGCCAGAGATATGAACTTTTATGTGAAATCTTTGACTTAGAAATATTGGAGAATAACTTTTTGTTAGGTATGTGGGCTAGACATAGGGTAGGGGAGACAGAAGGTGGTGGTCGCCAGACTATAAACCCTGTCCTAAACTGAAGGGGAAACCTGCACTGTTTCTTGGCTTTTGTTTGCTTTAACTGGTACAACAATAAATAAGAGAAAAGGGAAGGAGGAAGGTAAGTAAGAAAAATGGTGGGAAGAAGGAAGGGGAGGAAGGAAGGGAGGGAGGAGAAAATTGGTTCCTCGACAACTTGAGTCTCAAATAGTAAGTAAGGTGGAAGACCGCTTTCAACAGGGGAGGGCTGGGAGGGGTGGGAGAGGAGGCCCTATCGGTGGCTGATTGTCCCAAGGGCAGGGGCCTCCAATGGGAAGTCCCTTTCACCTCCCAGTGCTGCCAAGGGCCATCCCAGCTAATCAACTTCTTTTTTCCTATCACCTTGGAGGCCTGCTCCGGCTTTGTTCAGCTGTAATCTTTCTTAATTAGATAATTGAAATAATCATCCAATTAAGTTGGTTCACACGGCCCCCCTTACTTGAAGACTTGCTGAATCCAGCTGGCTTCTTATTTCCGCTGACTCTGTTCCTTGCCTCATGCAGGGTCTGAAACAGGTTTCAAGCTGTTTTCTTCTCTCTTTTTTAGTTTGCCGTTTTAAGTTCAGAGGAGCTACCAGTAAATTCTTGCTAATGTCAAAATAGACTCCATAGGAACTAAAAGCCAAAAGTTAGGACTGGAACTGGCACAGTGGTGGCTGAGAGGGCCAGATTCACAAGGATTTGAGTCCCTGTTCTGCCAGTTGGGTGACCCTGAACATGTGTCCTTGCCTCTCAGAGCTACAGTTTTCTCACCAGTGAAATAAGGATAAAAAGAGGACATATCTCACAGGTAGGGCTGTTGTGTGATTTAGTTGAGATTAATACAAGTGAGACCATAAGCCTTGTGCCTGACACATAGTGCTTACTACCTACATGGGCTTTTTTTTTAACATGGAAAATTATATATTATTATTATTTTTTGTAAATTGAACTGTAGTTGGTTTACAATCTTGTGTTAGTTTCTGGTGCACAGCAAAGTGTATATATATTCTTTTTTAGATTCTTTTCCATGACAGGTCATTACCAGCTATTGTAGAGTACCCTCTGTGTCTGTGTTAGTCGCTCAGTTGTGTCTGACTCTTTGAGACCCTGTGGACTATAGACTGCCAGGTTCCTCTGTCCATGGGATTCTCCAGGCAAGAATACTTGAATGGGTTGCCATTCCCTTCCCCAGGGGATCTTCCTGACGCAGGGATCAAACCCAGGTCTCCGGCATCGCAGGCAGATTCTTTACTGTCTGAACTATCTATACAGTAAACTCTTGTTGATTATCTATTTTATATGTAGCAGTTTGTATCTGCTAATCTGAAACTCCTAATTTGTCTTTCCTGGCTCCTTTCCCCTTTGGTAACCATCAGCTTGTTTTCTGTGTCTGTGAGTCTGTTTCTGTTTTATAAATAAGTTCATTTGTATCATTTTTTAGATATCACATATAAATGATATCATATGGTATTTGTCTTGGTCTGACTTACTTCATTCACTTATATGATCATCTCTAGGTCCATCTGTTTTGGTGCAATGATGTTATTTCATTCCTTTTTATGACCAAGTTATATCCCATTGATATATGATATGTCACAGAAAATTATGTGTTCCTAATAGCTGAAATCGTTGGCATCATTTATTTGTAATAGAAATGGAGAAGAGGAAAAGATAGAGCAATCACAGAGAGATATAAGACATAAATGATTCTGAGGATTCTTTGGCTACTTGGTACATTTACATGGTATTTATATGTTGATCTAATATTTCCATCCAGTCTTCTTTCAAGTTAACTCTAAAGTCATCTAAGAGACAAAGATAATAATAGGTTTTCCCTTGAGGTGGATCCTCTGTAAATGAAATGTAAAGCAGTATTCCCTTCCCTTTCCCATCAGAATGGAAGGTCCATGTGGGCAAGACTGTGTCTGTGTGTGCATCATGATGGCCCTAGGGACCAAAAAATAATTGTTAAATAAATGGATGTGGAGTGAGGGAGCACTGTTCTCTAAAGGACAAGCAGATCAGTTTCAAGCAGTAACACTTTAAAACAATAGTATAAAACGCATAACATATTAGCTAAGGATAGGCCAGTATTATAGGATCACAGAGTAAAATAAAGATCAGTTGACTCCACAAGTCAAATGCTCAAACTTTACTCTAACCTTCTTAAAATGCTGACCTAGCTAGAAGCCAGGCATCTGGTAACCACAGTGATCCCCTCCTTGGCCCGACCTTAGCTGTTTCATTCTTCAGCACAGACTCCTGAAACTCATTCTCTTTTGCCTCACAGGAGTCTGGTATTGGAAAAGCATGATAGGTCTGTGCAGGGTATGTTTTGTAATGCTTTTTAATTTTTTAAAAATTACACAAGCAGTATATCATTTTGTAAATGAGAAAAATGATCTTAAAGAAAAAGAAGAAGGAATTTTCAAAGATTGTTTTTTAATGATATATATATTTTTTCCTAGCGTGTACTTTTAAAAAGGAGTAATCTTCAACACCTATATAAGGCAGCAGTGTGCTTTCTATATAGTGCATTTCTCAGGCTAGCAAAAGTAAAATGTTTCTTAGCACTTTGCTTTAGAGCTCAGCAATGCTTAAGGGCTTGCAGTTCCGTGTCTTCAAACATGCTCAGGCAATCAATATTCTCCAATATCGGACGGCTGGACTTTGGCTGGAGAGGACTGTTCGGTGCTGAACATAGTGGGAAGTCAGTAAATGTTCCAGACAACTGCCTAGTCACTAGTTTTCCAAGCACGCACTTCTTATTTCTGCCTCTGTGCCTCAGTGCACACTCAGGGTGTCAGCCAGCCTCCAAGATGATCCCCACTAAACCCCACCACTTTGTATTCACATATATGTATAGAGCTGGTTGGTGTAGTCATTAGGATATTGTAGAAACGATGGAGCCTGGCTTCCAAAGCTAAGTCATGAAAGCCCTGGCAGTTTCTCCTCTGCTCCCTCTTGGGCTTCCCTCGTGGCTCAGCTGGTAAAGAATCTGCTTGCAGTGCAGGAGACATGGATTTGATTCCTGGGTTGGGACGGTCCCCTGGAGAAGGGAACGACTACCCACTCCAGTATTCTGGCCTGGAGAATTCCATAGACTGTATAGTCCATAAGGTCACAAAGAGTCAGACACGACTGAGTGACCTTCACATTTTTTTCTCTTGGATCACTTGCTCTGAGGAAGAACAGCTGCCTTACTGGGAGGATACTCCAGCAGCCTTGTGAAGAGGTCCACATGGTGAGGAACTCCTGTTAATGGGCATGTGAGGGAGCCATTGTGGAAACATCTTCTAGCCCCAGTCAAGTCTTCAGGTGACAACATCCCCAGCAGATATCTTGATTACACCCACCCTGAGCCAGGGCCACCAGCTAAGCCACTCTCAAATCCCTAACCCACAGAAACTGTGTGAGATAATATTTATTTCTGTTTTAAGCTGCTAGTAATGTGTTCTGCTATGAAAGTAATTAATACATTCACTCTCCTGCCTAGAAGGCTTACTCCTTTCCTTTCCTAATGCTCTCTCCCTCAAGGCTCACATCAAATTCCTCTTCCTGCCTGTATTCTCCAGCCCAGAAGGATCTCTCCTTCCTCTCTCCTTCCTTCCTCCTCTGATCACCATGCCTGTCATTCTTATTTGGCACTAACCAAAGCTAGAAGGAAAGACAGCAAAAGCTAAGCTTGACATCTGTTGTGGCAGTAGATGACCACATAATTTATCATCTATTCCGAGTGAAAGGGGTAGCCAATAATAATGATCTTGGGGGTCAGGAAAATCTAGGACAGTTCTAGGGCAAACAGCAACATTTGGTTACCTCATTCATAAGAGGTGCCAGCACCTCCCCAGAAATATAGCAAGAGAGAAAAAATTGTTCAGTAGAGTTGTGGTTTTACTTGCTCAACACTTGAATGTACCAAAAAAAAAAAAAAGTAGCTTCTTTATTTTTCCACAATACATCTTCTTCCCTGCAGGTAGTGAAGGGGGGATATATGATTTTATGCTAGCCTAGTGATTTAAATAATCTCTGGGACCTTCAGTCTTGACATGGCTGAGCAGAGAGAGAAATACAGCCAGAATTCCCAGCCCCATCCCCCTTCCCCCCGCCCCCCTCACCGCAAACACCTCAACTCCCTCACCACATGGGGGACAAGTAGAACGTGAAAGAGGATCGGGGTCTCCTTTAAGGTTTGGTCTTAGCTGCTACCTACACCAGGGACCACAGAGGAGTAATTTGTCCACCTAACTTTCTTTGGTGGAGCAATGTGGAACTGGAGCCATCTCTCACAGGAGTGGGGGCTATGCCTTGCACAAGGGAACCCGCAGAGGGGCTGAAATCTAGCCAGAGCTTTACTAGGTGAGCTGTGAGCCCGGCGGCTGAGTATGTCAGGAGGAGGCTTTTTCTAGTTTGCACAAAGGCATTCCATAGGCCAGGACAGACCCTGGCAGCACTGAGTCCAGGTTATTTGCCGTTGGCTTTACACTCTGCTTGTGGCAGCTTGCTGCTCCTGATCACAGGTTAGAGCTGCTTCCCAGCACTTTTGGCACCTCCCTGGCACCTCATCAGGCCCATGGGAGATGCTGAGTCTCCGTCCATGCCCCATACAGGCCACAGAGGGTCAAGGCATCTTCTTTAGACTGCTCTACACACTCCTTCACATACCACCTGCACACCGTTGCTGCTGGCCTGAGGGACACAGGGCTTTCAGCCAGAGGCAGGGCCCCACCTCCAGGGCCTGGCAGAGTTCCTTGCACTGTGCCCTGGATATGTGATCCATTTACCCCGATGTTCTCATACTTTTCCCATCATTTTCTTAATGTTTCTGAATCTCATCTCCCTGGAGTCATCCAATTTTATCAATGGTCTGCACGTTCTTCCTCCTTACCACAGGGTAGCATGAACAGGTTACTGGGAATGATAAAGTGCCCTGATTAAGAGCCATACCTCTCCAGTTTTTTCATGTGGTAGCAAACACCACCTAGGAAATAATGGGTGTGGCCCACTGGGTCCTGGAGAGGATCTGAACCCCAGAGGGCTGCTCTGGAGGACTAATAGGGTCCCCAGCCACGCAGATCCTGCCAGACTCTTCTGAGAGCAGAGGGGACCAAGTCTCCTGGACAGTACAGAGGCACTCTGGTTGAAAAGCCCTTCTTAGAGCCCTCTACCTGACTTGGTGAGAAAGGAACTGAGTTATTGGGAAATACCTGCCCCCCTTCTCAGAGCCTGCCTTTCAAGGCCATTGTCCCCCTGCAGGGGTCAAGAACCTCAGCTTAGATGCTAATGATGATCAATGGCCTCTTTATTCAGAAAGATCTTTCTCCTCCCCTGAGGCAGTAAGGGTTCTGGCTCAGCCCCAGAGCAGAGCAGCACCAAGAAAACAGTTACCAGGATAAATGGCAAAGTCCTACGGTATAGCACAGAGAACTATATTCAATATCCTATAAGTGTTAGTCACTCAGTCATGCCCTATTCTTTGCGACTCCATGGACTGCAGCCCACCAGGCTCCTCTGTCCATGAGATTTTCCAGGCAAGGATACTGGAGTGGATTGCCGTTTCCTTCTCCAAGGGATCTTCCCGACCCAGGGATCAAACTGGGGTCTCCTGAACTACAGGCAGGTTCTTTACCGACTGAGCTACAAGGGAAACAATTCAGTATCCTATGATAGACCATAATAGAAAAGAATATGAAAAAAAGAATGTGTATATATGCTTATAACTGAATCACTTTGCTGTACAGCAGAAATTGACACATTGTTAATAAGATTTCAATTAAAATTTTTATTTTTTTTAAAGAAAAAATAGTTTCCAGTGGGAAACTAAAATACACAGGCACAATGTCGGTGAAATAGGATCCCTGATATAACAGTAATGATGGGACCTCCTTTAGTGGTGGTGGGGGAGCAAGGGAAGCAAGGGTTTGGGGTTGGCGGTAGCAGCACCCTAAGAGTCCCATTACCTTGTGGCTAGTTCAATTCAGTTGCTCAGTCATGTCCGACTCTTTGCGACCCCATGGACTGCCGCATGCCAGGCTTCCCTGTCCATCACCAACTCCTGGAGCTTGCTCAAACTCATGTCCATCGAGTCGGCGATGCCATCCAACCATCTCAGCCTCTGTCATCCCCTTCTCCTCTGCCTTCAATCTTTCCCAGCATCAAGGTCTTTTCCAATGAGACCTGGAAAAGACCTCCTGCCTTCGAAAGGACCAGATTTCTGTTGCCTCCAGGGCTTTTGTTTTCCTGACCGGTTTATGCAAATGAAGGGCTAGTCAGTGGCTCTGGGTGCAGCAGGAGAGGGAGCCGCCCCACCCCGCACCCGTCCCAGGCTCTCTGCCCCTTTTGCAGTCAATACTCAGGCTTGAGCTTCACCTGAATACAATACCTAAATAAAATAGGTGTACGTTTTTGTGTTCTGTCCAGCTTCCTTAACATTATGTCTCTAACACTCATCTGTGTGGCCATGGGAGGTAGTAATCTGCTCTTTTACCCTTGCTATGTATTCTGTTGTAGCAAAACACCCTCAGTTTATTTAGCCTTTCTCCACATCATTTGGATGGCTTTAGTTCTCACACACAAAAAGGCTGCTCTGAGCATTTTTTTAATTCCCCTTTGTGGACCTCACTCATTTCACTCCTTATGTGGGATTTTTTAAAAAAAAACATTCTTATTAAAATAATTAACTTGTTTCTGATAAAAGTCATACATATTCATTTAGAAAATGGAATATGCAAAAGTGCAAAGTTTTTAAAAAGTCATCATTGATGTACATTCAATTTTGTACTTGGCTGTTTCATTCCAAATACCCTGAGCATTTTTTAAAAGTGACAGTCCGTGTAAGTCTTAGCCTCTTTTTTATTCCTTCTGCCCTCATTCCTTGTATAGCCATCAGCTGACATTCCCAATGATTCTGAGGCGGTTTTGCCCAGGAGAGAAAGGCGAGACTACAGACAGCTAGCCACCTACCCTGTCCACCCCCAGGTAGAGGCGGGCTCTCAGTCTAAAGTGAGATAGTGCTGTATTTGCAGGGCAGGTGCCTCCCTTCATCACCACTGCTCTGAGCTTTCACAAATGGACCTAATAAGGTAGAAGCACTGGCTACAAATTGAGAAGAGAATGAAAAGTGTGGCTGTGAGATTGGAAAACAGAGTGTTCACAAATAGGGATAGCGAGTGATGAGTTTGGAAAGCAGTGTCACTGCCTTCAATCCGGTGCCTGAACCATTCAGTTCAATAGGAGCCACGGATTCACGTTATCCTAACTTAGAAAATTACAGGGCAGACACAAAGCTAACAGTTTCCAAGTTCCTGTTTCTCTTAGCTCATTTCAAAATATTGGCAAACTTTTCTCCATCTCTTGTTTCGCTCATTTTTGCTAATTATGTTCGATTATAAACCTAAGATTCTTGAAGCACGTTTCTGAACTTCTGTTTCCTCATCTGTAAAACAGTTAAGCTCATTTTTATCTCTTAGATCAGGGTTTTTCTTTCTTTTAAACATTTATTTGGTTGCCCTGGGTCCTAGTCGCAGTACATGCGATCTTTAGTTGCAGCATGCAAACTCTTTAATTGAGCCACGTGGAATCTACAATAGTTCCCTGACCAGGGATCAAACCCAGACCCCTGCATTAGGAGCATGGAGTCTTAGCCACTGAACCACCAGGAAGTCCCAGATCAGCACTATTGATGGACATTTTGGGCCAGAAAGTCTTTGCTGTAGGGGCTGTCTTGAGCATCATAGGATGTTTAAGCTGCATCCCTGGCCTCTATGTACCAGGTAACAATTGCCATCCTCCCTTCCCCACAGTTGTGACAAGCAAAAATGTCCCCAGATAGTGCCAAATATCCCCTGGGGAGGGGAGGGAAAAATAATCCCTGTTTGAAAAGCACTTGTTTAGAGCTGCTGTAAAGCACTTGGAAGTAGTGCTGCCGGGTAAGTGCTGGGTGAACCTTTGCCATCAGTGTTGATAAGATCCTGGCAAGGGGTGGACTCGTAGCTGGGGCTACTTCGCAAACTGATCTGCTTGTTTATTTATTTCATCATTATTTCTTTTTGCATCTTCCATTCTCCTGTCTTGAAGAGTATGGTTTAAAGGGTTTTTAAATTTTTTATGAAAGGTGCCTTACTTTGTGGGTACAAGTATCAGAAGTAAAACTCAGAAGTACTGGCATTGGTAAGTGGCTTTTGAAACTGGAGAATGTCAAAGAAATGTAAATCACACTCTTCCAGGAGTGTCTGTCTTTTTCTAAGAGCTTTCGCAACCATTAACTCGTTGGACCCCACCACAGAGTGTTCTAGCTGAGTTCTAACAAATTCGATTGTTTCCGTTTGCGGAAAGACTAAGCTGGTGGGAAGCCATAGCTTGGTATGAGGGATTGGGGTTGGTGTGGGGGTGTGTCTTTACTTATTTCTGCTGATGGAAGAGAGATTATTTGGTAGACTGTGAGGCCTCGGAACAGGAGATGAGGAAGAGGTGGGATGCCATTAATACTTTCATGTGGCCTTGAGGGATCTGAATGATGAGAGCAGGGTGAGGGCGAGTTGAATCCTGCAGGAGAATCCTGCTGCATCCCCAGGGAAGCTGGGGAGGGGTGTCCTCACTGTGCACCCCTCTGCCTCAGACACTGCCAGCTGGGGCTCCTGGGGCTCCCTGAACCCGGGTGCAGTCCAGACACCCTGAAGGCGGGGTGGGGTCAAGGCATTTCAGGTCACCCTCATGCTGGACTTCACTGTCACAGCAGCGACAGAAAAAACCAAGGTGTGTGACTGGGACCTCTTCTCTGATCTTTCAGACCCTCCTAGGGTCTGTGCTCACGTTTGGGTCTGCTGCTGCTGCTAAGTCGCTTGAGTCCTGTCCGACTCTGTGCGACCCCATAGACGGCAGCCCACCAGGCTCGCCCGTCCCTGGGATTCTTCAGGCAAGAACACTGGAGTGGGTTGCCATTTCCTTCTCCAATGCATGAAAATGAAAAGTGAACGTGAAACCGCTCAATCGTGTCCAACTCTTCGTGACCCCATGGACTGCAGCCCACCAGGCTCCTCCGTCCATGGGATTTTCCAGGCAAGAGTACTGGAGTGGGTTGCCATCGCCTTCTCCACACCTTTGGCTCTAGTTCTACCTGTTTGGGGCCCAAGGGCACCATCTGGAGTCCTGCCATGGCGTTACTAAGCTAAGGCCAGTCAGTCTGACAGTAATTGGGGGCTGCTGAGGCTAACAGCCACGCCCACAGACCCTCCTCCTCTGTTACAGCCACGCCCCCGACTGTGACCACACCCACAGTCTCTGTCCTGCTCCAGTCACGCCCACCACCGCGCCCATGGCTGAAACCACATGCCTGGACATTCCTCCTCACTGCTGCTTTCAGCTGAGTGGCTGCCACCAAGTTTCTGAGAAATGAGTCACAGGAGACTCTAACTCTGGGGGAAATCTTGTGCCAGCTTTATTTGGATGTTGCAAAGGCCAGTATGATGAGAGGCCAGCAGCAGTGTACCTGAACACAAAAGCTTTCAAAATTGCATTCACAACTTTCCACTTTCTAGGCGCTGCGCTACCCTCTGCGCCCTCCTCTGGGACCAGCTCCGTTTGTTCTCTTTGAGTGGAAGACAGATCAGCCTTGAGTACCTGGCACTGTTTTATATCTCAGTGTGGCATTTGGTAAGGCACCTAAAGGACCTCTGGCCTTCCAGATGCGTCTGAGCAGCCCAATAAAACTTAATTGCCCATTCTGTCCCTTTGTACCTTGGATCCTCACCAGACCTAGCATACCAGAGCCAGCTCAGCCTTGAGAACTGTGCCATGCCCCTTGGAAGCCCTCAATAGGATCTGGACTGGCTGGCCAGCTCCTCCCTCTAGAACATGCGCTCTTCAAGGTCACAGACTGTGTCCGCTTAAGTCCTTGTTTACAAGACAGAAATTGTTAGCATGCGAATGTTCTTATGTCTTCTCCCTCAGCCCACCGGAACAATCTTGTAGTTGACAACACATCTCCCTCTCGCTGAAGAGGAGGGATTCTTTCAGGTTGGTGAGAGACGAGGTTATCTGTATAATAAAGAAACTGAGAAAGGAGTGGAAAGGAAAGTCTGTAAGTGAGTGATTCTCCAACCATCTGCATTGGAACCACCTGGGGATCTTGTGAAACTGCAGATCATGATTCAGTGGGTCTGGGCCAGAACCTGAGACTCTGCATTTCTGAAGAGCTCCCAGGTGATGCAGATTCATTCACAGTAAGGGTGTAAAGGACTGGATAGCAGGGAGATTTGCACAGAACTGGAGACAGAAATTCTGTGGAGCAGCATCACCATGTGAGAGAAATGGATAGAAGAGGAAAGGGTTTTTTTTTTTTAAACATTGTCACAGCCTCTGTACTGGTCTCTCATCATTCTCAAGAAATGCAAGTCCATTCATTGTTTGTCAGCTGCCCACACTCTTCAGCTAGTAGCTCTCCCATGTCCTCTGACGGAATGATGAGCCAGGTACTGCCCATCCCCAGCACATGACTGCCAGAGAGGCCAATGGGAGCTCCCGCTCTGAAATCTGAATCACGGATTCAGGCCCAAAACACGCACAGTTGCAGTGTTCTCATTCCAGCCAAGGCAGCTGAGTGAGATTTTTGAACATTTTCTGCTGCCAAGAATCTTCTGGAGATACCGGGTGCCTGATAGCTGCAAGCCTGAGCCTTTAGCCCTCCCTTGTTCTAGCATACTCTCTAGTATCCGTCCAAGAAATTCTTTTTTCGTCTAGATCTGCCAGAGTCCATTTCTGTTGCCTGCAATCAAAGCACCCTAAGAGATATGCTATTTAATCAGTAGATCGTTTTGTGCTATTGTTTTAAAATTAGATTTCATTTCCTAATTCTGTGTGTTTTAATTAGAAGACCACTTCACCACTTAGGCTGAACCCATGGGTGCTGCCTTTACACTGCTTACATTTGGAGACCATGCTTAGCACTGTGCCTGAGAGAAATGCAGTAGATGCTCAATGAATGCCCGTGGAAAGAATGAGCAGTCACTTTACAACATCTGCATTGAACCCTGGCATCCGTCAGCTGCTCCTCTGCCTGGGGACATGTTAGATGGCCATCAGGCACTAAAATAGCAACAGCTTATAGGAAAGTGTGTTTAAGCTTGCACCAGCAACAGCTATTAAACTTCTGACCTTTCACTTGGATTTTCTTTCTGCCTGTATTTTTTACAAGCAAAGAGCTATAGGAGGTCAAAATGGAGTGAGGTCTTTGTTCCATGAATGTATTATGGTTCAATTAAGATATTCCCACTTAAATGAGAATCATGCCTGTATTTCCACTGTGGTGTTTCCAGTTGTGGCAATTATTGCTAAAAAGAAGTGAACTGTATATGTACTATAAAGACCATTCTAGCCTGTGGAAGCGTAAAGATCTTCCCTCAAGTCCATCCCAACTGTGCTATGAACTAGTTGTCCTGGGCAAGTTATGGTCTCAGAGCCTCAGTTTCCTCCTCTGTAAAATGGGCACAGGGGATATTAGCATCTTCAATGGGTTGTTATAAGCACTGAACAGGGCAATGCATCTAAAGGATTTATCTTCATTAAGGCAATGCAAATAAAGCACTTGGAACAGTGTCAGTACTCAGTAAGTGTAGCTATTATTAAAATTTATTTTTCATCAAAGCCAGAATGTATAATCCTTCTCTCCCACTCTTAAATAGAAATCTTAAAAAAAAGCTTTTGATCCAATTATGGTAATAAAAAAAAAAAAAGTATCATATACATGGGGAAAAGACAGCAAGCATACTACCACTTTAATGTTTGTCCATGGGTGTGATGTTATATATAATTTTTCTTTTCTTCCTTCAGCTTTCTATGCTTTCCAGATTCTTTGGAAATGTGCATGTACATTACTTTTATGACCAGAGGAGAAGCCCTGACAAATGCTATCTTTAAAAGAGAAGAAAAAATATTGAGGCAAAGTGCAAGATGATTTTGTAGGAACTGGATGAAAAAAAAAATCCCAAGTTAGATGGAGAAACAGATGTTTTCTGGTCAAGAGCTTATTAGGAGGGAAGTGACATCAATTTGGGTTCACATCAGCTCAAGTGGCAAATCATAATGCAAAATGAAAGTACATACAGAGGGGCTGAACCCACGCTGGGATTTTGTCGTGTGAATCATCAAGCTAGAAATGACCTCAGGACATATGACCCCGCCCCCTCCCCTCACCTCAGGAAAGCTGGCCCTGTAACTTTTCAGGACAGATGAGCAGTGGTCCTCTAGGAACTATATGTATATTCCCTTCCTCCTAAGCTTCAGGCAGGCTCAATTTAGCCCTTGCAGGTGCCCCCAGCCAGCGATCTCCAACCCAGTTCTCCTCCTGCCTGGGAGAGCCTGGGAGTTGGCCCAGAGCCTTCCTGCTCACCCTGGGTCCTTCCTTGCACAAAACCTTGTCCCCCTAGACGTCAGTGATGTCAGCTGTATGATAGGGATAGGAAGGACTCAAGGAGGTAAGGCAGAGCTGGGAGTTCAAGGGGTGGGGGTGGGGGAGGGGAGGGTGGGCAGTTCTCTTCTGGCCTCAGAGCCCATGTTTTATTATGTCTATGTTACCCTGGTGGGGAAAGTGACTCACAGTAAAGGTAGCCTGCCTGCAAAAAAAGGTGACGGAAATTTGGAGTTGGGGACCGCGAGCCAATGAAAAGGCAGTTGGGGGCGAGTACTAGAGATGGAAAGAAGGAAGAGACTGAGAGGAGAGGGTTCAGGGAAAAATAAAGCAGCTCAGGGGAGTAGTGATCAGCAAGGGCATCTACAGAGCAAGAGAAACCCTGACAGCTGAAGAACTCGAGGACCAGGCTGGTGGAGATTCCCTTTAACCCATCAGCTGTGCAGGACTGTTACTCCCCTCCCATTACCCACGAGCTTTTGGGAACTAGCCATGTGTTCATGGTGCTTTGGGACGTGGAGAAAGTGAGGTGATCTGGGAGTAAGAGACAGGAGGACACAGGATGGCAGCCTCAAGAGCAATGAATGATGGTTAAGGACTAGGAAACACTAGTGACCAAGGCTACAGCCCTCATGACCAGAGAAGGTAGATCTTTCTGGAAGTCTGTGGAGGTTTTGAAGGAGACTTGTCAAAGCACTACCATGGAGGTTGAAACCATTTCCCTAGTTTATTAAAGGAAAAGGTGATTACTGAATTCCAGAGAACTTGGGGCTCTCCAAAGGGGAGGTGTCCATATGATGAGTGTTAGCAGAGCTAATATGAGTAGAAGTGAAGAGTATTACTCTTAGTATTGGTACTGGCATCAGTATCATTATTCCTTTGGTTCCCTCAAATCCTCAATTAGCTCCTGCATCCATTCTCTTGGGGCCAAATCAATGAACCATGCTAAGATCCTGCCTCCAGGCATGTTGATGAGCATGGCATGTGGTATCAAATTAAAAGCCCTCCTGAGGTCCAAAAGATATGCTTACTGCTCTCCCCCATCCCTTCCCTGTTCATATACCAGGTGACCTTATCACAAAAGGAAAAGAAATCGGCTTGGAGTGAATTTCCCTTCCCAAAGCCATGTGGGTCCCTAACCTTCCTAGATTGCTGCCAGCTGAAGGGTCATCTCTTGCTGCATAACTGATCACCCGACAACTGAGTAGCTTAGAGTAATGATACACCCTTCTTCTCTCACAGTTTCTGTGGGTCAGGAAATAGGGAGTGGCTTAGCTGGGTGGTTGTGGCTTGGGGTTGCTCAAGAGTTTGCAGTCGAGATGTTACCCTGAGCTGGAGTCATCTGAAGGTTTGAGACAGATGGCTCTGCTTCCAAGGTGGCTCTCTTACATGGGTGGCTAGTTGGTGCTGCCAGTTGACCTCAGTTCCTCACTCCGAGGACCTCTGCATAAGGACACTTGAGTGTCCTCATGACATAGCAGCTGGCTTCCCCCAGAATGAGTGATGCAAAAGAGGAAGGCAGAGTAACAATGTCTTCTTTTATGACCTAGCTTCAGAAGTCACACTCTGTCATTTCTGCAATATCCTATTGGGTACACAGGTCAGCACAGCTCAGTGGAGGAATATCCAAGGGCATAAATGCCAGGAAGTGAGAATCACTAGAGGCCATCTACCACTTTCAGATACCAGCTGAAACTGACTAAGCCACTATTCACAGAACCACTGTTTGTTTCTTCTTTCTACACAAACATGAAATAGGCAATTTTCAGTTGTGTAATAGTTATAATGATAATCCCACTTGATGTTCATGCAAAAATTTCATCTTTTGAGAGCTATTACTGCTCCATGCTACAGATGAGAAAATGAAGGCTCACAGAAGTAAAGGGACTTGCCCAGTATACCAAAGTTAAAAAGTTCTGGAAGCCTGGGAACTGAACTTGTGTGTTGTAGTTCCTAATCCAATGATCTTGTCATCATACCATGGCTGCCACAGGCCTCCAGGACACCACCTGTGTCCTTGTCTTCCAGGGCAAATGTGAACTGGAGAGCAGCTGTAGTGGAGCAAAGGAAATCTCATTTTTATTTTTAATTTTTTTATAACACAAGTGATCCATGCTCATTTGGAAAAGCTACAGAATAAAAACGATTTTTTTAAAAATGGAAGAAAAGATTCTCCCATAATTATACCACCCAGGTCTAGCACTGTTAATGTCTTAGTGTATTCCCCAAAGAACAAAGGAAATGATTTTGAAGTACATTAACAGCATCTCCAGGGCAGACTGTGAAGGAAACCCCATCCACTTGGCTTCACCTGAGGGGAGAAAGGATGTGAAATATGACCTTGTGAGTGCGGTGGGCTGTGCGTGTGTGTTTATGCGGTGTGTGTGCACATGTGTGTACACGCCTGGTACTTTAACATCAGCACTTAACCAAGTTGGTGGAGGATTTATTACAACCTTAGCAAAGAGTGTTTCTGCAAATGAGAGGCAGGGCAGCCACGGCTCCAGGCAGCCAAGTGGCTCACCCTCTGGTTTGGCTCAAGTTCCTCCAGGCAGGGGAAGGTTGTTTCAGTTTAATTTCATCCATTTGGCTTTCTACGCTGCCCACTGAGAGGTTGGGGCCCTGTGTGCTCCTAGAGCACTGCAGGGCCCCCTTTCATCATCTTCCTAACACATAAAATGTCTTACTTGTGACCAGCTCCCTTGCCTGTCTCCCAACCAGAAGGTCAGCCCTGAGGAGGGGGCTTCATCTGCATAGTTCACCTGCATCTACCTTGCAGCACCTGCCACTCTGTTTGGCAGGTTGTCACATTTCAAAACATGTCTGAATTGACTGCAGGGTTTGGGGGTATACATATGAGAGTTGCTAAGAGCATCCACAGTTTGTATCTAGAAGGAGCTGGACCCCACTCAAGCAGGCAGTCAGCATCCTAGCACCTTCTTGATGTCATCAACCCCCAAAATCCTGCGGTTACCACCTGGAGACAGAAAAGCCAGGCCTACATTTTTTTTTTTTTTTTGGAAGAACTGTAAGAAGTATTCTATCGAATTAGGTACCTGTTCTGTCCTCAGCTAGAGAGGTGGAATAAAATTGACTCCATTTCATCAGTCTTGCTTAGTTTTAGCTTATGGAGACTCCTCCCTCCGAGTACAGCACCTTGGAGGCAATGAGATGCAGCATCATGAGCAGCAGACTTGGAGTCAGATGACTTGGTAATCAAATGCCATGTCATCTACATATCAGCTGTGCAAGTTGCACGAGTTTGGTGACCTCTCTGAGCCTCGGTTTCTTCACCTGTGAAATGGGAACAATAACACAAAATTTGTAGTGTTGTGCTGCTTCAATGAGGTAAAAGTGAGAGTTGCTAGCACAGTGCCTTGGCACACTGTCTATATCTGAGTATATGTACTTTTCCCTCTGGGAGTATCTCTTTTAACCTTGAAAATCTGAGAACAGTGCCAGTCACATGACCCCTGAAGATTCTGCCTGAGGACTGCATTGATCAGTTTTATCCCTGGACAGCTCCCACTGAACTGCATTTCTATTCATGGACATAGAACCATCTCCTTGTGAAATTAAGAGATGCTGGAGCACAACTCCAGAATATGAGGTTGAGTGCCATCTCTACCCCACCCTCGGAAGTCCTGGAAGCCCACTCTCAGCACCAGTCAGGACCAGCCAGAGCTGGAAAGGATACCTGGGTCCTGAGGGAGAAAGTGAGCAGGCTCTGCCTCTAGGGATCTCTTCTCTTCTGCTTTGGTTGGGTTGGAGAAGTCCCTTCTGTAGAAGAAGTCCAGGTTTGAGGGCTGAAGCTGAAGACCAAGGTTTGAGATGGTAATCCCCAGGACCAGGATATTAGGAAGTGAGTTAAGTCTATGCCCTGTGGCTCCCCTGCCTCTGGACTCCTTCCCTCTCTTTGAGCATCTTTCCTGTTGAAGGGCCTCTGGGAGCTTCATGCTCCTCACTGTGGCTTCTCTTCCCATTACAACTTATCCATACCAAGTCTGACTCACTACACCTAATTGTTTTGATAATCAGATCCATGTTAAAGAGTTAATGGGTCACAGTTTATACATGTGACAACTTAACTAAGGTCTTCCTGAAGATCCCACCTACATTCTTTGGATGCGAGGACTGGAAATCATGTCCATCCTGTCTCCAGCATCTGACTGATCCAGCATCTTTCCACAGCATCTGACAGAGCAGTCACAAGGGTTAAGTATTTGTCATCTTTGATCAAGACCAGTATCCCAACCCCAATTTGTGGATGAGAAATCTAAGAATTGGAGGGATGAAGTGACTTCTTTCTCCAAAGCCTCTTGGTACCAGAACCTGGGGGTAGAGATTGGGGCACAGATCTCCTGATTCTTTTCCAGCTGCCTGTCCCTAATTCTAAAATCATCCCACTCACACTGATCTGCAGACCAGCCGCACTGGTGTCACCTGGGAGCCTTTTAAAAATTCAGAATCTCAAATCCAACCTGAGCCCTACCAAAACAGAATCTGCATTTTAACAAGATCCCCAGTTGATTCATATGCATTCAGACTTTGAAAAGCCCTGGTCCAGAACTCACTTTTTCCCCCTGATTCCTTTCTCATCATTACTTCAACTCCAACAGTCTGTGAACCTCCGAGGCTGAATTTAGCTCAGTCTCAACACACAATATGCAAGGTATCCCAGGGTCATTACTTACAGCACAGTTTTCCAGTGAAAAGAGTTCTGTCCTGTTTTCTGACATTTTTTTCCTTTGACTTATTTAAAATTCTAAAAAGAAAAGCCTCACTAATGGAGTCCTTTTTAGAATGGACAGGAGATTCTACCACCTTAAACTTCTAGCAGAAAAGGTATGATAAACACTTCATAAATAATCATAACTGGGTGGCGACATGTATGTGAAAGCACTTAGTAAATTACAAAGCAGGGCACAAATGTTACTGATTATAATTCCTAGGCTGTAGGAGCACAGAATGAGATCCTTCGTGAGCCCATTCAGGGTGAAAATATTTTTCAGGAATATGATGAGAAATTTTAAACTTTTCTAATTATTTTTTATTTTATTAGGCATCCAAAGAGCTACACTAGTGATTATCAACCCTGGCCATGCATTGGAATATTTTGGGGAGTTTTCATTTAAAAATACATGAGCCTGGGCTCTGGACCTAGATTCTCTTGTCTTGAGAATGGGACTGGGCAAGGGTCTATTTTTAAACTCTCCCAGGTGATTCTAATACACAGTGAAATTGGAGAACTGTTGAGCCGGAAAGTTGTTATTTCCAGGTTTACGGTAAATAAGTGCAAGTGAATATTTTATCCATATTTATGATATGGCTGATGTCCAAGTTTTCTAATTTCTACATCTTAATGATAATCAAACCACCAGGAGATATCACTAGAATTGAAATACTAATGGCTACTGATTCCTAAGGGCATTAACTTGATAATGACCATTTCATTCATTGTTCATTCTTTCACAATTTCATGTCATCGGCCAGTTAACAACATTGAGGACTGAGTTAAATCCTGATTGTTTGTGTATAGACATGTACTCCAGTGTCAGCAACCAAATTCTCAAATTCCATGTAGTTTTTACTCTAATGATTAGACATTTTGACAACACAGGTTTGCAAGAATATCGATGAGAATTTAGGGACCTAAATTCTAGGGAATGTTCTTTCCTACAGTTTTCTGTTGAGTCCATTTCCTGCTCTGAAAAATGAGGGTGTTGGACCAGTGGTTATAGATATCTGGCTGACACTCAGATTCACCTGAATAGCTTCATAAAGCCATAGATGTCAAGATCCCAGAGCTATCAAATCTAGACAGCTGGAGCTGGGGAGAGGACTGTTGTAAAGAAGGGTTTTTCAAAGAACCCTGAAAACTCACTGGACGATCACACGTTTGGAGCATCTGAACAAGATAAGCTCCTAAGTTCTCAGCTCTCAGAATCTATGACATTACACCTATTTAGTTAAATTCTTATGTCAGAAGAAACCGATCTGGGGTTGAGGCCTGACCAGAGGGTAGGGTCTACAGAGAAATAAAACACAAAGTAGGAAAAACAGTAAGAGGTATCATCTTTGACTGCCTCCTTTGTGTGTCTCAAGATTTGTGTTTGTGGAGCTTCTGTTCAAGTCTTCTCATCGTAGTCATATTGCTCAATGAGGAGGTTTCATCTCTTCACGTTGTCTTTAAAAACTTTTGAAAAAGGTGCCACTTGGGAACAATGATTTTATAGGGAATAGTCGCTTTCCCTGCTATCCACTTCATCTCACTTGCACTCTAAGTCTGAGTTTCATTGTGCAAAAGAATCTCCTTGAAAAGTTTGTTTAAAATACAGATCTCTGGGCCCTCCTCTGATTCTAACTCAGGAGATTTGGGTTGGGTCTCGAAATCTACATTTTTATGAGCACCTGAGACATCCAAACTGCTTTTGATCTCCCTATAAAACGTAGTTTGCAGCCTTTCTCAAACTACCCTTCAGGTAAGCATCTCTTAGGTCCTTCAGCCAATGAACGGATAAATAAAACGTAGTAAATACATACAATAGAATATTCAGTTCAGTTCAGTCGCTCAGTCCTGTCCGACTCTTTGTGACCCCATGAATCACAGCATGCCGGGCCTCCCTGTCCATCACCATCTCCCAGAGTTCACTCAAACTCACGTCCATTGAGTTGGTGATGCCATCCAGCCATCTCATCCTCTGTCGTCCCCTTCTCCTCCTGCCCACAATCCCTCCCAGCATCAGAGTCTTTTCCAATGAGTCAACTCTTCACATGAGGTGGCCAAAGTACTGGAGTTTCAGCTTCAGCATCATTCCCTCCAAAGAAATCCCAGGGCTGATCTCCTTCAGAATGGACTGGTTGGATCTCCTTGCAGTCCAAGGGACTCTCAAGAGTCTTCTCCAACACCACAGTTCAAAAGCATCAATTCTTCAGCGCTCAGCTTTCTTCACGGATCAACTCTCACATCCATACATGACCTGTGGAAAAACCATAGCCTTGAATAAATGTCTCTGCTTTTGAATATGCTATCTAGGTTGGTCATAACTTTTCTTCCAAGGAGTAAGCATCTTTTAATTTCATGGCTGCAGTTGCCATCTGCAGTGATTTTGGAGTCCAAAAAGATAAAGTCTGACACTGTTTCCACTGTTTCCCCATCTATCTCCCATGAAGTGATGGGACCAGATGCCATGATCTTTGTTTTCTGAATGTTGAGTTTTAAGCCAACTTTTCCCCTCTCCACTTTCACTTTCAGCAAGAGGCTTTTTAGTTCCTCTTCACTTTCTGCCATAAGGGTGGTGTCATCTGCATATCTGAGGTTATTGATATTTATCCTGGCAATCTTGATTCCCGCTTGTGCTTCTTCCAGCCCAGCGTTTCTCATGATGTACTCTGCATAGAAGTTAAATAAGCAAGGTGACAATATACAGCTTTGACGTACTCCTTTTCCTATTTGGAACCAGTCTGCTGTTCCATGTCCAGTTCTAACTGTTGCTTCCTGACCTGCATATAGGTTTCTCAAGAGGAAGGTCAGGTGGTCTGGTATTCCCATCTCTTTCAGAATTTTCCACAGTTTATTGTGATCCACACAGTCAAAGGCTTTGGCATAGTCAATAAAGCAAAAATAGATGTTTTTCTGGAACTCTCTTGCTCTTTCCATGATCCAGCGGATGTTGGCAATTTGATCTCTGGTTCCTCTGCCTTTTCTAAAACCAGCTTGAACATCTGGAAGTTCACGGTTCACGTATTGCTGAAGCCTGGCTTAGAGAATTTTGAGCATTATTTTACTAGCGTGTGAGATGAGTACATGATGGTGTGATCACTGACCTAGAGCCAGACATCCTGGAATGTAAAGTCAAGTGGGCCTTAGAAAGCATCACTACTAACAAAGGTAGTGGAGGTGATGGAATTCCAGTTGAGCTATTTCAAATCCTGAAAGATGATGCTGTGAAAGTGCTGCACTCAATATGCCAGCAAATTTGGAAAACTCAGCAGTGACCACAGGACTGGAAAAGGTCTGTTTTCATTCCAATCCCAAAGAAAGGCAATGCCAAAGAATGCTTAAACTACTGCACAATTGCACTCATCTCACATGCTAGTAAAGTAATGCTCAAAATTCTCCAAGCCAGGCTTCAGCAATATGTGAACTGTGAACTTCCAGATGTTCAAGCTGGTTTTAGAAAAGGCAGAGGAACCAGAGATCAAATTGCCAACATCTGCAGGATCATTGAAAGAGCAAGAGAGTTCCAGAAAAACATCTATTTCTGCTTTATTGACTATACCAAAGCCTTTGACTGTGTGGATCACAATAAACTGTGGAAAATTCTGAAAGAGATGGGAATACCAGACCACCTGACCTGCCTCTTGAGAAACCTATATGCAGGTCAGGAAGCAACAGTTAGAACTGGACATGGAACAGCAGACTGGTTCCAAATAGGAAAAGGAGTACGTCAAAGCTGTATATTGTCACCCTGCTTATTTAACTTCTATGCAGAGTACATCATGAGAAACGCTGGGCTGGAAGAAGCACAAGCGGGAATCAAGATTGCCAGGATAAATATCAATAACCTCAGATATGCAAATGACACCACCCTTATGGCAGAAAGTGAAGAGGAACTCAAAAGCCTCTTGCTGAAAGTGAAAATGGAGAGTGAAAAAGTTGGCTTAAAACTCAACATTCAGAAAACGAAGATCATGGCATCTGGTCACGTCACTTCATGGGAAATAGATGGGGAAACAGTGGAAACAGTGTCAAACTTTATTTTTTGGGGCTCCAAAATCACTGCAGATGGTGACTACAGCCATGAAATTAAAAGATGCTTACTCCTTGGAAGGAAACTTATGACCAACCTAGATAGCATATTCAACAGCAGAGACATTACTTTGCCAACAAAGATCCGTCTAGTCAAGGCTATGGTTTTTCCTGTGGTCATATATGAATGTGAGAGTTGGACTGTGAAGAAGGCTGAGCGCCGAAGAATTGATGCTTTTCAACTGTGGTGTTGGCGAAGACTCTTGAGAGTCCCTTGGACTGCAAGGAGATCCAACCAGTCCATTCTGAAGGAGATCAGCCCTGGGATTTCTTTGGAGGGAATGATGCTGAAGCTGAAACTCCAGTACTTTGGCCACCTCATGTGAAGAGTTGACTCATTGGAAAAGACTCTGATGCTGGGAGGGATTGTGGGCAGGAGGAGAAGGGGACGACAGAGGATGAGATGGCTGGATGGCATCACTCACTCGATGGATGTGAGTCTGAGTGAACTCCGGGAGATGGTGATGGACAGGGAGGCCTGGCGTGCTACGATTCATGGGGTCTCGAAGAGTTGGACACGACTGATCGACTGAACTGAACTGAAGTGAGATGAGTACAATTGTGCGGTAGTTTGAGCATTCTTTGGCATTGCCTTTCTTTGGGATTGGAATGAAAACGGACCTTTTCCAGTCCTGTGGCCACTGCTGAGTTTTCCAAATTTGCTGGCATATTGAGTGCAGCACTTTCACAGCATCATCTTTCAGGATTTGAAATAGCTCAACTGGAATTCCATCACCTCCACTAGCTTTATTTGTAGTGATGCTTTCTAAGGCCCCCTTAACTTCACATTCCAGGATGTTTGGCTCTAGGTGAGTGATCACACCATCGTGATTATCTGGGTCGTGAAGATCTTTTTTGTACAGTTCTTCTCTGTATTCTTGCCACCTCTTCTTAATATCTTCTGCTTCTGTTAGGTCCATACCATTTCTGTCGTTTATTGAGCCCATCTTTGCATGAAATGTTCCCTTGGTATCTCTAATATTCTTGAAGAGATGTCTAGTCTTTCTCATTCTGTTGTTTTTCTCTATTTCTTTGCATTGATTACTGAGGAAGGCTTTCTTATCTCTTCTTGCTATTCTTTGCAACTCTGCATTCAGATGCTTATATCTTTCCTTTTCTCCTTTGCTTTTTGCTTCTCTTCTTTTCTCAGCTATTTTTAAGGCCTCACCAGACAGCCATTTTGCTTTTTTCCTTTTCTTTTCCAGGGGGATGGTCTTGATCCCTATCTCCTGTACAATGTCACAAACTTCAGTCCATAGTTCATCAGGCACTCTATCAGATCTAGTCCCTTAAATCTATTTCTCACTTCCACTGTATAATCATAAGGGATTTGATTTAGGTCATACCTGAATGGTCTAGTGGTTTTCCCTACTTCAATTTCAGTCTGAATTTGGCAATAAGGAGCTCATGATCTGAGCCACAGTCAGCTCCTGGTCTTGTTTTTGCTGACTGTATAGAGCTTCTCCATCTTTGGCTGCAAAGAATATAATCAATCTGATTTCGGTGTTGACCATCTGGTGATGTCCATGTGTAGAGTCTTCTCTTGTGTTGTTGGAAGAGGGTGTTTGCTATGACCAGCGCATTCTCTTGGCAAAACTCTATTAGCCTTTGCCCTGCTTCATTCCGTATTCCAAGGCCAAATTTGCCTATTACTCCAGGTGTTTCTTGACTTCCTACTTTTGCATTCCAGTCCCCTATAATGAAAAGGACATCTTTTTTGGGTGTTAGTTCTAAAAGGTCTTGTAGGTCTTCATAGAATCGTTCAACTTCAGCTTCTTCAGTGTTACTGGTTTGGGCATAGACTTGGATTACTGTGATATTGAATGGTTTGCCTTGGAAACGAACAGAGATCATTCTGTCCTTTTTGAGACTGCATCCAAGTACTGCATTTTGGACTCTTTTGTTGACCATGATGGCTACTCCATTTCTTCTAAGGGATTCCTGCCCGAAGTAGTAGATATAATGGTCATCTGATTTAAATTCACCCATTCCAGTCCATTTTAGTTTGCTGATTCCTAGAATGTCGACGTTCACTCTTGCCATCTCCTGTTTGACCCCTTCCAATTTGCCTTGATTCATGGACCTAACATTCCAGGTTCCTACGAAATATTGCTCTTTACAGCATAGGACCTTGCTTCTATCACCAGTCACATCCACAGCTGGGTATTGTTTTTGCTTTGGCTCCATCCCTTCACTCTTTCTGGAGTTATTTCTCCGCTGTTCTCCAGTAGCATATTGGGCACCTACTGACCTGGGGAGTTCCTCTTTGAGTATCCTATCATTTTGCATTTTCATACTGTTCATGGGATTCTCAAGGCAAGAATACTGAAGTGGTTTGCCATTCCCTTCTCCAGTGGACCACATTCTGTCAGACCTCTCCAGGATGACCCGCCCATCTTTGGTGGCCCCATAGGGCATGGCTTAGTTTCATTGAGTTAGACAAGCCCGTGGTCCTAGTGTAACTAGAATGACTGGTTTTCTGTGATTATGGTTTCAGTGTATCTGCTCTCTGATGCCCTCCTGCAACACCTACTGTCTTACTTGGGTTTCTCTTACCTTGGTCGTGGGGTATCTCCTCACCGCCGCCCCTCCTGACCTTGAACGTGGAGTAGCTCCTCTTGGCCCTCCTGCGCCCGGGCAGCCACTGCTCCTTGGCCCTGGGGTAGCTCCTCCCAGCCGCCATCCCTGGCCTCGGGTGTGGGGTAACTCCTCCCGGCTGCCGCCCTTGGCCTCTGGCGGGGAGTAGCTCCTCACGGCCGCTCATGAGCCGTTGCAGCCTGGCACTTTTGGCCGCAGCCCCTGACCTCGGACGCGGGGTAGCTCCTCTTGGCCGCTGCCCCTCGGGCACGGGGTCCTCCTGGCTTCTGCCCCTGACCTCGGACGTGGGGTAGCTCCTCTCGCCCGCGCTTGTGCGCCGTCGCAGCCGCCCGCGCTTGTGCGCCGTCGCAGCCGCCCGCGCTTGTGCGCCGTCGCAGCCGCCCGCGCTTGTGCGCCGTCGCAGCCGCCCGCGCTTGTGCGCCGTCGCAGCCGCCCGCGCTTGTGCGCCGTCGCAGCCGCCCGCGCTTGTGCGCCGTCGCAGCCGCCCGCGCTTGTGCGCCGTCGCAGCCGCCCGCGCTTGTGCGCCGTCGCAGCCGCCCGCGCTTGTGCGCCGTCGCAGCCGCCCGCGCTTGTGCGCCGTCGCAGCCGCCCGCGCTTGTGCGCCGTCGCAGCCGAAGCGAATAATAGAATATTATTCACCCTTAAAAAGGAATGACATACGGCTGGCTACCTGCGGCAACATGGATAAATATTAATAACATTATATAAATGAAAAGTCAGACATAAAAGGCAACATACTGTGTAATTCATTTATGTGAAATATCCTGAATAGGCAAACGCATAGAGACAGGGGTTTGGAGAGAGGAATGCAGAGGCAATGCCAATGAATAGGGGTTCTTTATGGGGTAATGGAACTGTTCTTAGCGATGGCTGCACACATTTGTGAACGTATTAAAAAACTGCTAATTGTATACTTTTAAAGGGTGAATTTTATGGCATGAAAATTCTATCTTAAAAAAAAAAAAAACTCCCTAGGAGATTTTTTTAAAAAGCAGATTCCTGAGTCCTACCCAAGATCCACTGATTTAGCACCTCCAGGGCAGGAACCTAGGAATCTGCTTTTTAAATAAGCTTCTCAAATGACTCTTATCAAAGCCAACGTTTAGGAAGAGATCCTTGGTGCCCAGCAGGCCTGAACTGCCCTTCTTCATGGACTTGGATACTCCATCTGTGGCAAGCAGCCTCTAACATGACCCCTGTGGTCCCTGCCTCTGGCGTTCTGCTCCCCTTGAGTGTGGACTGGGTTTATTGACTCCTTTCTAATAAACAGAATACAGCAGAATTGATAAGACATTATTTATGATTTTAGATTTCTACCAAAAATGTATCTTCCATCCAAAGAAGATGGGTCACTGTAAACACACACACACACACACACACAGGGAAAACGTGATGGTGAGGATGTGGAGAAATTGGGACTTATATGCACATTTGGTGGGAATATTCAATGATGTAGCTGCTGTGAAAAACCGGATGGAGGGTCCTCAAAAATGACAAATAGAAATACTATCTGATCCAGCAATCCCACATTGGGGTATATCGGCAAAAGAATTGGAAGCAGGATCTTAAAGAGATATTTGCACACTCATGTTCACAGCTAGGCTATTCAGAATAGCCAAGGGGTGGGAGGAACCCAAATGCCTACTGATGGATGAATGGATAAAGAAAATGTGATATACACATAAAATGGAATATTATTCAGCCTTAAGAAGGAAATCCTACCACATACTACAACATGGATGAACTTGAAGACCTTGTCCTAAGTGAAATAATCGAACTACAAAACCCCAATACTGTGTGGTTCCACTTATATGAGGTACCTAGAGTAGTCAAATTCAAAGAGACTGAAAGTAGAATGGTGGTTGCCAGGAGCTGAGAGTAGTGGGAAATGAGGAGTAGTTCAACGAATACAGAATGTTGGTTTTGCAAGAAGAAAACGTTTTGGAGATATAATATACAACAACGTGAGTATACTTGATAGTACTGAATTACACCCTTCAAAATGGTTAAGATGGCTTAAAAAAAAGATTGTGGCTTCCATCTCAGCCTTTCTCACTCCCTCTTGGTATGCTTATTCTCTGGCTCTGGTTCTCATTCAGGTCATCAGCTGCCATGTTGGGAAGACCCTCAGACATCCTATGGAGAGATCCACATGGTGGGGAGTAGAGGCCTGCCAACAACTATCTGACTGAACTTGGAGGTGAATCTTCTGAGAACTGCCAACATGTGAATAAATTTGAAAGTGGATCTTTGACACCCAAGTGGGGTCTTCCTATTAAACTTCAGCCCTGGAAAACAGCTTGACTGCAACCTCCTTAGAGATCAAAGGGCACTCAGGTAAGCTGCATGTGTTTTCTGACACATGAAAGCCATGGGTTAATGAAGACGTGTTTTAAGCTGGTAAATTTGGGGCAATTTGTTATGCAGCAGTAGGTGACTAACACACCATCCAATGCATTTTGCTCAGTTAGATTGCAGTGCAGACCCCACCATGTTGGTCCACCTGTAAGTCTGCTTTTCAGGATAGAAAAGTGTATGTATATCATGGTAGGTCAAATAGTAGAAACCCCAAAATGATCCACATCCTAATCCGTGGAACCTATGAATATGTTAGATCACATGGTAAAAGGGAAATTGCAGATGTAATTAAGGTTACAAACTTTAAAATAGATTGTTCTGGATGATCCAGCGGGCCCAGTCAAATCACATGCAGCCTTAAAATCAGAGAACTTTCTCTGGCTGGAGGTAAGAGAGATTTGGCTGAAGTCAAAGTTGGAGAGATTTGAAGTGTGAGAGGAACCCTGCCATTGCTGTGCTGGGGAGAATGTGTCCAGAATGAGATTGAATGTGGGCAGCCTCTAGGGGCAAACACCAGCTCCCAGCAAGGACTGGGACATTGGCCCTGCATCTGTCAGGGACTGAATTCAGCCAAAAACCTGAATGAGCTTGGAAGCAATGCATCCAGAATGTCTCCAGGAGGAATGAAGTCCTGCTGACACCTTCGTTTTGGCCTTGTGAAACCCAGAGCAGAGGAATCAGTCCAGCCAACTGGGACCGTGGATCTAAAAGGTATGAAAAAATACATTTGTGTTATTTTCAGTTACTAAGTTTGGGGTAATTTGGGTAGCAGTGGAAAGTTAGTGTATTTACATTCTGATATTACACTATGAAAATGATATTTATTGGCTTTGAGTACTTTCCTATCAGGTATCATAGCTATGCAGATGTTTCACAATATAATTTATCATTTTCCACTTAAGCCACTGAAGCACTCATTCACTATCTCAGTGCCTCTCTCTACGGCAGGCTTGAGTGTTCCATGCATTGTTTTTCAAGGCTCTCTGGGAAAGACACTCCTTCTTTGGGAGGCTGGCGTCTGGCTGGAGAAAGACTGAGTGCCTACTGGTTGTTTCTAAGGCTACTAATCAATACTTACCATTAGGACGACAACTCCATGCATCACTAAGCTTTGACCTCTGTGCCCCAGAGCAGTCCCAAGATGCCAATTGATGCACAGGCAATATACATATTCCTCAAATGCCATACCCGTTTCATAGACTTCCCTGAATTAAATTTTAGAGGCTTTAGTGATGGCAAAATAATGTTGCTAATGTACCAGCACGCCCAGAATATTTAGAAAGGGTGATAGGATGAAAGTAATTATGTTTGTGCCTTTTAAAAAGATGTTTTGGATGGATGCTGCATTTGGATTGATGGCCAGCTGTTCTTGTCTTCTACACAGCTGGGTGGTGCTGGCATAGACTGTCTCTTAAGTCAGCCATGAAAATAAATACATACCTACAAGCCCAAAACCTGAAAGCAAACAATTGGCTCCCTCTAGAAATCACAAGGCAGACCTAAAAAAGCCTAAAAGAGCTTTAACTGCACTTTCCTTTTGTCTATAACTTTTGGCACTTTATTTCCCCAGAAGTATGCGTTTTTCAGGGAACTCTTCCTAATGGTCTACTATCATATAACATTGAGGTCCTCTGAGTAAGAGGGGAGGATACTCTAGTGTTCCTGGATCTGGTCAAATGGGATCAATTGCCAAACAGTTGTTTGGATTAAAACCAAATGGTTAATCTAATCAGGCTTTTAAAGGGCAGTTATTTTGATTAAAGGAATCATATCTGAATGGCCTTTGGCAGCTTTTTATATCTAATCAGTGGGTCCCACATATTTAGCCCTTCTGTAGAACAAGGGGGTGTTGATTGCTCAGGTGAAAAGTGGGTTATCAGAAGAGAAGACTCATGAAACCCCACTGAAGGAAGGATAGCTGAGCCTCACAGGAACTGAAAAGCATTAAGAATCCAAAAGGGCAATTCTGTAAAGCAATTATACTTCAATAAAAAATAAATAATTTTTTTAAATGCAAAGAAAATAAAGAATCCAAAAGGGCTACTGCCTCCATCTCTTTTTGGAGCTGCCTGGCCTCCCATCATTGATTTACTCTGAAATTCTCTGCTTAATGGTTGATGTGCCCAAGGCTAAAAATTCTGTCAGCCTTGAGTTTACATCACTGCGAGTTCTGTACCCATCACCATCATGACAGACTTCATCCCAAGTCTGAATTCAGATGTGCTCAATTTTAAATTCCCAGGGAAGAAACTTATTGGCTTGATGTGGTCAAGTGTTTAGTTCTGGTCTAATCAACTGTACCCAGGATGAGTCAGGTCATGAGACATGAAAGGCTTGTTCCACCAGGTGGTGGATGGGGCAAGGAGAAAATGATAGATGCTTCCAGAATTTTTTCTAAACTGGTAATAACAGATGCCTGTTTTCTACTTCTCTTCTTGGGTGTGTGTGCTCAGTCATGTCTGACTCTTTGCGACCCTGTGGACTGTAGCCTGACAGGCTCCTCTGTCCATGGAATTTTCTAGGCAAGAATACTGGAGCATGTTGCCATTTCCTGCTCCAGAGGATCTTCGCGACCCAGGGATCAAACCTGTGTCTCTTGTGTCTCCTGCATTGGCAGGCAGATTCTTTACTACTGCACCATCTGAGAAGCCAACTTCTTTCCTTACCAGCCTGCAGACTCTTCAAGGGTAGAGGAGCTTTTTTCATCTTATGTCTTCACCACCACTTCAGCACTACTTAACTCAGTGCCTTATATATAGATGTTCTATAAGTAAAGAAAGACAAAGTTGCTCATGCCAACTTCTAGTCATATGTACTTCTCAAAGTTCTTACCATACTGGTCATAACCTATCTGAGTGTTTAGGCAAAAAAAGTAGGATCAGATAGGCTTAGTAATGATCAGATAGGATCACTCTTGCATTCTTTTTTCTAGACTGCTTCGGTTAATAATGACTATTATGTACTGTCCATTTTCCAAAGAGCTAACATAATGTGAAGTGCTTTATACATCATTATCCCATTTATTTGCTGTGATAATACCATGAAGAAACTGGAATTCAGAAAAGTTAAATAACTTGCCCAAGTTCACCCAACTCCAAAGAACTATGGCCAATGTATAGCCCTGTTCTCTTAAGCACTGTCTATGCCTTCCTCCTGGGCCAGGAGGAGTTAAGAATGAGGCTGAGAGATGAAGCTAAGAGGAAAGATATTGGCTGAGTCAATGCCAATTTTGTGAACCAAACAAAGTTGTTCCATGCTAACAGGTTTTGAAAGCGTTTTGAACATGGCCTTGGGCCTTTCATGGTTCTGAGGTTTTCCTACAGCTCCTCTTGATTGAGTCTTTCTAGGTTGAGCTGCAGGACTTAAGTAATTCAACAACAAGAAATGAGTCCTCAGAATTCCCTTCCTTCCCTTTTAAGCTGGGTGAGAAGGTGTCCCTCATCTTTGTGCTTTTAACCGCTGGAAAATGTTCCAAGGAATCCAAGACAAGACCTGGGTCAGGGCTGTCATTTTTTTATTGTACTTTGCACAGTGAGAGCTGAAATCCAGGCTGCCCTCCACTCGTCAAGTCATGAATCCTGATACTAGGCTGGCTGTATTGCTTAGAGGGAGAGGTGCCCTGTTCTAATTCCAAGCCAGGGCACCATGTGGGTGCACTGTGGTCCAGAAGCAGCCTTGGATAGATTTAACATTGTTTCAGATCCTCCTGCTTTAGGTTTGGATTATGTTCTGTGATGATGCCATTTCTGGATAATACCTTTAATCTCTGTATTGGTAAGAGAAATTCAAATTCTGTTAAGTTCTCAAGCGAAAGAGGTGTTGACATGGGTGCCTAGAACTGAGTTTCCACATGTTGGTGAGAAGGCAGGGTTGTCTCCTTGCCACTTCCCAGCTGGTCTCTCCACCCACAGCTCTAATCCAAGCCACAGGGCAATCTTAGCAGTCTTGGCAATAGTGGGGAAAGAAATTGAAAACTCGGTTAGCAAAACGACTCGCCCTGGCCTTAGAGCAGGCCAGTGTTAACCTAGTGAAAGCCTGGCTTGCCTTAGAGCTCTTTCTTTCTGAGGATACTGAAAGTACTTCTGCCCAACCCCCAGGATGCTATGGGCACAACTAAAGGATTACATAGTATTTATGGCCTCTTTTCTTTCGTTTCTAGATAATGTTAAGATGCCTTTCCAACAGGAGGCCATGATTTAAATTAGGCATGTGTGCTCATCCTGAAATACACACACTGGAGTATATTTGGAACAGAGATAAGATTTTAAAGAAAAAGAATTTTGAGTTTCAAGATCCCCTCCCACCTGCCCCCTCACCCCAGTCTCATTCAATACCTGGAGATATTTATAACACGGCATTACCTTGGTAGTATAGTGGTTAATAAAACAATCAGTCTGCAGGGACAGAGCTGGGTTGGTTCAAATCTCATCCCTGTCTCTCATCAGCTCTATAACCTGAAGCAACATGCTTAAATACTCCAAGACTCATTTTCCTCATCTGAAAAACAGAGATAATAAGTTTCTTCTCCATAACCTCATTGGGAGGTTCAGTGAGATAACACATGTAAAACAGTGAGGACAGAGCCAAGAACATTTGCATCCATAAATGACAGTTCCTCTCACATCTCAAGATGGGAAACTAAATTCTGGTTGAGAACTTGTTGAACACCTGAGACAGTTTTTGTCACCATTTTTTGGAGGTCCCCTGTACTCCACGTGAATGCTTTCAGAATTCAATCCTAGTCCTTGAAACCTTGTCTACATTGCTTCTCCTACCAGGAAGAAGTTCTGGCTACCGTGATGTGCACTTAGCCGTGAGCATGCCTCTCCCTCTTGGTCTCCAGGCCCCAGAAGTGCAGTGTTAGGCCAGTGAGCTTATAAACAAGAGTGCAAAGCTGGAAGGAATGGGCTGTCCATTGGATGTACTTAGGATGCAAAGTTGTGTGGAAAAATGAAATACTGAAAACTCAAAGCACTGGTGGAAAGAGAAAGCTCATGACAGCAAATTTTCCATTCTTAGATATCATCGCTTTTACCTCTTGGATATAGTAAAACTTCCCAGTGGCTTCTTTTTAATCTAAGGAGGCAGTCAGTGAATGCACTGACTTTGGGAAGAGGCAGCCCTGAGTTGGCTGTTACTAGGGACCTCAGGCAAGTTACTGAACTGCTATACACCCCAATTTTCTCTTTGATAACATAGGAATATTAATAACATCTATCTCACTTATGTTTTGAGGATGAATTGAGATAATCAATGTAAAGTGTGTGGCATATAGTAAGCACTCAGTAAGAGTACTTTATGGCCAGCATCATTATAATTATTGCCTACATCTTGGTGATGCCCAGTGTATGATTTGCAAGGCAATCAGCCTTCTGTCAAAAGTTGGTAAGTAAATGGTGGATGTCATATCTCTGTTGTGAATATCAACTGTAAAACTTAATTGTTCTTTTTAAACTGAGGGCTTGTCCCATTCTGTAAAGTCTCTGGTTTGCTCCCCCATGATCCATCCTCACCCTGTGAAAGGATGCTTTCCTACAGCAAACACTGCTGGTTGCCAACCCAACTGTCAATTGCCCTTTATTCTTGTAAACAGAACACCACTTCTACTCAGGCAGCCATGTTTCATGTGCCTAACCCTGAGGGAGGAATCATGATTTGGGTAAGCCATTTATGGCTGTCCCATTTACCTTTTTCTTAACTGGTCTAGAAGAAGGCATATGATTGAGTTTCCAATGAAATATAAGGGGAAATCTCCCAAGAAAAGGAGAGAGTACTGTGGGGTGAGCCTCATTTTGGCCCCTGCTGTCTTCCTTTCTGCTTTAGGTACTGTCAGCTGAGGATGTGATGCTTGGAGCTGCAGTTGCCATTTTGTGACCATGTGGTTATAAGCATGAGGGTGACAGAGCAGGAAAAAAAAAAAAAAAGAGGCCAGCTTCCTAATGACATTGCTAAACTGCTAGACTGACTCTGCGGATGCTTGCTTTCAAATTTCTATTTTCGTACACAATAACTGTTCTTGTGATTTGGCCTATTGTGAATCTGATTTTCTGCTACTTAATTGATACCCTCCTTTTCTGTTTGCCAAGTCTGGAAAATGACTGCTATACAAATTTTGCCTACATATAAAGACATTCAGTTTCCATTTTCTTTTCTACATTTGGATAATCAAGTGTCTTTAAATAAATTCCACACTCACCATTATAGTGAAACTGTTCTTGAAAAGGTCACCAATGACCTCTTGATTGACGTGTCCAACAGCTTCATCTGATTTTACATCCTGCTGAACCCCTGATCCACTGGACAGCCTGACCACTTTCTTATTCTTAAAGTGAGTCTCTTCCTTGGCAGATGTCACTGCTCTACTTCTCTGGTCCTCTCTCTGTTTTCCCTTCTCTTCCTGCCCTTAAACTGTGGATGAACCCTGACATCCTGCCCTTTGCCTTTTCCTTCTCATCTTTCTCTAGGCATTTTCCCTGAATGCTTTCTCCAGTTCTAAGCCTCCACAGACCCAAGCCACCACCATAGTCTCCAGGTGCAGGTCTTTTCTCAGCATCTACTCCACCTTTCTCTCTGTGCAAAAAATGTGCTCACTTAGATGTCTCCCAGGACTATAAACACCATATTGCTAAAGTGAACTACGTCCCCTACAAATTACTTCTCCTCCATGACACACCTCACTACTCACACCAGCCCTCAGCGGGAAATCTCAAAGTCATCCTCAGCACTCCTTCCCTCTCAACATCCAGTTAATCACAGAGTATAAGAATGTCTCTACTCTTAGGAGTCTGTGGCAGCTTCTTTATGTTCATGGCCTCCGTCTCCATTTGTCATCTCTGTATCATGAAAGCCACTCATGCGCCTCCAAGCTCTCCCCTCTCCAATCATCTGCATCATTGTTAGAGTAGATTTTCTCAAAGCAAATGGAATCATATCGCTGGATTTGAAATATTCCAAGTGGATAGATGTGTGTGTAAGGGGACATGGGTGGGAGATTGTATCAGTCCATCATGCCCTCCAAATAAAGTCCACACTGTACATTATGTAGCATAGACGACCCTTTAGTCTCTCTGGGAATAGTCTGGGATTTGTGTTTCATCTCCTACCATCTCCCTTCTACCTTCCCTGAATCCTCAGCTTGACTTCTCTTTGCTTTTACTGTGTCCTCTGATTTCATGCCAGACCCCCATTTCCCAGTGTTCTGAACCATCCTCCAGTTCTTAAATCCAACTGCATTTCTTCCCCCAAACATTCCCTGAGCCTGGGACTAAACCAGAGTTTCTCATCTTCAGCACTGTTAACAGTTAGGGTTGGATAGCTCTTGTTGTAGGGGCTGCCCTGGGCATTATAGGATGTTTAGTAGCTTCCCTGGCCTCTACCCACTAGATGCCTGCAGCTCCCTTCTCCCCACAGTTGAGACAAGAAAAACATGTCTAGAGACTGTAAAATATTCTTTGGAGGAAAAAATGCAACCTTCTGTACCATTGAGAGCCATTGAACTAGATCAGGTTTCCTTCTTATCACCCCATAGCTCCCTGTTCTTTCCCCATTGTAACACCTATGGCACATTTTTAGAATGACCTCTCTGACTGTCTCATTTGTTTCAACAGACTTTTATCTCCAAGAGGGCATCTCACAGGGCCTGTCCCCAAAGAGGCATGCCGTGCAGCTTCATGAAGGAGGCGGCTTCATGACGGGAGCCACCTTGCCTGTCCTCACCCTAGTGCCCCGTGTGCTGCTAGCACACGGTAAGGCTCACAGATACCTGTTGAGTGAAGGAATGACTGAACAATCCCATTCAAACACTCTTTCCTTGGTGAAACTTTTGTCAAATATTTGAGTGAATGTTAGAATTTTTTTCTTCTCTTTACCCTATAATATTGTATATGTGCCCCAGCACTTATTCCATTGGATAATAATTACAGCCAACTTGTTAATAAATGTTAGTAGAAATTAAACCATGCCCTCTCTCTTCAGGCCTCTTTCCAGAAACAGAAAAACTAGGTCCATTCCTATGCCCAAGAAATGCATGATCTCCCTTTTCCTTAAACAGGCTACCCCTGTTCTGCTCCTGGCAGCTCTCAGCCACACCCTCCACACATGCTCATCCATCTTCCTTAGCTGACTTCAAAGAGAAGGACAGTCTCAGAGTTGCTGAGAATTAAGAACCGACTTCTACTTCAAGGCCCCATCTTACCCTGCTCTTCTCTGATTGTGCTCCCAGCTCTGGCAGTGAATTCTGAGAGGTCTTAATAACATACGGTGCTCGCTCATAGCCTCTCCTGGGGATGGGAAACATCACCCCTGCAGCAGGCCCACCACCTGATGACTTGAAATACAAGAGGCTACAGTGGGCGCCTCTGGAAAGGAGCTGTGATATTATTCAAGTAAACCGACATTCAGACTGGTTCACAGTGCTTTTCAGGTCTATTATATCCTTCTACTTCTCTCTATTGTATTAATTTTTGAGAGCTTGATATTGGAACTCCAACTAAAAATCTTAATTTATCATCTTAAAAAAGTAATTGTAATATATACTGGAATACATGTAACCTTGTTCTGTATTTTACAAATCTCCTGAAAATGTGTCATCCTACTTCAAAATTTGTTAAAAACTAAAAACAAAACAAACAAACAAACAAAACCAAACATTCAAAACAGGGATCAAAAGGGAGAGCAGCCTGCTTGGGCAAAGACAGTAGGACTCAGAGAAGAGCTGGGTGGTTTTTCCTGCACAGTAGATGGTTAATATGCATTTTTAAAAATTCACAAAGGCCTATAGGGAGAAGATGCTGAAGTTAATATTTACATTTGGCATCCAACCCTCCACATAAATACGGGGCACGGGGCCCGGTGTTTGGTTTGAGGTCAGCTCCGTTTAAACAGTCAGGCCAGGTGCAGCCCCACATGCTGGACCTTTGAACTCAGTGTGTTGCAATCCAGATGTTCGGCAGAGGTGATGGACTTGGGTCACGGACAGTGAGAGGGTGTGCAGTGTTCTTCTAGTATCTTCCACAGGGAGCCCTGGACAGTAGACTTGGCCCTGAGCCCACTTTCCTCGCCAGAGTCAAGAAACAGTAGCAGCTGCAGTTGTTGCTAGGGATGAGGGATCATCCACTGGGGAGTTGAGATAGCCAGGAGGGGGAGGTGGGTAGCAGGAAGGAGGTCATGAAATTGACCGTGCTTAACCACTGCCCACGTTTGGATTACTTGGAGACATTCTGCAACAGGAAAAATGTTAGGCTTTTAATGACAGCCCTGACAAACATGATCCTTATGACCAAATCAGTCTCAAAAGCAACTGATATCATTTATTAAAGGAGGATTTGCCAAATTGCATGGTTCTTCTAGGGTTTTCCAAATCCCACACTTTGCCTCAAAAATGTGCGCAGAGTGAGAGGGGTTTGAACTTTTTGAATTTAATGCAAAGCACATATGTTGTTTGGGTTTTGTTTGTTTGTTTGTTTTTGCAGTTGCAAAATATGTTATATAAAAAAGAACCGTATAGCAATAAAATGGTAATGTAAACACAAACCCTCCAAAAGGATGCAACATATTTCTAATGAAAGGAAACAACCACCTTCGCTTGATTCACACAAAAATAAAAAAATGATGAAGAGGGACTGTTTCATTCACAGATTGTGGAGTCCTACTCTTTACTGCTCTCTGAATGAGTATTTTTGAGGCAAGACTTTAAAAAACAGGAATTTTCAGAATGAAGGAGCTCCTGGCATAGCAGAAAGGATGCTGATGTTGGCAGCCAAGCAACTTGAATTCCGGTCTTGACTGCTGACCCCGTATTTCCTGGCTTCCAACCCCAGCACTCCATTCAAAGTGCTCTTGTCAAGGGTACCAGTGACCTTCTAATTGCTAAATCCAAAGGGCATTTTTCAGTCCACTTCTGACCCGACCTCTCTTCAGCAGATGACATAATTGCCCACTCTTTCCTCCTTGAAATCCTCTCACCCTGTGCCTTCAACAGCACCACCCCATCCTGGTTATACTTCAGCTTTGCCCGTCAGCTCCCTCTCAGACCCTCTCTAGGCCCTTCTCTTTTCCACCAATGACTACCAGCGGCTGCTGTGTGCTCACATCACACAGAGCTCTCTTGAGTCTTTTCTTATCAATGTTTCAGTCTGGGAGCTAGGACTTAAGGTTCCACTTTACAGACAAGGAAAGTAAGGCTCTGAGCAATGAAGTAATCTTCACCCCAGATCACGTAGCTGATAAGTAGCAGGACTGGAATTCCCATCTAGGGTTCTTTGAATCCAGACTCAAATTCTAAACTACCACACAGTCATTTCTCTTCCCCAGGCAGCCCCCTAAATACTGCTGTTCCCAGACTTCTGTTTGGCCCCTGTTTCTTCTCTCTGCCCCATCCCTGCAGCCTTCCTCTCACAGCCCCTCTGTGGTATCTTCAGCCAAAATCTGTCCTCTGATCCACCTTTCCAGGATTTCTCTGTTTGCATGTGCCACAGTCACCTTGTAGAGGTGGTGATGGTGAACTCACTAAAGGCCACTCCATTCCAGATGTTTAGTCAAAGCCTATGGGTTCTTTAAGGAGTGGGTGCATGACCTGATTCTGCCAGGAGAGAGTTCTGGGAATGTCTAGGAAAATTTTTTTTCCCTCTTAAAGAGATACATTAAAAATGGTTCCTTTTCTTCTTCTAGATGTTGTATTCCCTCGTAATACTGGAGTAGTGACAACCATCAGCAACCATAAGGGAAAGATGGAACCTGGGTTCTTAATAACCAGTTGATGGCATCTAAATTGGACAGGGGCTTCCAACTATCTTAAATAATACATTTTCTCATTGTTTGTACGGGCTTTTCTTTTGTTGTTTTTGTTGTTGCTACTTGAAGCCAAAAGCATCCTAAGTAAAACATCAAATTCATCATATCCACAATTCAACTCATTATCTCTTCCTCCAAACAGCCTCCTCTCATAACACTCTATCACTGTTAGTATCACTATCGTTGACTCATTCACCCGAGTCAGAAAACGGGACATCATCCTTAATCCTCCCTCTGCTTCACTCACAAAGTGCAATCATGAATTAAGTCCAAGAGATTCTACTGTTGAAAATCTCTCATTTTTTCCTTCCCATTAACCCTCTCCTGTTCTTTTCTTTGTCATTTTACTGGTTAATTGCCCCCTTTCTCAGTCTGACTCAAGTCACCACCATCTATACTACTCTCAAAGAGAATTTAAAAACTCCGTACTGATTCTGCAACTTCCTTGATTAAAATGTGTCAATAGCCTACCCTTGTCTTCAAGATGAAATCCTTCCAATCCACATGGTTTCTTAGATGCTTCAAGATGGGGCTTACTTCTCTGGACTCTCACTTCAACCGCTCCACACATGCTCTGAGTTCTAGCTCACTCATATCTGTGGTCCACTAGCCAAGTATCACTGCATATTTGGTTCCCTCGACCTCAGATGTCCTCCCTGACTTGTTTCCCTAGACAATCCTGGCTGGCTGGATGTTCTCATGCACCTTACTTTGTCACTAATAGAACATAGCAGGTGTGCATTTCAGTAGTGTGAGAACAATATCTTTCCTTATTTTTATCTCTGTCTCCTTGATTTTAACCTGAGCCCCCATGCCAACTCAATCTCGGTCCATTTGGTGCTTCCCCTTTCTCCAGTATTTTATCCAAGTTCTAGACTGCCTGGTGTGAGGGTGCTAAGGAACGTGACTCCCTGGTCTCAGGGCATTTGTTCATCACAGGTTGCCATAGAGACATCCCTGGTTTTCTCTTCATGGCCGCTTCCAGTCTAGGTGTTATCTTGGCAATGCCCGCTCCATGCTGGGTCCCTGGAATCTCTACAAGGTGGCTTTTGCTGTATCTGCATAGATAGCCCCATACCTGCTCTGAGATCTTGCCACCTTCCTGGAGGTCTGCAGACAGACACCCCTGCTGTTCGGCCCTTGCCCTCTCCATCTCGTTACCTCTTTGCCTTCTGTCTCTCCTGCGGCACCTGGGAAGTTTTCTTGTCTCATAAAAACACTTCCAAAGACTTCCCTGGCAGCCCAGTGGTTGAGACTCTATGCTTTGAATGCAGAGGACACAGGTCATGGCACTAAAATTCTGTGTGCTGCGTGGTGTGGCCCCCCAAAATAAAATAACACTTCTGTCTGCTTTCTTTTTCTGAAGATTTGCTTATTCCATACTTCCCCTAAGCTTCCCTGGGAACATGGAGAGTTTATAATTAGGGAACACAAGAGACAGAGACTGACAGGCCTTTTTTGCTTCTACTGTGTCACATTGCTTCCTTTCAGATAGGGAATTAACTGCTTGGGAAAGGGGGAAATGCCAGGAGACAAAAGAACACAAGGACAATTACAATCACCTGGCCACCGCCGCCTTCCCCCACCCCTGTCATTTTCTGCTCAAGGCCTATTTCTCTCAGCCCATGCATTCCAGCAGCTGAGGCCTGCCATGGCCTCTCTCCCAGGGTTGTCAGCACCTGAAAGCTGGCGCACGGTGGGTGCCTTGTAAATAGGCTAAAATCTAAAGCTAAAAGTAAGAGTGATCTTTGGAGTCAGGGAGAGCCGAATGAGTCCTGCCAGCTGCCTTCCTTTTTGTGTGACCTGGAGCCAGTTACTGCATCTCTGTCCATGAGCAGTAGCCACGGGGAGGCAAGGGTGTGAAGAGGAGATGAGAAACAGTGCTCCTCAAAGACAGTGCCCCTCCTCCTAGCCTGCCCAGATTCTGGCTGGACATTATCATCTCCCCTCAACCTTCATGTGGCCCACACTTCCATATCAGATGCTTCTCCTCTGCAGATGCATTTAGTGAGACCATAGCTTTTTGTCCTGACCCCTCCAGGTGGGTCCCTCCACTCCTTCCAATGAGTGACTTTCAGGATTCTTGAGTTCCAGGCATTTAGTTTGTGATGAAGGATAAAGAACTTGGAATTCTGGTTCTGCCACGCCCTGGCTGTGGGAAATTGGACAAGTTTCTGAGTCTCAGTTTTCTCATCTGGAAGATGGGAATGATGATAACTAACTTAACCCAGGCCTCCTGGGTTCACATCCCTCTGTGTGTGTGCATGTTCAGTCACTCAGTTGTGTCCGACTCTTTGTGGCCCCATGGACTGTAGCCTGCTAGGCTCTGCTGTCTGTGGAATTTTTCAGGCAAGAAGACTAGAGCAGGTTCCCATTTCCTACTCCAGGGAATCTTCCCCAGTAAGGATTGAACCCGAGTCTCCTCCATTGGCAGGTGGATTCTTTACCACTAGCACCAAGTGGGAAGCCCCTGCCACTTTCCAAATGCGCAGCTCAGGACAACTGACTTTTGTCTTAGTTTCCTTGTGTATAAAAGAGGCTCCATCACAGACCCTTCACAGGGTTTTTGTTAGCATTCACTGAGTTAAAAAACCTAAATTGTTGGGAATTCCCTGGTGGTCTAGTGGTTCAGACTCCACCACCCCCGACCCCAAAAAGAAAAACCCAGAAAATGAAAGCAAAACAAAAAATCTTAAATTGTTTACCATCTCAACTGTAAGTACTCTGTGTATGTTGGTTATTATGATCCTGCCGTGGCCTCTCTTTACTGCCCACAAACTCATGACACTATATTAGTCTGCTTGGGCTTCTATAACAAAAATACCACAGATATGGATCAGGGCATGGCTTAGACAACAGAAATGTATTGTCTCACAGTGCTGGAGGCTGGAAGTCCAAGATCAAGATGTTGGCAGGTTTGGTTTCTCCTGAGGCCTCTTTCCTTGGCGTGCAGATGGCTACCTCCTGGCTGGGTTCTCACCTGACCTTTCCCCTGTGCATACACATCTCTAGGGTCTCTTCCTCTTCTTACAAGGACATTGGTCAGATTGGATTAGGGCCCACACTAATGGGCTCATTTTAGCTTTAATGCTGCTTTAAAGGCCTCTCCAAATACAGTCACATTTTGGGGTGACTGGGGTTAGGGTTTAACACATGAATTTATGTGGGGGACACAATTCAGTCCATGACAACATGTAAATAAATCCCACCATTACATGTTCTGCAGGGGAACCTCTTAATCTAATTCTTGATAATGAAGTCCAGGGTGTTTGGCTTTAGGGGATTTCTTCTGTGGTTTAGTACTGAGAACCTGCTCTCAGAGAAGCAGGTTTTGAAGCCCGTGTTTAAAACCTGCTCAGGGGTCCTTGACTTGCCTGATCTTCATGGAGCATCCTTGTTCTGAGGAAGAGGATGGTGACTCACATGGGGATAGCTGTGAGGACCAAGGGCGCCACAGGGCTGAAACCCTCCATAACCTCTGCAGCCACAGGTTTCTGCCTCTGCCCTAAAAAGCAAAACTAGATGGTTTGTCTTGACTCTCCTTTCCATCCTCAAAATTCTATGACTGTGATTCTAAGGGCGGAAATGCAAGCATCAGGAACAAGCTACTGGGGAATTAGTTTCTGGGCCCAAGGCATCAGATTTCCTTGAATCAATGCAGGAAATCACACCCGTCACGGGACCCCTTGCTTTGCATATTCCGAAGCCCCAACTGCAGCAGTGCCAACGTGTATCATTCAGTCCCATGGTCCTGGCACATGTGGCTTGTCTGCTTTGGCAAGAACTCACAGTAACGTGGGACCATAAACTAGATGTGCTGGGGCAGAGAACCTCCTTGTCTTTAAGAGGACCCCACGATGCTGTCAAAAAAGACCACCTGAAGTTCCATCTCTGCCACCTTCCTCAGGCTCCCTCCAAAACCGACTGGTTATTTTTCAATCAAAGTTGTGCTCTAGAAGCAGAGATGAAGGGGTGGAGCTGGGGAATCAATGTTTAGTTTGAATTCAAACCCTGTCCCTGACTCTGGGCACTTCACTGACTCAGTTTCTTCATCCGTCAAACAGTCATAACAGTTCTTGGCTCACTGGGGTGTTTGGGGTTTCCATGGGGTAACAGATGTAAAAGTGCTTCATTCGTTCCACCAGTAATTTTTGAGTAGTCACGCACGACTTAGCAACTAAACAGCAACAACTGTGTGTAGGAACATTTCCTACCCTCTTTTAGGCACTAGGGATACAGAATGAAAGCAAAGCCATCATCCTGAGAGAAATTAAATTCTAGTGGATGCATCAGGCAAAAACAAATAATACATCATGCTATGCCAGGACGTGTAAAGCATAATGAGGAGACGGGGGTGGTGGTGGTAGGGGGGTGATACCAGGTAAGATGGCTTAGTCAGAGAGGTTCTTTTTGAAGAGGGGGTGTTTAGCAGATACCTGGACCATGAGAGAGACGGAGCCATTGGAATATCTGGAGAAAGAACAGGCAGAAACACCCTGAGGGATGGCTGCACTTGGCAGGAAACTGCAAGAGGCGCTGAGTTGGGAGTGGATGAAGCCAGTAGGCCTCGAAGACCAGGGTCAAAATTCTGGGTTTCATACCGTTTTAAAGCACTACATGTAATTTTTAGTTATTAATTCCATTTAGCTCATGAATCACTCAAGAAAATGTATGATTTATTAATTTTTTATATACTATGAGGTTGGAATAAAAACAGAATGTTTACTTTGTCATCTCAAAGTTGATTAAGAAGAAAAGATCAACATCCTTGATATATTTTATACTGATAAAATGAAGACTATTAAATGTAAAGACAGAAAGAAAATGTTAGGGGAAAAAAAAAAGGTTCTGAATTTTAACCAAAGTGTCATGAGAAGTCATTAGAGGATTCTGAGCAAGGAGAGTGACTCTGTCATCTACATCTTAGAAGGATCCTCTGCCTACTGTTTGGAGAAGAGGCTTTAGAGAATCACGGTAATCACTAAGCTGACTGCCAAGTATTTCTTGCACCTCCCAGGTACACGGTGGGTTGCATTTCCTATTGCCAAGTGGGGCTATAATACTCTGACCAATGAGTTGGGGGGGCAGAAGTCAAAAGTGTCACTTCCAGGGAAAGCAGTCAATTGCCAGTCGGAGAAGGCAATGGCACCCCATTCCAGTACTCCTGTCTGGAAAATCCCATGGACGGAGGAGCCTGGTAGGCTGCAGTCCATGGCGTCATGAAGAGTCGGACATGACTGAGCGACTTCACTTTCACTTTCCACTTTCATGCATTGGAGAAGGAAATGGCAACCCACTCCAGTGTTCTTGTCTGGAGAATCCCAGGGACAGGGGAGCCTGGTGGGCTGCCGTCTTGGGGTCGCACAGAGTCGGACACGACTGAAGCGACTTAGCAGCAGCAGCAGCCAGTACGAGACCCTCCAGGGCTCGTTTTCCTTCTGTGTGAGCAGTGAACAACATTTGAGGTGAAGCCTGGGTTTGTAGGTGGACAGAGCTGCAGCTGGCCTGCAGTGGGTACATCGCTTAAGTGAGAAATCAACCTTCATCAGGATAAATCATGAAGCTTTGGGAACTGTAACCATAACCTAACTGAATCTATCCTAACAGATTCCAGGAGCAAGAGGGGAAGTAGGGAGCCGTTTAGAAGGCTGGAAAGTGATCCCAGCTTAACCTGGAGTGATAGCAATGGGGATGAAGAGGAGTGGTAAGATTCAGGATGCGGATTTGCTGAAGGACGGGAGATAGGGTATAAGGCAAAGAGATGAGTCATGGATGCCTCCAAGGATTATGGCCCGAGTGACTGGGTGAATTACTGGAAAGAACACCTAGGAAAGCACAGGGCTTACCCACAGTGCTAGGCACACAGCAGAACTACAAAATTGTAGCTTTGCGGTTATTACTATAAAGAGGGCAGACAATGTGGAATGTGGAGGCTTGGGGGCCTTTTCAATTCCAAATGATCAAAAGTCAGATTTATTGAGGCATAATTTATATGGGCTTCCCAGGTGGTGCTAGTGGCAAAGAACCCTCCTGCCAATGCAGGAGATGTAAGAGACATGGGTTTGATCCCTGGGTCGGGAAGATCCCCTGGAGGAGGGCATGGAAACCCACTCCAGTATTCTTGCCTAGGCAATTTCATGGACAGAGGAGCCTGGTGGGCTACCATCCATAAGGTCACAAAGAGTCGGACATGACTGAAGTGACAGTACAATCTATATACAGTGATAGCTACTTTTTTGGGTGACTAGATCTGAGTTTTATAGACATGTATTTTGTCTTAGCCACCTCCACAATCAAGATGTAAGTTACTTCCATTGCTTCCCCAATTCCCTTCTGCTGTTCCTCCTCGTGTAGTCAAATCCTCCCTCCACCCCTGGCAACCATTGATCTGTTCTCCATCCCTGTAGTTTTGGTTTTTCTACCATGTCACCTGAAAAGAATCACACCCTATGTGACCTTTGGAGACTGGCTTCTTTCACTTAGGATAATGCATTTGAGATTCACCTGTGCTGCACAGATATGTCCAGAGTTTATTCCTTTGCCTTGCTGTGTAGTATTCCATGGTGTGGAGGTACCTACTGCTCATTGTTTCTCATTCACCAGCTGAAGGGCATTTGGGTTGTTTCCAAATTTTGGTGATGAGGCATCAATATCTGAGTACAGGTTTTTATGTGAACATATGTCTTTACTTCTCTTTGTAAATTTCTAGAAGTGGGATTGCTGGCTCACATAGTAAGTGTATGTTTAACTTTGTAAGAAACTGTCATACTGTTGTTTCAGAGGAATCATACCATATTGCACTCCCACTGGTGTTGTTTGAGGGTGGCTCCATGTCTTCCCCGGCCCTTGGGAATGTCAGGATTTTTTATTTAAGCCTTTCTTAGGTACAGTGGTATCTCACTGTGGCTTAATTTGCATTTCTTTAATGAATAATGGTGTAGAGTGTCTCTTCACATGCTTATTAACCATTCATACTTTTTTTTGACAAAATGTCCATTCAAATCTTTTCCTCATGTTTCATCAGATTACTTGTTTTTCAATTGTATTGTAAAAATTCTTCATATATCTTGGATGTAATTCCTTTATCAACTATGTGTTTTGCAGATATTTTCTCCCAGTCTTTGACTTTTCATTTTCTAAATAGTGTCTCTCAAAGAGCAGAAGTTTTTAATTTTGATGAAGTCCAAGCTACCAGCTTTTTCTTTTATAGATCATGTGGTTTTGTTTGTTTGTTTTTTGTATCTAAGAAATATAGGTCTATCCAAGTCCACAAAGGTTTTCTTCTTTCTTTTCTTTTGGAAGTTTTATAGTTTTAGGTTTTGCACTTAGGTCTCACCTATTTGGAATTAATTTTTGTAAATGTGACATGATATTTCCTACTGTGCAATAAGCAGACCAATAAAACTTGCTGTCTCTGATGAGCGTGTGCACAGGTGACAGTGTAGCTCATGGAAAAATCTGGTTAAGTTTCAAACACAGATGTTCTGGGAAGCTTCACCTCTTTCTGACTCCAAGGTTGAGTCTTTAGAAGTTAATCCTATCTTCAGTAACTCTCTACAGATGTCTGCAGTGGTACCAGCACAGGCCTGAGCTTTTCAGTGAAATGAGCTAGGTTTTCTCCAGTTTCTAAGATACTGTAGGTAGTTAGATGTTTCAAGAAACAATGTTTTCTCTTAAACCACTGAAGGAATATTCAGTGCAAAGTAGGGCATTAAATCTTAGCAATTATGATCGAAAAATCTTAATCTTCCTAGCTTCTGTCCTTCTTGGGTGACTTTTTCATTCACTAAGTGATACTGTTTTTTTTTTTTTTTTCTGTTTCACTCAATAACACTGTCTTGGAATGTTTCATTAAAGTTATTCAGATCTTGGTACACTTAAAATATCAAAGATAAAATTAATGAGGAGAGAGCGTTAGGAAGCCAACAGAGAATTGTCCTTGTGATTTGGTCAACCGAGGACATTTTAAGCAGGCAAATACCGTCTACTATTGCCAACACTCATTAAAAAAAGGAGCATTTAAATTACCCAAACCTCCAAGAAATGAAAAAAATTGGAAGGACATAATATCAGAATAAAAAATAGTGTTTGCTGAGAACCAACTAATTGGTAATTTATTTGGACCTAGTATAGTATTCATACATTTACCCCTTTCCTGCTAAGTCGCTTCAGTCATGTCCGACTCTGTGCGACCCCATGGACTGCAGCCTACCAGGCTTCTCCGTCCATGGGATTCTCCAGGCAAGAACACTGGAGTGGGTTGCCATTTCCTTCTCCAATGCCTGAAAGTGGAAAGTGAAAGTGAAGTCGCTCAGTCGTGTCTGACTCTTAGCGACCCTATGGGCTGCAGCCTACCAGGCTCCTCCGTCCATGGGATTTTCCAGGCAAGAGGACTGGAGTAGGGTGCCATTGCCTTTTCCATTTACCCCTTTAGCTTTCTCATTTCACTGCAGATTGGGGACAATCTCACCCCAAACTATAGTTTGCACTCAGACTAAAGGAAGGTGTATCATGGAGAGAGCAAGCCCTAAGGTATTGGAGAAAGGCTTTTTTCTCTCACTTAAAGTTCCAGTCTTAGTATTTAGATTTTCTGTCTGGGAGTAAATACAGGAGAAAGCTGAGCTGATGACATTTCAGACCTTTCCTTTGACAGCCACCAGTAGTTTCGCATCTTTCTTGGGCATAAGAAAAGGAGGGGAGTTCTTTATGAACTGCCTTCCTGTTCAACTCCCAAGGAGATTTAATTCTCCCACTGTGTCCCCGCTCCAAGGGGATCAGCCTCTCCCAGGCCCTTATTCATGAAAGCAGACCACAGACAGTCCCCAGCAGAAAGTCTTGTTAAACTCATTCGTGGCTTCAACAGCACTTAGGATAAAGACTGTACTTTCACCTTAGCCCACCCCACCAAACAGGACATAGCCAAAGGCTACATCTTCCGTCTCAGGTCTCCTCTGTTGTAGGGCTCCTGGTACAGCTGCTTGCCTCAGACTTCTTCAAAGCTCCACATCCCTGAATGTTCTTCCTTTCTCTTCTTCTAGGCAATCTCGCCTTGCATCCTGTACTTGGCAGTAGTTGTCACAATCGTAATGAATTACTCAGATAAAGTTGGCCTTCTCAAGGAGAATGCAAACTCCAAAAGAACAGAAATCAAGTCTATTTTGTTTATCTGATCTTCTTGTCCCTGGCATGGGGCAAGCCACCAAGTTGCTGTGCAATAAATTACTGTTAAATGAAAGAAATCCTCTTCAATGCATGTTTACCAGGCACTGTTCTAGGTGTTTATATATAACAGTGTGTGTGTGCTGGAGTGGGGATGGTGGTGTGGGGGAGGAAAAGAGAAAAAAAAATCCTTGCTGCTATAGAGCTTCTATCCTACTGGGCAAAGATCTGCTAAACAAGATAAGTAAACGGCATGGTATGTTAAGCGGTGATAAGTGCAAAGGACAAAAAAAAGTAAGGCAGTTAAAGAACACGTAGAGGGCTGGTGGATGATATTTTTAGATTAGATGACTCGAGGAAACCTTACTGAGAACGTGGCTTTTGAGCAAAGACATGAAGGAGGTAAGGCATCTGTAAATGTGGTTATCAGGGTGGGATGTGGAGGAAGAGCATTCCAAGCATAGGGAATAGCAAGTGCAAAGGCCCTGCGGTGGCAACATGACATTCCTGGAACAGTCAGTGTAATGGAAGTGGTGAATAAGGAGGAAGGAAGCAAAGTGTCCAAATGTAGTCTTTTAATCTGCCCTGTGTATCCATGGAATCATTTACACCAGACATTTCTTGGAGAGTGCCTCTGACCGTGTCTACTCTAAAATCATGGGTTTCTAATAGTTTTAAAGCAGTAAGTAGAACCTCTCCTTCCAGTGAAATATGAAATGGAAGTTCAAGATAGGAAACAAGAGGGTGGCTCTCTGTCAACTGCCACCCATCCCTTCACCTCACACTAGTTCAAAGCAACACGGTGGAAGAAAATTTGCTCCCCACCCAGCTCAGGTTGAGTGCACTGCTCTAGAATCATAGTCTGATGCTCTGTCTAGAACCCTGCTGTTCTCCAGCATGAAGTAGAGTTGTCTGGCTCCTGTAACCACAAGGAGACTCACAGTAGATATTTACCTCCAACATGTGAATGAACTTAGAGCTTCTATAGTTACAACCACATGGTGTGATGTGTGCATCTGATATGTTCCCAGAAACTAGTTCTCTATTCTGGAACTTCTTTTTTCTTCAAATCAGGTTTTAAACTTTTTCTTTTTTTTTAAAGAGATAAAACAGGTCAAATACACATACACACAAACACACTAAAAGGTTGGTTTCCTGCGGATAGCTAAATGACCGTGTATTTGCAGTGGAACTCTACACAAGCAAATGAAAATGAACTACTAGAACAGGCAACAGCATGGATTAATACCACACATATTTGGTTGAGCAAAAGCTGCCAGCCAGACACTTCAGTACATACCATATGATCTTCAGGCAAAGCTAGTCTGCAGGGAGGAAAGATGGAAAGATTCTATATCTTGATCTGGATGTTGCATGCAAAGGTGTAGTGGATACATGTAAAAATTCATGGAGCTATCAAAAACAATCCGTGCGTTTTACTCTAGGTAAACAATAATAAAGTCAGTGTCCTTCCCACTACCTGTGGCTCCCAGCTACCCTCCCCAGAGGCTACTCCTCCAGCTGGGATTTCTTAATTCCCTTTTTCTCGCTGTACCTTCACGCTAGGGGCAGAGTCCTGGGAGCATGCCAGGCAGACACCAGAGGCCAAGGCTGTGGGCACCCGGCCATGGCTTGTGTACATGCCCCTTGTCTTTCTCTGGCCTCTTTGACCCTCAGCCCCATGCCTCCCTCCTCCTCTTCCTCCTTTTCTCCCTGAAGGTTGGCCTGGGAGGTTGCTGACCCTGGCTGAACACTGTTGTCCCTCCTGGCTCTCCAGGGTGTGCCTCCCTAGAAAGGACACCGTGGGCTGATCAAGGTTATCATTGACACATTCCCTCCCTCTTTTATTCTCTCTTCTGATCCCTGGACTGATCCTAGGACTTCTTGCTCTGTGGGTACTTTGTCTCAGGGAAGTGAGCTTCCCTGGTGTCCTGCCCTGGACCGCTTCCGTTTTATAGGGCAGCCTTGATAGTAGCCCATTCTGCGTTTGCATATAAACTGGGGGGAGGGGAGCTATCTCAGTGGAAGCTGAGAGCCCCTCTTATTTTCCCTCCACACCCCTATCCCCACCCCTCAATTTCTAGCATCATCCTCTGACCCTGTCCCTACCCCCACCCAGAGCTTCCACCCAGCCAAGCCTTTTATCTTATCATCTGGGTCCTACCTCAACCATGATTCCCCATTGCCTGAGGGCAGAGGGGCCTGAGTCACGTTCAAGTCAATTTGGCAAGCGTTCTTGGAACAGGCTAAAAAGTAAAGGGTACTACTTGTTCCTGGCCTCCAAGAAGCTTCTAAAGCAGGGGAAATGGTGCACAACCCAGGCCCAGTTATAATAGTTCTCAACCACTATTTTCTATTGGTCCTTTCTAAGTGCCAGGTACTGACCTGCTTGCTTTTCGTACATTAAGTCCCTGAATTTGCCAAACAACCTAAGGAGGAGAATGGCACTGAGGCACAAGGTTTAAACTGCTGGCATGTGGCTGCTGGCATTTGAACAGTAACTTCCCTAGGGAAACGCCCCATTTAGGCTCTGGGCGGGGGGCGTTCAAGCAGAAGCAGAGTTGTCGGGCCTTGGGGGACATGTAGTTGTGCCACACCTCTTCTGCACAGTTCCCTCCTGCGTCAAGGGCTTGGAAAGGGGCTTCGGGGCGGTCTATCTACTCGAGGCAGGAAATTTACGAGAGGCAGGTACAAAGCTCCGCGTGGCAGAGGAGCAGAAGGGAGCGGGGGAACCCGGGCCAAAAGAGGCCCTGCCAGCTCCGGGGGCACTGCAAGCCTCGAGGCGTTGCGAGCGTCGCGGCGGTTGAAAGCCCCACCGGCTCGCGCAAACTGCGCCCAACTACTTCCCCGGGGCGGCTTCGGGGCCCGGGGCCCTGCGACAGCCCTACGGGGCGGCCGCGCGGGGGGCCAAAGCCCAGAGTGGGTACCCGGGCGCGGCCACGTGCGCCCTGCCGGGCTCGCACGCTCCGCCACGCCGGGCCGCGGGGCCACCAGCAGGCACGCGCGCCCCCAGCGCGCACACACTCCGGGGCACGCACACCGACGGCCCGGCCCACGTCCACCACGCCCCGCCCTCCCCCGCGCCCCGCCCCCGCCCTCGCGGCGCCGGCCGCCGCCTTCCCATTGGCCGCCCGGCGAGTGACGCGCGGCGCCCGGCCCCGCCCCTCGTCAGTCACTCGGCGGAGGCGGCGCTGGCGGGGACTAGTCTCGTCCGGAGACTGGCAGCGGCGGCGTCGGCGGCGGCCGGAGCTCGAGCCCCAGCGGCTGAGGGCGGGCGGGCGGGCGCGGGGGAGGGAGGGGGGCCGGTCCGCGACGACTCCCCGGACGGCGTTTCTCCTCCGAGCAGCGCGGGTGTCGGATTTGGGGGGGGCGGGGGTACAGCCCATCCATGACCATGGGCGACAAGAAGAGCCCGACCAGGTACCTGCTCCGAGCCGAGGGGGCGGAAGGGGAGGGAGGGCTGGGGGCGGGCGGGGGCCGGCGACGACTAGGCCCCGGAGCCACCCGGGGCGGGGGGAGGCGCTGCTAAGATGGAGATCCGGGGGCGGGGGGAGGCGGCGGCGGCGGGCGGTGGCGGCGGCGGCGGGAGGCGGTGTCGCTCCCGCTCGGGGCCGGCGGCCGTGCGCGCCGCAGCCATGGCGGCTCCTTCTCAGCCGCCCTCCGCCGCCGCCGCCGCCGCCGCCGCCACTCCTCCCAGACAAAGGGAGATTTAACCAGGTGGGGAGGGAGGGAGGGCGCGAGCATGGGAGGGGAGAGGGAAGGAGCCAGCCCACTCCCCGCCGCCGGCCTCGGGCTGCCCCTGCGCGCCCCCTCCAGATCCGGCCCGCGGCTCCCCTCCCGGCCCCCCCCCAGCCCCACGCTCAAGTCCACAAGTCCGCCCGCTTCCTGCGCCCGCCGCGGCCCTTCCCGGGGCGCCGCCGCCGCCTACTGTGCGAGGCAGCACAGCCCGGGCCCGGAGGTTGCAGGGTGCCGGTGGGGGCGCCCGGTCCCCTCCCCCGGTCCCTCCTCTCGGCCCTGAAAAGGGTGGGTGGGTGGTCGTCTTAGCGAAGTTTCCAGCGCCGGATTCCTGGGAAATTACGACGGCTCACCAGCGCCTGTGTTTTTGCTCTCGCTCCCCCTTTTTCCTGCTCCCTGACTCTTCCCTCCCCTTTCCCCCACTCCTCACTCCTCTGAAGGCCAAAAAGACAAGCAAAACCTGCCGCAGACGAAGGCTTTTGGGATTGTAGCGTCTGCACCTTCAGAAACAGCGCCGAAGCCTTTAAATGCAGTATCTGCGATGTGAGAAAAGGCACCTCCACCAGGTACTTGAAGATTTCTGTTATCTTTTGTTAAAGGACTTTTTTTTTTTTTTTTTTTTAAATCAAGGTTGGGGAGCGGGTTGTGAGGTCTACTTTCTGCCCTCTTTCCAACTTGTTGATTACGGCTTTTTTCTGCATTTGCGGGTTGGGGGGGGGCATTGATGTGTGGTTTTGATTGTGTGTAATTTCATGTTGGGTGCAAAGCCTCGTGTTCACTGAATGATTTATGGGAGAGAATTTTTCCAGGTTTCGTCTTATTTCAAACAGACGCTGGATTTATTTGACACTTGTATCCATTGGCTTATTGGTATTGGCTCCAAAAGACAGGAAGCAGTACTTTTGCTATGGATTGTAGGACATTGGACCTTTTATTTTTGCCATGTGCAGAATGTTTTTAATTTGCCTATCCTGATTTATTTTTCTCTTTCCTGAGAAATTTGGTGGTGGTTGTACAGTAACGGGGTTGTGCTTTTCCTGTCTTGAACTGCAGCTGTCTCCCGCCCCCACCCCCACCCCCCCTTGCACTTGACAATAAATGGTGGGGTTTGATAAAGTGCATTTTTTGAAAGACCGAACTGCCAGTTTGTGTCTGTTTTTTTCTGATTAGCTTATGAGGGATGGTGATGGAGGACGGATTTTTGGAAAATGTGTAATGAATAGTGTGATTATACTGAAGTTTGTGTTTAGAGCTTTATTATAATGAAAAGAATGTTGAAGGAATTCCTTTTCATTCTAGTGAAGGTACTAAAGTGTATGGTATCAAAACGAGTTGAACTACTTCAGATTTAACATTTAGATATACTTGAGTGAAATCTCAAAGCTGATTTTTTAAGTCTTTCGGTCATCTTTTAACTTTTATCTTGTATTTGTTTCGGTGATTTTAGTTTGAAGTTAAACTATTCTTTATGTCATTTAATGGGCAGACATTGGGGGAGTGTGTGTGTGAAAGTAAGATGGAACGAGTGATTTTCCTGTGCATCTTTAAAGTTGATTGCTGAAAGTCTCATTTCATCAGGTACTTGTTTTTGAATTGGTAATCTTCCAACATAACCGTGTAGTAGTACTGCACGGTTCTAACTGGATGTTGTTCTTTGACTAAGTGAATGTGTCCTGTTAGGGTTTGGTTGCTTTGTTTATACCTGGGACTAAATAGCATATTGAGCAACCTAAAGAATGTAACTGGGATGAATTGGTCCAATTACTGGTGGAACACTTCTGTGAATTTCACTGACTGTAAGTAATGAGACCTTTAAGTAAAAATACTCCAGGGCTAAAAGTATCTCCCCATAGGTACTTTTTAAAGTAAATTCATATCAATATTTGGTATTATTATAGAGCAGATTTAGTTAAGAACACCCATTGGGAGCTCAGTAGATCTTGTTTTGCTACTTAAAACAGGGAATTCCATCAAATGACATGAAAGTTTAGAAATGTATTTGTTATTTAAAGCAATAGTGATTGTATTTTATTTGAGTAATGTTTTTTTACGTGTAGAATCCCTCAGAGGCCAAACCTCTTTATTGTGGTTTTGCTTTGAGTGTTACCGTAGATGATGTTAAAGTAATGACTAGGAAACTCCTAAGAACTTGAGAACTTTACTGGTGAAGAGAAACAAATTCAGAAGTTTACATCCAGTGTATTGCTGGGAATAATTATCTCATAACAAAGTGCATTTCAGTTTCTACATGTATTAAAAAAAAAACTGACTCATCAACTTTTGCAAGCACGTGGAAGGTGTTGATTTTAAAAACAATGTAGATGTTTAAAATTTCTTCAGACCCATAGATGACAACATTAGAATTAAATTTTTTAAACAAATATATTAAATTCTTAATAATGAAAATACAGGAACATGATACTCATGTATTGTCTTTAAGAGTCTATGATTTTTTGAGGTCTCTGGTTGTGTAGGATTTGAACACAGATTTAAGAGATCTGAGGATTTAGATTCTTATCCAACTCATGATACTTTTACATAACTTAATTTCATATTGGTTGTTGTCAGTATTTTGGTGTGTTAGAACTAAAAGTCTTTATAAAAGACTGTTCTAAAAGTCATTAATAAGAAGGCAAATAACATTTTGGCCTTCCTATGCTGTGAATGGGTTTCATGTAGAAGGGTGAATTCCACAGGTTTTCATCTGTGCTATCCAGTGTATTAACTGTTGGCTAATTTCTCTGTGATACTAGTTACTACTGCTTTGTCTTTTCCCAGGGCCTTTTTTATTTGTAATTTAATTGATTCAGCAAAGATTTGACATTTGCTGCCTTTTATAGTTTTATTTATTTAAAAAAAAAAAAAATTTGCCAGACAGCATGTGGGATCTTAGTTCCTGACCAGGAGTCGAACCTGCACCCCCTAGAGTGGAAATGTTAAGTCTTAGCCACTGGATCACTCGCGAAGTCCCATGCCTTGTATAGTTTTAATCAGACGTAGTGTTAACGGCAGTAGAAAACGTGTTGGGTTTTCGATACTGGGTAATAAGCTAAATTTTTTTGATATTTAGTATAATTTTTAAGTAATGAAAGGACTTCTAATCTGCTGACTGGTATAGTAATTTGGTTTTGTTGCTCTGAGCTGATGTTTTGTAACAGCCTTGACAGTTGGGAGCTAGTGGTAATCCTGGAGTTTGTTCATCATTCATGTCATTGTTGTTGCCATCATCTGTCTGACAATCAAGTAAGGAAGTCAACTTTGAATTAATGGTAGTCCAGTAGGATCCAGACTGTATTCTTTGAGAATAGAATTGATATTCTTCAGTTTGATTTGGAAAATACTGTCACTCATCCAAAGAACATTTATTAAATTACTAGGATGTGAAAGACTCCTGCTCAAGACATTGAAGACAGGAAGGGGGTTTTTTAGAATGTTGGTAAGACATGTATAGGAATGATCATAATCTAAGTTATAAAGGCTCTAAGAGAGGTATGCATAAAATGCTACAGGAGGTCTGAGCAATCTGGCTTGGGCATCAATTAGAAGAATTCCTCTCCCTTCAGTTCTTCTGGAGAAGAATTGATTTCTACAGAATTGCCTGCCATCTTTCACTATTATTGCCATGTGTACCAGATAAATTTAATTCTACAGTAGAGTCATGAAAGTGATTCAGAAGGTCTTTTCTTTTTGTAGTAGCATAGAGCAGAATGAAAGGTCAGAAGCTCCAAAGGAATCTGTTAAGGGAAGAGAGAAGAAATACTTTGTTGGCTACTTGGAGGTTCAGAGGGCAGTGGAAATCTTTATTTTGGATTTGTTTTACATCTCTTTAGTTCTTAAATACACTCCCTTTCCCAACTATTGCATTCCACTCTTTATTTTTTTTAAACAGCTTTATTAAGACATACTATAAGATTCACCAGTTGTATAAGTTTTTAATTCAGTGATTTTTGCTAATTTTAAAAATTGACTATACAGCCAGCACCACAAACCAGTTTTAGAACATTTCTGTCGCTGTGAATGGCTTCCTTATGCCTGTTCTGTGATATACTTTTAAAAAATTACTTATTTAGTGAGTGATTTATTTTTGGCTGTGCTGGTCTTCTAGTTGTAGCAAGTGGGGGTACTCTTTAGTTGGGGGGCTTGGGCTTCTCATTGTGCTGGCTTCTTTTGTGGAGCACGGTCTCTAGGGCTTGTGGGCTTCAGTGGTTGAGGCACCTGCAGCTGAAATGTTCATTTTCCCACCATGCTGATGTACCCTGAGCTTTTCAAGATAGAACTTTTCAAGTATGTGAAAGGTGGTGGTGAGTGGGAAGAAACACTATCCCTTCCGTAGGTGATAGCCTAAGTAGTATTTCCCAGCCCACTTTGCAAATCTCATGAAAGAGGATATCAGCTTTTAAAAGGGAAAAAAAGCCCAACAGAACCACAAACTCACAAATTTACCTAACTGTTGTTCTTCTAAGTTGAAGTTCTTGAGTATTGGACAGAGTAATAACTTCCTGGACATCTTGATAAATGTATTTTACTTTTGGTCTTGTTAATTCTCTGAATGTAATTATCTATAAATAAATATTGTAAAATAAAAATTACTGAGATACTGCTGCAGCTTTTCTTGATTAGTGGTGCTTTGATAATAGTGCTGCACTGAATACTATCCCCCTGAAAAATGTACTCTATTTAGAGCTTTTACAGACAAGTAAAAGTGAGGTTAGGTGTGTAATAAAATGGTGTGGCCTTAAAGAAAAGAAAAAACAGCCTGGTACTCAGGCTATTGAATGGGAATTGGTAGGACTCAGTTGTCTGTGTGTAAAATAATCCCTTGTCCAGGAGCTCCCTGATTCTTGGCAGTTGTAACTTTGGACGTTTTCTCCCGGTCAGTTGAGATACCCTGACAGCTCAGAGTCTCTTGACTTGTCATGAAGTTCTTTAGAAGTTTTAGGGGGAAAATGCACATATTTAGTGAAACATGAAAAGTTTTCGTCTTTGCTGAAAGCTTCAGAAGTGCATCATCCTGTGATACATTTTCAGATAGAAAGACTCCCAGAAAGCTGGAGAGTCTCCACTCTGCCCTCACCTAGAGTGGAGCGGGACTTCTGGGTCATCTGCCACCGTGGTTTTGCTTCTTAGGCCACATTGGGGTTTTTTTGTTTTGTTTTTTTTAGTTTTACAATTTTTATTAATGTTTGGCCGCCCTGGGTCCTTTGTTGCTATGCTTGAACTTTCTCTAGTTGCGGGGAGTGGGGGACGACTCTTGATTGCGGTAGATTGTCTTGTTGTAGAGCACAGGCTCTAGGGTGCGTTGGCTTCGGAGGTTGCAGGATGGGTTTAGTTGCTCTGCGGCATGTGGCGTCTTCCCAGACCAGGGATTGGACCCATGTCCCCTGTGTCGGCAGGTGGACGGATCCTCAACCACTGAACCACCAGGAACTCCCTGCACTGGTTTTATTTTAGTGTTTGCCTTTTCATAAAATTTCTCCATAAAGTACATAGAAAATTATCCATCTTCCAAATCATCAAACCTTGTTAAACATTTCAGCCTCATAGTTGGTGCAAAAGCGGGTACAGGTTAGAGATTATTCTTAACCCAGAAACGAAGTGATAATTTATTTTGTGTTTGCTGTTACACTGGACTTAACTGATTTATTGTTACTGACTTGATCTTATGTATACTTGGAGACTTAAAGTATCAATAAATTACCTGGGTAGTTGTGATTGACAAGCTTTTATTGAATACACAGTCATCTGTGCTCTGTGTACATGGTGTACAGACAGATGAGATCTTTGTTTTCATGAAGCTTAAAGTACTATGGAGAGGAAAAGAAAATAAACAAGTGAACAGAAGAAAAAGCGTTTCAGCTGGAGATCAGTGCTCCAAGGAAATTGGAGCAGGATAGGGAACTAGAGTGGTGAGAACTGGGCGGAGCAACAGCTTTACAGACAGTATTGAGATGCACACTGGCCTTTTTAGGAAACACATGCTGCTTTCTTCTGGAACTAGGGGATAACTTTTTTTTTTTTGGAGGTTTACCTGCACCAGTTTGCTCATTTGGTTGGGGACAGTTTATAGAGTTTGAGCCTTTATGCCCAGGCTAAACTTTGAGTTAAACTTGTAGATGAAAGTCTGGCCAGCTGCCATGCAGTATATACTGTTGCAGTTGACCCTTGAACAACTGGGAGATGAAGGGTGCTGATTCCCACGCCTCTGTGTGTAGCTGGACATTAACGTAACAGTTGTCCCTTGGTATCCAAAGGGCATTAGTTCTAGGACATGCCTTGGTGGTGATGGTTTAGTTGCAAAGTCGTGTCCGACTCTTGTGACCCCATGGACTGTATCCTGCCAGGCTCCTCTGCCCATGGGATTTCCCAGGCAAGAGTACTGGAGTGGGTTGCCATTTCCTTCTCCAGGGGATCATCCTGACCCAGGAATCGAACCCAGGTCTCCTGGATTGCAGGCTGTCTTTAGTTTTGCAGCTGTGAATTCAACCAACCATGGAATGTGCAGTACTGTAGTACGTGTTTATTGAAAAAAATCTGTGTATAAGTGGACTTGTGTAGTTCAAACCCATGTTGTTTAAGGGTTAACTGTTCCTCCAATAGGAGATGTTAAATGGATTCAGTTATGTGTTTTTTTTAATGCATCATATATTTATTGTGTACTTTCATAGATGCTGAACAAATTCCAACTAATTGTATGTAGTTTAGCAAAATAGTTATCAGCACTAACACAGTTCCGTGAAAGTGAAGTCGCTCAGTCGTGTCCGACTCCTAGCGACCCCATGGACTGCAGCCTACCAGGCTCCTCCATCCATGGGATTTTCCAGGCAAGAGTACTGGAGTGGGGTGCCATTGCCTTCTCCTAACACAGTTCCTTAGTACTTGAGGAAATAGTGGCTCTCCAGATGTCCTCTTTTCAACTTGAACAAAAATATTTTGCAGTCACTGCGGTTCTCAATTGCCCTCTTGCCCCATCGCCAGGGCCTTTTCTCTTTGTGACATCTTCTATACTTACTATCATTTGCTCTCCTGGTTTGTTTTTTTTTTTTTTTTGGCTTGTTGGCTTGTTTATTTTTAAGTGTACTTTGTGAACGGTAGCATACGTACAGAGATGGGCACAAACCATAATTGTAAGACCTGATAACTTTCACAAAGTGAGCACACCTGTGTAACTAGCAGCCAGATTAGGAAACAGAATATTAACAGGACCCCCAAAGCCCTTGGGGCCCCTTTGCAGTCACTTCCCCCGTCCCAGCCCTGTCCTTACTTCTGACACTGGAGATGAGCTTTGCTTGCTTTTAACTTACAGTATGTACACTTCTGGGTCTGTCTTCTTACACTCATTCTTATATTTGTGAATATTCATGTTGTGTGTGGTTCTTGCTTATTTTACCAGTGCTGTTTTATCATAAGAATATCTTAAGTGTTTAACTCTGCATGCAGACCTCTAACACGTTCTAGAGATAGAATCTCTCTGCGACTTCTGTTCATTACCTACATACTTGAACTCAGCCATCTCCTTCCAGCAGCAGCATAAATCCACATATCATTAGGTAAAAGGAGGAAAACCTGGTATGTGGAACTTTCTAGAGTGTATAAATAGAGTAAACTTTTGCCTGTCATGAGTAATATTATTCATGAATCATTTATATTTCAAGGCTTTGGTTAAATAAACACAAAATTTCTGCTCTGAAGGAACCTAACAAACTTGTTGAAAAGATAAGACTATAAAAAGATGACCAGTGGTTGTGAATGCAAGTTATTTTTCACAGGAGGTGGAGACCCTGTTTTGAGGGGTATTGGGGGAAGACCTCCTCACTGAACCTGAGATTTAAACTATGCCATAGTTTTTTGGTTCTTGATATGGGGTTTGTTATACAATGTGATGCAAGTTAGTTAGTTCTGTGCCTTCTCCTTTTTAACTGTTCACACTCAGATGTCACCCATACCTTCCCACTTGTCTTTACAGCTTGATAATTCCCAGATACTATTGATTAACCACCTGTCACCACCCCCATGCATGAATACACGTGACAAACAGATCCAACTGGTTCTTGGGCCTTGCCACTTGGACAGCTTAGATTATCTCCTGGTTCTCATTGTTCTTAGGGTAAAGTCCAAATCCTTAACCATCACAAAGGGTTTCTGATTTGATCCTTTGCTGTTTCTGTAGAATTGCTGGATGCAGCCTGCCCCCACTCCATCTGCCCCGTACACACAGCACTTGTGTGTTTCATACCAAACTGCCTGGTATTTCCTTGTATGGACCATACTGTCTCATTTCCATACCTCCACACATTCTTTTCCTCTGGATTTCTTCTCAGATGTGCCTCCTTCCTTAGCCTGGCTGCTCCTGTTTGTCCTTCTAGGCATCTTGGGAAGTCTTTTTCCAGTGCCCTACAGTCATGTATGCCTCTTCATTACATTTGAACTGTAGTTTTGTTTGATTGCCTCTGTTACGTTTTCACCTTTTTGAGGGCATGATCTTTCTTTGTGTTACAGAGTCAGGCGCTCAGTAGGGGTTCAGTAAATGTATGTAGAATAGATGAAGACTGGAAGTTTGAATCAGAGTTGCCTTTAAAACTGTTCCAGTTAAAGAGTTCTGATACATACCCTTGCACATTAGGGCTTGCGTTTTGTCTGTAAAGTTATTGAGTTAGTGGAAATTTGTCTTTATAAAGTATGTCCTTAAGTAGTATTCTCATTTTCTGGTTTTGTTTCCTAAACATGTTCTAGAAATTACACACAGATTATAACCTTGGAGACCCTGGCCTATGCATTTAAAGTACTTCCTGGAGTGGTTTTGGGCTTCAGAGTTTTAGCACACTTACCTAAACAATAACTGTGACCATTCTCCTTCTCTTTTTGTTGCGCATTTGGTGATTTAAGCTGCCAAAAGTCATATGGAAAAGTCTGCAAATAAAGCAGAGGATCAATCATGTTGTGTAAAACCAATTTTGAGGTGTGTTAAGGAACTAGGTAGCAGCCCGTGGGATTGCAGGGGACAGACGCCACTTAGCGACTGAACGAGGAGCTGGGCGAGTGTGCTTGTGAGCTTGGTCCTAAAGGCAGTTTAAAAATTGCTACGGAGCATCTTAAGTGTTGTTGAAAATGTTACGCTATGCTGTCCACTGTGTTAACATACCCATAACTTGATAGTTTCACCTTGCACATGGTATACATGACTGTTATTTGAATTAATTACTGCTGTTAAGTTGAAGTCTTGACTCCTTCATTTATTTAGCTATAGTTTCACTTCTGTGCAGTGATTGACACAGATGGATGCCAAAGGTGAATTCTCAGTAAAGGCATTGCAAATAAACCCCTGTGTAACTCAGAAATCAGAAGTACAGACCTTTTTCGACTTAAAAATGGGATTATGTCCAGAACCATCATAAGTTGAAAATACTGAAAGGTGAAAATGCATTTAAAACGCCTAACTTGTCGAATATCACAGCTTGGCTTAGACTACCTTAAACACCTCAAAACGCTTATGATGGCCTACAGTTGTGCAAAATCACCTAACACAAAGCCAGTTCTTCAGTGAACTGTTGAATGTCTCATGTAATGTTTGAATACTGTACTGAAAGTGAACAACAGAATGGTTGGCTGGGCACAGAATGGTTGTAAGTGCATCAGTTGTTTGTCTTGCCGATTGTGTGGCTGTCAGGGAGCTGCGGGGCCTGCCCTCTGCCCAGCATCACCAGAGAGTACTGGACCCCACGCCTCTGGCCCAAGGAAAGATCAGAATCTGAAGTGCGGTTTCTACTGATCGTGTACCACTTGGGCCCGCCGTAAAGTCAAAAAATCCTAAGTTGTGAGCCATCCTTAAGTTGACTGTCTGTAGTTGAAACCACAGGGTAAACAGCTGAAATTTTTATTTTTAAATATAATTAGATCCTTATCACTCCTCTCCTTTCTTCCCTCAGTCAGTTTAGAAAATTTGTGTAGGTTATCCTTTGGGAAAAGAAGCTAGGAAGCAGGGATGGAAAAGAAGCATCTTAAAACTTATTCATACCATTTTCTCTATAATTTGAGATCATTAACAATACAATTGAAGAGAAAACTTCAAAAGCCTTCGGAAGGGACAAGAAATTAAGGGTGATGTAGGATGCAAGTTTCATCAACTTATTGGGTCTTAAAATATCAAATGTGTGGTGGTTAGTTGGAGAAAACAAACCTGGTGACTGCTTTCTAAGAACAGATATGATTTCATATTGTAGGCTCTCAGTTTTTGATTAAGTAGGTCTGGGATAGCATTGCGTTTCTTACAAGTTCCAAGGTGATGTTGATGGTGCTGGTCTAGGGAGCATACCTTGAAAACTGGTTTCAGTTCAGTTCAGTCGCTCAGTTGTGTCCGACTCTTTGCGACCCCATGAATTGCAGCACGCCAGGCCTCCCTGTCCATCACCAACTCCCGGAGTTCACTCAAACTCATGTCCATCGAGTCGGTGATGCCATCCAGCCATCTCATCCTCTGTCGTCCCCTTCTCCTCCTGCCCACAATCCCTCCCAGCATCAGAGTCTTTTCCAATGAGTCAACTCTTCGCATGAGGTGGCCAAAGTCCTGGAGTTTCAGCTTTAGCATCAGTCCTTGCAAAGGACACCCAGGACTGATCTCCTTTAGAATGGACTGGTTGGTTCTCCTTGCTGTCCAAGGCACTCTCAAGAGTCTTCTCCAACACCACAGTTCAAAAGCATCAATTCTTCGGCGCTCAGCCTTCTTCACAGTCCCAACTCTCACATCCATACATGTCTACTGGAAAAACCATAGCCTTGACTAGACGGACCTTTGTTGGCAAAGTAATGTCTCTGCTTTTGAATATGCTATCTAGATTGGTCATAACTTTCCTTCCAAGGAGTAAGTGTCTTTTAATTTCATGGCTGCAATCATTCTCCTTTAAAGAGAAACCAGCCAGTCCTCATGAAGATGAAGATTGTTTTTGATGTTTGTTATGGAAAAATTATGTCTTGGCATTTAAAGTGAACTTAAATAAGTGATAACATTCTAAGAAGCATATTTTTAATCCAGAGCTGGCATTAGTGTCGATTCCTCCACATTGTGTGGAGTATAGGATTACTGATAAGTTGGGGGACCATATCAAGTAAACGTTTATTTTTTGCATCCTAAAATCAGTGATTATCTTGCATTACTAACACTTGGGTTGAATTTCACATATATTTATTTAAACACCTCTTTCTTTGCACCATAAGTCAGAGAGACAGAACCAGGTCTTAAAATCGATACACCAACATTCCAGTAAAATGTTGGCAAAGAATATGAACAGATAATTTATGAAATTACTACAAATTAAGTCAGGAAATGTGGGAAATGTATACAACCTTCCCATTATTCAAATATATACCAAACAAGATAATGTTTTTTGCAAGTAAAAAATTAAAGATGGAAAAAGATATTTTAGTGAGATTAGGAAGTGAACATTCTCACAGACCATTGGTGGGTGGTGTGTATGTTGATTTAAGTTTTTTGAAGGTCATTATGGCATTTGTATCTCGTTACCCAATAATTTATCATATAGGAATTTATGTGACCTGTATGCAAAAATTTTTGTGTATGTACACTAACGGCAGCATTTTAACAAAAATGAAATTACCTACGTAGGAATCGCCATGGAGTTGTTAGAAGCCGTCAAATAGCTATAAATATTTTGCATCTCTTAAAAATGTTTTGAGATCTCTCATACACTGGTGGTGGGAATGTAGAATGGTACAATTACTCTGAAAAAAGTTTGGGCAGTTTTTTTTACAAAACTAGGAATTTGACTTCTGGACATTTATCCCAGGGAAATTAAAACTTGTATTCACACAAAATCTGTTCACAAGTGTCCATGGCAGCTTTACTTGTAATAGGCTGAAACTGGAAAGAAAAGTGTCTTTCAGAATGGTGCATCCGTACCATGGACTATTACTCAGTTCTTAAAAAGGAGCAAACTCTTGATGCATACAACTGGCATGGATATCAAAGGGCCCTTGTGCTGAGAGAAAAAAGCCAGTCTCCAGAGGTCACCTATTGTAGGATGCTAGTAACATTCTTGAAATACAGAATTAATGGTTGTCAGGCATTAGGGATGATGGAGAAAGGAGGGAGATTGATGTGACTGTAAAGGGGATAGCAAGAGGGAGATATTTGTGATGAAATAGATCTGAATCTTGATGGTAGTGATGGCTTCATGAATCCAAATGTGTGATGAGATGACATAGAACTGTTTACATGTATTATACCAATGTAAATTTCCTGGTTTTGATACTGTACTATAGTCAAGAAGATGCAGTTTTGAGGAAATTAAGGTTTATATAGGACCTTGTACTATTTTTCCCACTTCCTATGAATATATAATTATTTCTAAATAAAAATTTAATTCAGCATTAAAAAAACTAAGATCATGGCATCCAGTCCCATCACTTTATGCCAAATAGAAGGGGAAAAGTGGCAGCAGTGACAGATTTTATTTTCTTGGGCTCCAAAATCAACTCAATGGACATGAATTTGAGCAAACTCCAGGAGATAGTGAAGGACAGAGGAGCCTAGCATGCTGCAGTCCATGGGATCATAAAGAGTTGTACATGACTTAGTGACTGAACAACCACAAAAATTTAAGAAAAAAAAATTAGAAATAATATGTAGTAAAAGAAAATGCTCTTAATTTATTAGAGAAAGCAAGGTATAAATGATACACAGTGTAATCCCATGTTAAATATTATTTCATGTGATTTCATCTGCTAGAAGTAATGACTGATCAAATACTAATTCCGTTTGGTGGCATGATAGGATTTTTTTCTATGTGTGCTTTTCTGTAGTTTCTGTAGTATTAATGAGCCAGTATCAGTTTTGTAGTTGGAAAAACCAATGTTCATGATAGAAAATTTAAAAAATAATTATCTAATTCTAGAAATTGAAATTTAAATACACAAAATCACGTTTTAGGTTAAGGAAATTTAAAGTTCTGTTTATATTGATTACACTTAGTTTTTATTTAATGTTTATTTTTGTTTACTGATTTTTGTCTGTGCTGGGTCTTTGTTGCTGCGCAGGCTTTCTGTAGCTGTGGAAGCATGGGTTACTCTCCAGTTGCGATCCACAAGCTTCTCACTGCAGGTGCTTCTCCCATTGTGGAGCACAGGCTCTCGGGCATGCAGGCTTTAGTATTTGCAGCACATGGACTCAGGAGTTGCAGTCGCAGGACTCTATAGAGTACAGGGTCAGTAGTTCTGGCACATGGGCTTAACTGCCCCGCCGCATGTGGGAGCTTCTTGGATCAGAGATCAAACCAGCGCGTCCTGCATTGACAGGTGGATTCTTTACTACTGAGCTTTCAGGGAAGCCCTGGTTAAACTAACTTAGTATTAAAACAGCTGTTAGGATGGGAAAATACTTGTATACTCTAAAACATACTGTGTTTATAAATTTAAAGTTGTCTTGTGCTCGTCGTATAACATTGCTTATATGTGGAATCTAGAAAAATAGTACAGATGAACTTACTTGCAAAGGAGAAATAGAGACACAGGTAGAACAGATGGGATACCAAGGTGGGCAGGAGATGCGTGATGAACTGGGAGATTGGGACTGATGCCTACACACTGCTGTGTATAAAATAGATAGCTAATGAGAACCTACTGAATAGCACAGGGAACTCCACTCAGTGCTCTGTGTTGGCCTAATTGGGAAGGAAATCCAAAAAGGGGGTGGGGAGAATACATGGGGGAATACATTGGATTGGCCAAAAAGGTGGTTTAGATTTTTCCATAGCATGGTACAGAAAGACTTCAATGACCTTTTCTGCCAACCCAGTTTGTATATGTTAGCTGATTTTCTTTGCTGTACAGTAGTAACTAACACAATATTGTAAAGCAACTATATTCCAATAAAACTAATTTAAAAATTAAAACATTTAAAAAACTGTGCTCTTTTGATTCACAAAATCCTGTATGATATTCTAAATCAGTGTATTCCAGTATATGCATTATAAGCCACAAGTAATTTTAAACTTTCTAGTAGCAACAATAAATAAAACTAGGTGAAATTAGTTTTAGAATATATTTTATTTAATCCGTTATGTCGAAATCGTGATTTCAGCTTGTAATCAATATAAAATTGCAGTGAGATACTTTACATTCTTTTTTCATACTAGGTGTTCAAAATCTGTTGTGTGTTTTACAGCACAAGTCAATTTAGACTAGCCGCGTTGCAAGTGCTCAATAGCCACAAGTCCCTTGTGGCTCTCATATTGGAGAGTAGTAACAGTAGGAGTTGAAAGTCAGGGCTTTGGCGTCAGACCTAAGTTTGAGTAACATCAGGTCTGTCATATGCAATATTGAGACCTTGGGTGTGTTAATAGATTGTGTATTGAATTAAACGACTAACCATTCTAAAGGCACAGCTGATTTCTTAGTATTATTACTAGTGAATAAATATGTAAGAAGTATATGAGATAATCTTTGGTTCCAGAATTAAAGTTTTGGGCACTAACTTTTAAATTATGGCTGAATGAATGGACAAATATTTGAGCATTTATGTGCAGAATACTGCATGAGGCACTCAAACATTTGGACTGTAAGTTCTAAGATGCTATCCTCAAATACAGTGTATTTGCATAGCACTTTACATTTTGCATACCACTTTTATGTCTGTTTTCCCAGTGCAGTGCTCAGAGCAGTCCTGAGAGGTAGTTGTTATTCCAGCTTTCAGTTGAAGAAGCTGAGACTCAGAAAAGTGAAATAACTTACTTGATTTCATACCCAAGTTAGTAGAATAGAAGAAATAGAAAAATGAGTGTAATTAAACAGGCAAATATGATACCAAAGTGTTCTAACTATATTCTTTTGATTCTTTCCCTTCCACATTTTCCACCTCGGGAGAAACACATCATCCTCGTCTAGGGCCATTTAAGTTAGGAGAGGGTGGTGATGGAATGTGAGTTGAATAGCTACCTCTCTCAGAATTATCCAGTCATTATTATTAGCTGAATCAGATCACCTATGTTGTAAAAATGTTAATATAAGCTTGTATAGACAAGGTGATATATTTTGCTCGTTGTGATGTTTCTCATAAAGTTGAGGGTTTATCATTCTATCTCTTGGCTAAATATACCCATAAAAAATGGGCTAAGAGTATGCTATATATGCTGACTGCCTTAAAATCACATTCTTTGAAGTGCTGTTTGTCTGAAGTGCTGTTCATCGCTTGACTTACTCAGAAAATTACACAATTCTTTGAAAGAACATTGCATGCCACCATTAAAAGTCAGTGGTGAGAGGCAATGAGTTTGTGAATGATTGACTCTCTCGAGGCAGTGGTGCAGTAGAAGGCAGTCGTCTCCTGGGTGGAGTCAGGTGGAACATGTATCATCAGGTGTTCAGTTTCTGTGTTATAATATGTAGATTCTCTTTTCACTTGGTGCCTTGTGGAACTTCTGGTTTCTTCTTCAATTAAATTGAAGTCACAGGACCTCTAATTTGTTACTGTCAAGTCATCTTCTACTTTGGTGTACATCATTGAAGCATATTTATAAGAAGGGGAATTATGTTTTGGTGCTCCAGGACACGAGTGATGACTGGGGGAGGTAGGTGAAATGTTCTTTGCCCCTTAGTTTTCTCTTTGCCTTCTCAGATAGTTTTCCTTTGGCTTAGCATGATTTACCTGACAATATCTCTCTTCCTGTCTGTGTTATCTTCACTGTAGGTTTAGGGCTATAAATCTTTCACAAAGAACGTCATCATTTCTGATCTTGGTAATACTTAGTGTTTGTTTTCCTTTATTGGAGGGGTGTGAGAATTGTGGGATGTAGCCATTCTGATTGACTTTGGGGATGAAATTTGATATAGTCATGTTTCAAACATGTCCATTTTGTCAGCGGCAGTCTAGAATTTCTTACAAGTTTCACTGTACACAGTGTCTGCTATTACAGTTATATAATAAAAAATAATATATTGTAATAAAACATATATGTACAGATTTGTGTACAAGGTTGGAATGTAAAACTATGGATTGCAGTTAACACTTGAAATACCCTGAAATTCACAGAACTGAATGATGTCTGTGTTTGCTCCAGTTTTGAAATACTGTGATGTATGTCAGTTTTGGTAGCTAATAATGACTGTTAAATATTATGGATGCCAAATACTTGTCTTAAAATATATGGAAAATAATGTGTTTGTAATGTCTTAACCCTCCACTCACAAGCTATAACACTGGATGCACATTTCACAGTCTTTCAATAGGAGTTCTTTATTTGTGAAAACTTTCTGGCATTGTCGAGTTTATATGTGGCTATGTAGTTTCCTATTTAAGTTATAGTTAATCTTTTTATTTTGAAATTCTTCATTTATGAGTTAACAAATCCTTGTCCCTGATTTTGCCAAATAGATTAAGCTCATTGCAGACTGACCAAAACACTAGAATCAGTTAATCTCCTGTTAAGGATCTTTAAGATGATACGGGCTTCCTGACAGAACACGTAGTGTGGAAGATGATTTTTTTTTTGGTAACTAAAGACAGGGGTACTGCAGCCCTAGGGGTATTCTTTCTTTTTGTTACAGCATTTAATTAAAAGGACAAGTTTATAGAATGGATAAACAACAAAGTCCTATTGTATAGCTCAGGGAATTATATTTAATACCCTGTGATAAACTAATGAAAAAGAATGTGTATACACACACATATAATTGAATCACTTTGCTGTACAACAAAAATTAACACAACATTGTAAATCAGCTATACCTGAATAATATGTTGCTGATGCTTTTTTTTTTTTTTAAGTTTGTATTATTAATAAAATAGTTAATGCTTGCATCATACCCCAAGGCAAAGCTGGGTTCTAATAGAACAGGTGTACTTTTGGACTTTCTCATGCTTAGCGTTTATTGGACAACTTTATCGAGTGAGCTAGGAACTGTAAATGTAACAGATCCAGAAGGAGCTTCATCAGGGGTAACAGGAAGGACAGTGGGATATAGCTCCTCAAAGACTTGATCAGTTCTGCGCTCAACCCAGTAATGCTGGTGAGGGCACCATTTAATGCGCATTTAACATACAGCAGGCACAGTGTTCATTTCAGTCGTTGTCTCAGTTAATCTTTACGTGGCTATGGTATGTGTATAGTTATATTTCCATTTTACAGATAATGGATCTTAGAGTTCACATTCCTAATGGAAGTTCAAATAGCAGTTACACTTGACTTGGATCTTCAGCTTCACAGGATTTCCTTTTGTTTTCTATTTAGTCTTGTCTGAAAATGGCATTGCTATCTATTTTGCCATGCAATCCAAATATATGAATTTAGACACCCACCTGTAGGTGGGTGTAGATTATTTCATGTTTTATTTAATTATAAACTTAATTAATCACAAGCCTGTGGTTGAGACCTGCACCTGGACCATTGCATTAGCCTTGAGACTTGTCTGCCAATTATGTCACATGTCCAGAAAATATGTAGCTGATGTAGCTTATCCGCTTAGAATTCTTGGTTGTTGCCTTGTTGCCCAAGGAGGTATTGACTTGTTTCCTTAAACATGACACAGAAGCCCGCCTTGGCTTGGCTCTGTCCTGCTCATCCATGCCACATCTTATCCTGCACCTTCCAGTCAAACTTCGTGTTCTTTCGTGCTATCGTGCTGTATAATGACTCTTAACAGCTGCCTAAACGCAGCTCCTGGAAACTCTTTTGGGAAACCTTCCTTGATTCTTTTCTTTTGTGATCACTGAAGCACTTTGTATGCATCTCTAGCATAGCATCATTTTCTACCAGAACCTCTTGTTTGTGTTTGTTCCTCAGTTTTTCTTTTGAAGCGTTCATGAGCACGCACAGGTGCATATGGTTACATTTTCAGAGGCAGGTTCTTCTGTGCTGTTGCTGTTGTATTCTTCATTGAACCCTCTAGGGTGTAATCCATTCTCCTAATCTCCTTTTAAAAAATCCTGTTTCCTTTCTAAAATAATTGTAGAGTATTGGTTTACCCTCTCTGCACATGTCCATTAAAAAAAAAAACAATCATGGTAAGTGACTAGGAAATACTGCCAACTCTAGTTTACTTCCCCCTCTATAGTTTCTAATTTTACATTTATTCTTTGCATAGTCTGTTGTTAACTGTTAGGTTAGGTCTCTTGATTTTCTCCCTTTCAAGTTGATACGTGCTTTTCTGCTCACAGTAAGACAACAATTGATTGCAAGATAGAATTCTTCTGTAGTGGTGTCTGTTTTAAAAAGATGATCCTTCTCAGGAGAACTAAAGAATGCCTCCCTCTTAAATTCCATTCTGTTCTGTGCTTGCTGGCTTAAGGTTTTAGAAACAGAGTTCTCTTGAAAGTTTTGTAAAACAGTGACTAGAGGGTCTAGACTCAAAAGTATGGCTGAAGGAGGAAAAGGTGGATTAAAATTGACAAGATCACAAAGTCTTATTTTTCCTAGAAATTTTGCAGCTGTATGGGACTCAGAAAGATTGTATTTCTCTTAGCAAAAGGATCTTCAAGAGGTGGACTAGAGAATTTTTTGAATTGCTTAATAATTTAGACATGTTTGAATTCTACCTGTTAGTTTTTCAGGAGTGATGTCCCAGATCTTTCCCTTTTCAGCTGGTAAGCCTCTAAATTAGTATTTTCAGAACTCTTTGATTTAATAATGTGAGAAGATATTTTTCCTGATGCATAATTACGTTTCCATAAAAATGAATTTGTTACATCTTAAATTAACCTCTTAGCTAGTAATGAACAGTTAAAAACTGGAGCATGAATTTTGAGACTAAATTTTCAATGAAAATAGAGACTTCAAGTTTCTAAACAGATATTAACATGGGAACTTAATACCTAGTTTTAGAGGATATTTACAAGCAGGAAATGTCCTATAAAAATTGAATAATTTTAGTATACAGCAACTGGGCTGATCAGTAGAAACTTTTGCTAAATTTAGTATTAGAGTTAATCCTAGTACTTAATCAACAAGTCATTGTGATCCTCCATGGTTTTGAAGGTGTTTTTTGAGAATTAATTTTGTTTGTAACCTGCTCACAGAAAATTGGCATAAGGATATTGCTTTGTTTTTCTCAGTGACTAATAGAATGCTAAAATGTCCTTTTTAGTTTTGTTTTGCTGTCACCAAAGTTTGTTTCCAGTTCAGTGATTTTATGAGTAAACAGGTCTTGATTATCTTTTCCCTTTTCCCTTTACTTTATCTAGCGTCTATATAGTTTTATATGAAATAATACTTCAGAAATTTTTGTTGGTAACTCTTGTTCAAATGTCTATAAAGTAAAATTCAAATTTACATTAGTTTAGCTTCTTAGTTGGAGAAGGCGATGGCACCACACTCCAGCACTCTTGCCTGGAAAATCCCATGGACGGAGGAGCCTGGTAGGCTGCAGTCAATGGGGTCGAGAAGAGTCAGACACGACTGAACGACTTCACTTTCACTTTTCACTTTCATGCATTGGAGAAGGAAATGGCAACCCACTCCAGTGTTCTTGCATGGAGAATCCCAGGGATGGGGGAGCCTGGTGGGCTGCCTTCTGTGGGGTCGCACAGAGTTGGACACGACTGAAGCGACTTAGCAGCAGCAGCAGCTTCTTAGTTATAGGCAGTATGGTGAAGTGGAAAACCTTTCAAACTCTTACATAATGACAAGTATATCTTGAATACTTTTGTGTCATTTAAACTTTTCAAACCCTGGTGCTAATGGATGAGATTTTCAATATAGGTCAGAGCTAACTTCTAACTTGGCTTATGGTGGTGGCTGCTATGAATTTCATTTTAAAAGTCTTTTATGTAATTGAGTAAACCTACCTGGATTGTAGAATGTAGGATACAGTATATAGGTTTTTTGGTGTCCTTTCTATTTTTTTCTTTCCTTTAAAGAATAGGTTTTTGAACTTAATGAATTGTTCTTTATAGAATATTTGTAGTGTGCAGATAAATCAGACTTCTCCTGTAGTCCTGTTCTTGGGTATATAATTTGACCTTCAGTTTAGCAAATATTTGTGGAATGCATTTGATGGCCTGTGAATGAAGACATTTGTAACTCATTCCATTGGCTGTATTTAAAATCAAAGAAACCAGTATTGTTGGCCTCCTCTGCCCTGTGAGATGAAGCAAAATAAGAGTGGTGAATGTGGAGTGATGAATGCATCAGTTTCCAGTTGTCTTACATAATTTAGAATTTCCTCATCTAACTCCCAAGTTCATTTTAATCATTTTAGTTTCAACCTTTTTATCACCGCTGTCACACACACCCCTGCCCGCCCGGAAAACCCCCGCAAATAAAACACCAGACAAACCCAAGCCCTGGAATTAGACCAAAAAGGCTTATGGCAAATAGAAATTGATAAATTAGTACTTTTCCTTGCTTACCTCTGAGTTTTCCAGACTCATAGCTGACCAGATAACTAACCTTTAGGTAAATTCAGCCTGGCTGTGTATTGTTCCTTTCATATCTTTTCTTGTGCTGGGCATAAAATGGTTTGGACCAGATACTGGTGTGGACATAGAAAAAGAGTAGGATTTCTGTATGTAGAGAATATGAGAAATAGCATAGTGACCCCCAAATCACATGAAGTTGTAAACAAGCTTGATTTATGGTCTCTTCCAGTCGTCAGGAAAACCACTCTATGCCTTGGTGAAACTCTGGCAGTGCAGATTGTTTCTGAAGAGATGCATGTTACAATTTATAGGGTGTGTTGTGTGTGTGTATGCAATGGTAATGATCATATTGATACTAAATTTACAGCTAAAATGTCAGGCTCTATTGCCAGTTAAAATTACTAGGAATGAATATAGAGTATTTTGAAAATACTTGAGAAGTTAGTGAGAAAATAACTCGGCTCTACAAGAAGATGATCTATTTGTAGCATTTCTAGAATGTATCATCAAATAGTACTGAACAGTTAGATTTTTATCTCCTGATTTAAAAGATGATGAACAGTAAAAGTTGTGTAAATTTTGTACACTAATGTATAATTTCTGTGTAAACTGTGCTATACGTAATCCTTTGTATTATTTAAGAGAAACCAAGAAGTATACTGCAGTCAGGAAATAAAGCACAGCATCTTGTCATTTGTGTTTATTTTTTCTCAGTTTTGTTAAGGTGTATTTGGCATATAAAAAACTCCACATTTAAGAATATAAACTGGGAAACCACCATAAAGAAGATAATGATCATCTGTTACTCCTAAAAATTTCCTCTTGCCCCTTCATAATTGCCTTTGCTCCTTTCTGTCTCCAGGCAACCGCTAATCTGCTTTGTGTCACTGTAGATTAGCTTGCATTTTCTTGAACTTTATCTAAATGTTATCATACACCATGTACTTCTTTGGGTCTGATTTCTTTGAATTAGCTTGCTTATTTTGAGAGTTAGCTGTGTTTATTACTTTTGACTGCTGAGTAATATTCCATTGCGTGCATATTCTGCTGTTTGTTATTCCTTCACCTGTTGATGGATATTTGAGTTTACATTTTCTGACCAAGTCTTAGTGTAGACGTATGCTTTCACTTCTCTTGAGTACATATCTAGGGGTAAAATCAGTGAGTATGGTTAACTTTTTAATAAGTTTCCAAACTATCTTTTTCAAAGTAATTATATTATTTTAAATTTCCAAAACAATGTTTGAGAGTTTTAGTTGCTCTACATCCTTCCGACCTTGATGTGGTCAGTCTTTTTAATCTTAGGCTGATAGAGGACTTCTGATGGTATCTCATTGTGGTTTTAATTTGTTTTCCTAATAACGAATGATGTTGAGATGTTGAGCATGTTCTCATGTGTTTAGTTGTCATCTGTGTATTTCTTTTAAGTTCTTAATTTATTTTTTGTATCTTTGTTTTAAAATTTGGTTGCTTGACTTACTGAATTGTGAGTTCTTTATTCTTGATGTGGATGTATCTTTTGAAAGTGTGTTGACGAGAAGATTTACTAATTTTGATGAAGTTTTCATTTCTTTTTTCTTTTATAATCTTTGTGTGATTTAAGAAATCTTTGCCAAACATTATCACTATAGTTTTCTCAGATCATATTCTAGAAGCATAATTTATAGTTACAGTGTCTACACTTAAGTGTTATTATTCTCTTCACCTCTTCCACTATTGATGTTATCTTTGGAAGTCTATGTTTTGGTTGCTTGACGGTTGCTTCTTATTTGAGATGAGGGTTTCAGGGTGTAACCTGCTTTCTCTTGACATGTTTCTGTTCTTGAACCCATCTGATTTCCCTCAGTGGGAAGCATGTAGAAGAGATTGGTGTGCCTTTTTTTTTTTTTTTTTAAAGCGACCATCTATATGATTTCCGTGTCTTTCCCTTTGTAAGATGTCCTTTGTTTTTGAATCGTTTCATATTGATGATTCTTCTTGATGACTTTTAAAAAATATTTATTATGTATTTGGCTGCTCTGGATCTTAGTTGTAGCGCAGGGGATCTTTGATCTTTATTGCAGCAGTGGGATCTTTAGTTGTAGCATGTGGGGTTTAGTTCCCTGACCAGGGATTGAACCCAGGCCCCCTGCATTGGAAGCACCGTCTTAACCATTGGACCACCGGGGAAGTCCCCTTGATGACTTTATTTATAAGCAGTTGTGCAACAGCTGGAATACTTTTACAGATCTAGAATGCTTTCCTTCTCTTTTTGGAGGTCATCAGATTGTACATTTCTTTGCATTAGAAACATACTGTCTAGAAATATGGACAGCTCACCTTGTCTTGTAGAGTTGATGTTTGATAAAGCTGCTTATATGAGACTCCTCATCAGAAAGCCATCTACAAGGACACGATGAAAGGAGTTTCTGAATGGAGAACTGAAATGATTTAAATGTTTTAGAGAAAATACTTAAGAAAATATATAAGAATTTTTAAAAAGTTAGGTTTGTTGTGGTATTTTTGTATAGTAGTATCAGAACTTTTCATGTATATGTCTGAACTTGGTTTTGTAATTACAATCAAGAGAAAGATTATTTCCATCATCCCAAAAAAGTACCATTTAGTACTCACATCAGCAGTAGAGGAATTCCATTTCGGTGTGTCTTTCTCAGTAGTTGGTATTGCCAGTTGCTGTTTGGAGTAGTAGCTTGTAGTGGTACTGCATCGTAATGTTTATTTTCATTTCACTAATGAATAAGGATAAACCTGTTTTCATTTGCTTATGTAACTCACCCATGTATCTTTGATAAAATGAACTCAGTTTTTTGCCCATTTTAAAATGTTTTGTTTCTTTGTTACCGGGTTTCTAAATTTTTTCATATATCCTGGATAACAGTTCTTTATCAGATAGCTATTTTGATAATACACAAAATATTATTATACATCTGTATTACATAGATGTAGATTTTGTAAAAAAAAAATTTTGCTGGTCTGTAGCTTTATATTTTCCTATAGTATCCTTCATCGAGGAGGGAGAATTTGAAAGAGTTGGTCAGAAGGTACAAACTTCAGTTATAAAAAAGCAGTAGGGAAGTAATGCACAGCATGATGACTATAGTTTCCACTGCTTCATGATACACGCTAGTTCCCCCCTTATCCATGGGTGATACTTTCCAAGACCCCTAAAGGATTCCTGCAACTGTGGGTAGATAGCACTGAACCCTTATCGTTGTTCAGTCGCTGAGTTGTGTCCGACTCTTTGTGACCCTATGGACTGCAGCACGCCAGGCTTCCCTGTCCTTCAACATCTCTCAGAGCTTGCCCAAACTCATGTCCATTGAGTCTGTGATGCCATCCAACCATCTCATTCTCTGTCGTTCCCTTCTCCTCCTGCCCTCAATGTTTCCCAGCATCAGGATCTTTCCTAATGAGTAATTGCTCGTATGTAGAGAGAGAAAATTGATGATTGTATTCACTTATTTTAGTAATTTTTTTGGTATGTTCTTTGGGATTTTCTGCATATACAGTCATGCAAACTCTGAATAAAGACAGTTTTATTTTGATCTTTTTAGAATGTCTGCTTGCTCCATGGGTAAGTACCTCCAGTACAGTGTTGAATAAAAGCCTTAGTTTGCTGGTTTTTTGAAAATTACTACAGTGAATGAATGTTGCTTTCTTACTGCATTTATTGAGATACCGGGTTTTCTTTGTGGTGGGGGCTGGGTTGCTGCACAGCTTGTGGGATCTTAGTTTTCTGGACCAGGGATGGAATGTGACTTCTGTAGTGAAAGCAGAGTCCTAACCACTAGACTGCCTGGGAAGTCCCAACATACAGTTTGTTTAATCTGTGAACATGGTGAATTATTTTAATTTTTCAAATAGTGAAACAACTTTGCATTCACAGTATAGGACTCACTTAGTCATCATGTTTATTATTTTTATGCATTTCTGGATTCAGTTTACTAGAAATTTGTTAACAAGTTTTGGGTCCGTATTTGTGAGAAAGATTGGTCTGTAGTGTTCTTGTGTTAGACCTTTGTCTAGTTTTAGTATTCAAATAATGCAGGCCTTTGTTTTTTTCTGGAGGAGATCTGTAGAATTCTTTTCCAGGAGAGACACTAATGAAATATCTTGACCTGGAGGGTTTCTTCTGGATTTGTTAATTGCTGTAGGTTGTTTAAGTACAAATCAGTTAATTTAGTAGATACAGGTCTATTTATATTCTCTCTTCTTAAGTGAGCTTTGACTGGAAAAGTTCCTTGACACATAGTTCATCTAAGCAGTCGTAAGCATAAAATTGTTTGCAATTTTCCCATAAACTTCTGATTTTTAAGAGTTTGTAAGAGTTGTAGTGATGTCTCTTCTTTCATTCCCGATAGAGTTTTTTTATATTCTTTTTTCCTTGACTTAAATATGTTAACCCCTTTCAAAAACGTAACAAACAGCATAATCCTGTAAGTTAATAGAAAAGTACAGAAGAGTAGTAATAAGTACCCATGTACTCTCACCACTCGGTGTCAATAAATGTTAATATTTTTTTTTTCTACATTTGCTTTGTGTGTGTTAATCACTCAAGTTGTGTCTGACTCTTTGTGACCCCCGTGGACTGTAGCCTGCCAGTCTCCTCTGGCAGGGGAATTGTCCAGGCAAGAATACTGGAGTGGGTAGCCATTCCCTTCTCCAGAGGATCTTCCTGACCCAGGAATCGAACCTGGGTCTCCTGCATTGCAGGCAGGTTCTTTACTGTCTGAGCCACCAGGGAAGCCCCAAATGTTTAAATAGAGAACATTTAGTTGGAGTTGAAATGGTGAGTACACAGGCCACTGTTCCTCAAGCTGGTGTACATCATTCATGTGCATACTTTCCTATTTCTAGTACTTGTTTGTAAGAATTCATTATCAGTGTAATCCTTTTTTCTTTGAAAAATCTGCCTAAATGGTGTACAGTACCTCTCCTTTTGCATCTTTTTTTTCACTCAAGTTTTGTTTGAGATATATCCATGTTGATACTAGATCTGACTTGCAAATTTTAATTGCTGTGTAGTATTTTATTGGGTAAAATATAGCTTGTCTATTCTTAGATAAGTTGCTTCTCCTTTTTCTTTATTACAGATAGCACTGTTGGAAGCAGCTTTGAAATTTTTTCTTGTGATAGTATGTGAGTTTCTTTAGAGATCTTAAGTGGAATTGATGGATTGTAAGATACGAGTTTCTTCAGTATTAAGAATCATAGTCATCCCTGGGAATTACCAGGGGATTGTTTCCAGGAACCTGTGATGATACTAAACTCTGAGAATACTCAAGTGTCTTAAATAAACTGGCATGGTATTTGCATATACCCTACATACATCCTCCTGTGTACTTTAAATAATCTCTAGATTAATTTTAATACCTTATACAAAGTAAATGTTGTGTAAATTGTTGCTGTCACACTGCAAATTGAAGTTTTGGGTCTTGGAACTTTTTGGAAATATTTTCCTTTTTTGCAAGTAGTTGCAGTTAGCAGTTGGTTGAATCCGTGAATGTGGAGCCTGCAGATAGAGGGCTGACTGTGTGTTAAAGTGTCCTCCAGACTCTTTGCGAGCAACAGATTTCCAGTTTTCATATATAAGGCATACCTTGTTTTATTGTGCTTCACAGGTAATGCATTTTTTTTTTCTTTTTTGACGAATGGAATGTTGTGACAATCCTGTGTCAAACAAGTCAGTTGACATTTTTCTAAAAGCATTTGCTCAGTTTGTGTCTCTGTCACATGTCAGTAATTATTGCAGCATTTCAAACTTTTTCATTGTTAAATGATGATTGTGATCTTTGATGTTACAAATCAAAGATTTTACTATTGCAAAATTTTATGATGTGCTGAAGACTTAGATGATAGCATTTTTAAGCAATATTTTCTAATTAAGGTGTGTATTTTTTCTTAAAGCCCATAACATTTAATAAACTACAGTATAGTATAAACATACCTTTTATATGCACTGGAAAATCAGAAAGTTCAGGAACAAAACCCAGGATATCTCCAGGGTATGTCTATAATGCCAGCAGTGGGATTATCAGATTTAAATTTGAGAGGGGAGAGTGGAATCTATAGGATGGGGAAGGATTTTTCATGGTTTTGATTTACATTTCCTTTGTCAAGAAGGTTAAACATCTTTTCAAACATTTGTTGGCTATTTGAAATCCATCTATATTTGTTAACTATTGAAACGTTGAGAGGGCTTAATCTTCTGAACATACTTCCCTGAGTTATAATTTTGAACTTTGGCATTCCTTTTTTTGTTGAATCTCTTCTCATATTTTCTATCCTTTTGTCTTTAGTTATCTGTTTAGTTCAGGGTGCAAAGGACGACGGTGTGTGCCCATTTTGGTTATCTTTCTATTCTTATAACTACCAGGTAATGTTTATAGTTTTAAATGACTACTTTACAGCTGCTCCTTTCTTTGAAATGGACAGGAAATCTTACCCACTTCTACCCAGTCCTCCTTTTCCTGGCAGTTGTCCATTCCATTTGAAGACTACATAGTGCCATCAGTAGGTCACCAGGTTCCAGGGACTGAGTCTCACAGGCTTTTGTTGTTGTTGTTGTTCTTCAGTTGCTAAGTCATCTCCAACTCTTTGCAACCCCTTGGACTGTAGCAAGCCCGGCTTCCCTGTCTTTCATCATCTCCCAGAATTGGCTCAACTCCATTGAATTGAGCCGGTGGAGTTGTCCATTGAGTTGGTGATGCCATCCAACTGTCTCATCCTCTGTCGCCCCCTTCTCTCAATCTTTCCCAGCATCAGGGTCTTTTCCAGTGAGTTGGCTCTTTGTACCAGCTGGCCAAAGTATTGGAGCTTCAGCGTCAGTCCTTCCAATGAATATTCAGGGTTGATTTCCTTTAGGATTGACTGGTTTGCTCTGCTTGCTGTCCAGGGAACTCTCAAGAGTCTTCTCCAGCACCACAATTTGAAAGCATCAATTCTTTGGCGCTCAGCCTTCTTTATGGTCCAACTCTCACATCTGTACCTGACTACTCAAAAAAACCATAGCTTTGACTATACTGACTTTTGTCACAGGCTTGTAGTGGGAATAAACGGTGAAAGAAGATGAAATCAGGTTTGCAAAAGACAGGTTGGAAGCAGAATGGCAGTTTATGGTGATACTTCTTTCCACTAACCAGAATGCCCAGATATCCTTATCAGATGCACTTTGTCACATGCCAGGGTACTAAGAACCCAGGTTAGTGATTTGAACTTATTTGGTAAACCTGGAATTTGTAACAGATCTGTTTGTGTGCCTTACAGTTTTTTAAAGGCATGGCTTATATACCTTTCTGATTGATAATAAGATTGTTCTTGTTTTCGGTGAAAATTTTAAGTCTACCTCCAGAAATTGTTTGATGTGACTTGGTATAAAAGTTTTAAGTGCTGAATTTCTTTCTGCTGAAAGTTAATGATTGATTTTTGGTGAAAACTTTTCTTCTGGTGAGGAGGCTTATGCCCCATAAAAAAGAATAATGTATAGCAAGACTTAAACATAATGCCTCCTCAGAATATGTGATACATTGGTATTGCACAGTAGTAATATATAGTGTCTTGACTTTTTTTTTTAAACTTAAAAAACCTTTATCCAGAAATACATATAGATTCATTGCAGTTTTAAGAAATACTACAGAGAAATTTCATATATCCTTTACCCTGTTTTTCCCAGTGGTAATATTTTGCATGACTAATACCACTTTTAGAAAATTGACATTGATACAATCCGTAGACTTTTTTCAGGTTCCTATATTTATACTCAGACCCCTTTGTTGGTGGTGGGTGTGAAAGAATTTTGTGTATTTGCTTTTTTATAATATTACCACATATGTAGTTTGTGTGACTACTATCACAGTCAAGGCACAGAATAGCCCCATTACAAGAATCGTTCATGCTACTCTTTACTAGCCATAATTAACCACCCGCACCCCCAGCCTCTCTCGCAACTAGTCAGCTGTTCTCCATCTCTATAGAATGTTACATAAACGGAGTCATACATATGTAATTTTTTGAAATTGGATTTTTTTACTGATCATAATTCCTTTGAGATCCATTCAGGTTGTGTGTATCAATAGTTCATTCCTTTTTATTGCTAAGTCGTATTCCATGATATGAATGTACCATAATTGTGACATAGACCCATCGAAGGACATTTGGGTTATTTACACTGTGGGGCTATGAGCAAATAGTTTAGTTCGGTCATTCAGTCGTGTCCGACTCTTTGCGAACCCATGGGCTGCAGCACGGCAGGTCTCTCTGTCCATCACCAACTCATGGAGTGTGCTCAAGTAAACTCATGTCCGTTGAGTTGGTGATGCCATCCAACCATCTCATCCTCTGTCGTCCCCTTTGCCTCCCGCCTTCAATCTTTCCCAGCATCAGGGTCTTTTCAGATGAGTCAGCTCTTCGCAGCAGGTGGCCAAAGTATTGGGGTTTCAACTTCAACATCAGTCCTTCCAATGAATATTCAGGACTGATTTCTTTTAGGATGGACTGGTTGGCTCTCCTTGCAGTCCAGGGGACTCTCAAGAGTCTTCTCCAACACCACAATTCAAAAGCATTAATTCTTCGGTGCTCATCTTTCTTTATAGTCCAACTCTCACATCCATTCACGACTACTGGAAAAACCATAGCCTTGACTAGATGGACCTTTGTTGGCAAAGTAATGTCTCTGCTTTTTAACATGCTGTCTAGATTGGTCATAACTTTCCTTCCAAGGAGTAAGTGTCTTTTTATTTCATGGCTGCAGTCACCATCTGCAGTGATTTGGGAGCCCCAAAAAATAAAGTCAGCCACTGTTTCCACTGTTTCCCCCTCTATTTGCCATGAAGTGATGGGACCGGATGCCATGATATTAGTTTTCTGAATGTTGAGCTTTTGGGTGTTCTTTGGAAAAGTGAAAGTGAGGTAGCTTAGTCGTGTCCAACTCTTTGCGACCCCATGGATTGTAGCCTACCAGGCTCCTCCCTCCATGGGATTCTCCAGGCAAGAATACTGAAGTGGGTTGCCATTCCCTTCTCCAAGGGGATCTTCCCAACCCAGGGATCGAACCTGGGTGTCCTGCATTGCAGGCAGATGCTTTAACCTCTGAGCCACCAGGGAAAGAATGATGCTAAAGCTGAAACGCCAGTACTTTGGCCACCTCATGCAAAGAGTTGACTCATTGGAAAAGACTGATGCTGGGAGGGATTGAGGGCAGTAGGAAAAGGGGACGAGAGAGGATGAGATGGCTGGATGGCATCACCAACTCAATGGACGTGAGTCTGAGTGAACTCCAGGAGTTGGTGATGGACAGGGAGGCCTGGCGTGCTGCAATTCATGGGGTCGCGAAGAGTCGGACACAACTGGGCGACTGAACTGAATTTTCACTTTCATCAAGAGGCTCTTTAGTTCCTCTTCACTTTCTGCCATAAGGGTGGTGTCATCTGCATATCTGAGGTTATTGATATTTCTCCTGGCAATCTTGCTTCCAGCTTGTGCTTCATCCAGCCCAGCGTTTCTCATGATGTACTCTGCATAGAAGTTAAATAAGCAGGGTGACAATATACAGCCTTGACACTCCTTTCCCTATTTGGAACCAGTCTGTTGTTCCATGTCCAGTTCTAACTTTTGCTTCCTGACCTGCATACAGGTTTCTCAAGAGGCAGGTCAGGTGGTCTGTTAGGAGATTTGCCTGTGGGTGTCTGGGAGTCTCTGGTGAAGGCATGGGTTAGTGGTGGCCTGCTGCAGGGTTGGGGGCACAGACTGTAACAGTACATGCCTGGGATCTTTTGAGGGAGGTCACCATTATCTTCATTACCTCCACCATAGTTTGGCCCCAGGTAAATAGCAGGGAGGGAACATGGCCCCGCCCATCAGAAGAAGACCCAGTGTCCCCCCTCAGTCTATCCTGTCAGGAAGCTTTCATAAGCCTCTTATCCTTCTCCATCAGAGGGCTGACAGACTGAAAACCATACTCACAGAAAACTAACCAATCAATCACATGGACCACCGCCTTGTCTAACTCAGTGAAACTATGAGCCATGCTGTGGGACCGTCCAAGCTGGACGGGTCATGGTGGAGAGTTCTGACAAAATGTGGTCCACTGGAGAAGGGAGTGGCAAACCACTTCCGTATTCCTGCTTTAAGAATCCCATGAACAGTATGAAAAAATAAAACTGGTATAAAATTTTTGTGTGGCTTCCCTGGTGGTTCAGATGGTAAAGAATCTGCCTGCAATGCAATAGACCTGGGTTCAATCCCTCGTTTCCCCGGGAGAAGGGAATGGCTTTCCACTCCAGTATCCTTGGCTGGAGAATTCCATGGACAGAGAGGAGACTGGCAGGCCACAGTCCATGGGGTCACAAAGAGTCGAAAGTGACTGAGTGACTAACACAAATGTTTGTGTCCAGGTTTTTATGTGAACCTAAGTTTGTTTCTCTAGGATAGATGCCCAAGAGTACAATTAGTGGCAATGCATTTTTTTTTTTTTTTAAACACTGCAGTTAAGACTGGAATATGTATGCTGTGTAGAATTTTCTATACAACATGTCTTAAATGATAAATTGCTACTATCTTGAATTTCCTTTAATTCTAATAAAATTTATATTTGAAAATAGCCTATTGTTTAATTGGTAAATAAAGAATAAGAAGTGAGAAATTTTTGAGAATTTATTTTATAATTTAGAGGATTGGGTTTAAGTTAATAGCATATTGCATTATTTACTATACAGTTCACCCATGAAACGATTCAGTGAGTTTTAGTGAACTGATGCAGTTGTACAGCCACCACTAAAGTCCAGTTTTAGAACACAGCAGCTTAGAAAGGTCCCTCGGACCTGTTTGCAGTGAGTCCTCACTGTCCAGGCAACCATTGATAAGTTTTTAGTCTCTCTATAAATTTCATGGCAGTGGAATAATTCACTATATAGCCTTTTGTATCTGGCTTCTTTGACTTAGTACAGTGTTTTGGAGGTTTGTCCACCTTGTTTCATTATTGTAGTAGTATTTGGTTGCATGGTTAAACCCAAGTTTTCTGTATTTTCACCAGTTAATGAGTTAGGATTGTTTCCAGTACGACTGTTAGGAATGATGCAGCTATAAACATTTGTGTGGTTATTATTATTATTTGTGTGTTGTTTCTCTTGAGTAGATAACTTCGGAGTGGATTGCTGACTTGTATATTTAACTTCTACAAGACTGTCAAAGAGCTTTCCAAAGGGGTTGTACTTTTTTTATATTCCCACCAACAACATATGAGGGTTACATTTTCTCTACACCCTCACCAACACTTGGTTGTACTGTATTTTTTATTGTAGTCTTTTTAGTGAATGTGTTGAAACTTCATTGTGGTTTTAATTTGCAGTTCTGAAATGACTAATGGAAGAGCATCTTTTCTTGTGCTTATTAGCCATTTGTGTATCTTCTCCAATCAAATGTCTATTTAGATATTTTTCCCATTTAAAAAATTGAGTTGTCTGTGTTTTTAGAGTTGTAAGAGTTCTGTGTTCTGAATATATGTTGTTTATCAAATATATGTGCCTTTTCTTTTTCTTATTGATATGTTTTGAAGGGCACAAGTTTTAAATTTATCATTTTCATCCTCTTAATAGAAAAACATTTTTTAAGAAGGCAGTCTTACCAGTGAAAAAAATATACTTAGGTTGTGACCTTTATTCATCTGTTTCTAAAATATACTGAGTTCCAGCCTTGATTGTTTTCTTAGTTTTAGCTTTTTTTACCCAACAGTGAAACAACAGCTTATCATACTCAGAGCCTTCTGAAGGTATTATGAATCTTGTGTGAAAAATTAGGTTTTCATCATTTTACTTTATAGTGAAAAAGTAATAAATAATTCTCCCCCAAAATTCAGGGTAGTGGGGAACCAGTGTCTCTGAACTCTGGAGCTCAGTCACAACTATGTAATTCTCGCTTGAAAGGTATCAAGTTTTTTATCATCATTTTTCCTCTTCATATCTCACTTCTGTCTTAGTTTGACATTGGCTTACTAGTAGTAAATTATTAAGTGCAAGGTAGATCTTGAGTAAATTGTTTGTTTGTTTGTTTTTTTAATTTGATCAGGAAAGGAATGCAAACTACACCTATTATGGCATTGGAGTTGAATTTTTTACCCACTCATTTTCATAAGCAGAAGGCAGCAGAATGATTCTGTTTAATTGAAAGTGAACTTCTTGGGTGGATTTCAAGATGGGTTCAGGTTAAAGATTATTGGGTACTTTTTCACTGCTTTGCATCAACCATCTTTTATGAATCTCCCTATTCCAGAACAGTCCTGGCTTTGGGTCAGTATGTATTCGTAAATAGATAGCAGACCATATAAGAGACTCTGATAATGAAGATCAGAAACTTCACCTGTGATCACCTCTCAGCTAGGACACTTTTTAGTATGAACTGTGTGTAAACTTCCTACGCATATTTTTGCCTCTAATAGGTAAAATTTTTCTTGCCAAGAAGTAAAATGTCATATCTAAAGTTGATAATATGGAAAAGTTAACAGGGATTTAGTTGTGGCTTCAGTGAAGGCGTCTTACCTGAAAGAATTGTATGCGGGAGAATGTGTGTAAGCATCCAGGGTGTTGGTGGAGTAACATGTGAAGGTCTCGTGCAGGATCAATCCCAAGAGAAAATTATTGTTCGGTTGTGTCTGACTCTTTGCAACCCCATGGACTGCAGCATGCCAGGTTTCCCTGTCCCTTACTATCCCTGAGTTTTCTTAAACTCGTATCCATTGAGTTGATCTTGCCATCCAACCATCTTATCCTCTGTTGCCCCATTCTCTTCCTGCCCTTCATCTTTCCCGGCGTCGGTCTTTTCCAGATAGTCAGTTCTTTGCATCAGGTGGCCAGAGTATGAGCATCAGCATCAGTCCTTACAGTGAATATTCAGAGTTGATTTTGTTTGTTTCTCTGGTTTGATCTCATGCTGTCTAAGGGACTCTCAGGAGTCTTTTGGGAAGATGTCTTTGTTTTGCATTATACACCATGCCATGGAGGTTGATCTTTCAGACGTGGAACACCTGTTTGTGCAGATATTTACTTGTTGCAGTCTTCCCCAGCATGGTTGATTGCACAGAAGTAAAAATATGGGAAAGTATTTTAATAAGCATGCTATAATCTTTCAAACATCTACTCTCTAGAGGTTTTGCCAGAAATGTATTTCAAGTAAGTAATCATCTTCAAGCCTTCTAATGTGATAGATCCTGCTGAGTTAACCACAAACTTTTTGGGTTAGGCTGCAGTTAGCCAAGCAGCACTTAGTTGTATAGGCTGTCTCATCCTGTCCTATTACCAACCACATCTGGTAAGCTGAGGACCCTCCAACCTAGTTTGGATGCCTTCTCTCAATTACGAACCAGGGTGCGTGTTTTGCCGACTGTTGAGAAAATGTGGAGAGTTAACAAGCAGGTGAGTGGACTTCCTGTCTTTAATTTTCTTCCTCAAAGTAATGGTGTTGCTCTCACTGACCATGTTTTAACTATATGATTTAATGAGGTTTTCTTCACAGCGTTTACAGCTGGTGATTTTTATCTTTCTGTTTTTGATACCCTTGTTTGTCAGTGTCAGTGCCAGAGTATGCAGGGAGAGTGTTTGGGGAAGGAATTCTGATTTGATCAGGCAACTTGAACTGCTGTATCTTTAGGCTGCTCTACTCCACTTAAGCATGGACATGCATTTAAAAGGTGAATCTGCTAATAAATAATGGAACCCCATTTGCTACAATATAGAAAAAGTGTTAGATGATCTATTGTCCTTTATTTGTACCGTTCGTGTAGCTGCATAAGGGTCAGTTGGGACCTTTCTGAGTCTCTTGAGTGATAAAAGTGACCCATCTTCCCTTTGCCTCCCTGGAGATCTTGTCCTTTAAAGTTGCCAAGGTGCGTGTGTCATCCTGGTTTTATGGGCCATGGGGCATCCTCTGTTTACATTTGGTTCTGGAGATAAATGTTGAGGTGACTTCTCATCATGGATTCACAAATTGGCTGAATCATCCTTAATTTTTGCTATTTGTTGGTCTTAAGTTTGTCTCTTGGGCTAAAGTTGATTGGTTCCTCATTTATCATATATAAGTTGTATTTAAGTTTGTGTTCTGAAGTGTGTGTATATTAGTAGCTTAAAATATATACTTTAAAGTCTCTAAATCATGGCAAAAGTTTGAGTAATAATCACTATTAAAACCTGTGACACCAAAAATAAATGGCTTTGGCTTGAGCCAAGTAAGTTCAAACTTAGCTCGTTCTAAAAGTATAAATGAGACATGAGATGTTAATAAGTTGAATTTATAAAGTATTTTCTTATAGAAGCATTAAAGATGAAATTCACATTTTATTTCTACCTTTTTGAAAAGTTACTACAAATGAGATACCTATAGGTTCGATGGTCTTAGCATATTTCTCCTGATAGTAGTCAGTTTCTCGCTGACTTGAACAACAGTGTCACTAAAAAGTAAACAAATCTAAAAGTATTTTCAGACTTTAAAAAAGTTGACATTGAAATGTAAACAGATAAGCTTAGTTCTTACAATGTGTGTTCAAGTGGATATAAACATTGAATTTGGGAAGCGTTATGAAGTAATGCTTCTTCTTCCCTATCGCTCCTATTGCTAATTATCACTCCATTATAAAGTCCTTTTTTTTTCTTTGAAGTGGTGTGTATCACCTATAAAGAGGACTAATCGTGAAGGGAAATGGAGAGTGCCTGCAAAGGCCTAAATATGGGATGTGACTCTCAACTTGCCCTGGCTTTTGTTTCTGAGCTATAAAATAAGAGGCTTACCCTCACTCGATCTCAGTAGTGCTTTGCGGTTCCAAATCCTTAAATTCATGGGTTCTGAATGTTTTTTACCTAGTTTTATTCTAAATAAATAACATCATCTGAGATGCTCAGCAATTAAATTATTTGCAAATATTGTACAGTTGTGGATTTAGCATATCTTACTGCTTCCCCTGCCACCCTAAGAAAAAACTATAACACCATTGGAAATTTCTTGCCATCTATTAGCTTTTAAATAAGAGCAGAAGCCTCAGGTTGAGTTTCTATACATATACTCTGTATAGAATACATACACATTCTGTATGTGTTCTGAACAGATACACATTCTGTGTACAGTCCTAGGATAACTAAATGCACAAAATTCTTAAACCCAACTGACTTTCTTAATGGTTCTGAAGAGAATTGAACTCTACTGCTCTAAGGCTTGCATTGGAGGTAGTGAATTACCTTCTCCTTCATGCACTCACAGTGATATTAGTTTATGTATGTATACACACGCACACGTATTCCTATCTGCATCTTTGGGAGACTTGAGAAGATGATACAATCATTTTTTGTGTGCTCTGTGGTTCAAGTTGAGAAAAGCTGTGGACACTGATGTGGTGTAATCGATTCTCATGTGAATTTACAAATGCTTGACAAAAGCCTGCAGCAGAGATGTTCTGTGTACTTAAGAAATCAGCACCTGGCATATGCTTTTAGTTTTCCAGGAACCCAAACACTCAGTGAACACCTACAGTCCTTTCTGTCACTGGTGATCATGTGCTTTGGCTGCCCAGATTTTGTGGAGTTCCCCACACTTAAAAACTTGTTTGTCTCTCCCCTTGCATGTTTCCCCTCCTCGGAATGTTCCCTTTGTTCACTGGTTCATTGACTGAAAACTCCCTAGTCAGCTTCTGTTACTCATCTCCTGGTACAGAGTTAGTTTTCCCTCTTTTGTGCCCCAATACCTGGCCTTGTAACCATCTTTCACATTTGAAAAATAGTATTTTACAGCAGCATCTCACAACCCCATCCTTATCCATCCCCAGAGGGACTGTTAGACTTGTCAACACCTGATGTGTGTTGGTTGAATATGGAATAATCCATTTACACTCTCTTGCTCAGTGTAGATATGATAGGCATTTATAGTACGGTTTTGCAGCAGTGTATCTGGGTAGCAAACAGCGGAGTGTTTTGGTCCATGTGCATATAGAAACGCAGTCTTGGCTTTGTTAATACCACACTCCAATCACCTGAGCCCCATAACTGCTGTTACCAGCTGACAAAAGCATAAAGACATTGGAAAACAGCTTAAGTGATGCAAAGGCTGCATACGTCAAATACAGGTATGTTATTAGTGGCATAGAACAAGGCAGAAAGAACTTTAAAAAAATAAAATAGAGCTTCAAAGGAGGTACATACCCAGAAAACCTAAAATGAAATGGCTTATACTGTCACTTTGAGGCCTTCCCAGGTGGCTGAGTGGTAAAGAATCTGCCTGCCAATGCAGGAGATGCAAGTTCAATCCCTGGGTTAGGAGGATCCCTGAAGGAGAATATGGCAACCCACTCCGGTATTCTTGCCTTGAGAATCCCATGGACAGAGGAGCCTGGTGGGCTACAGTCCACAGGGTCGCAAAGAGTAGGACCTTACTTAGCGATTATATATTATATAGATATTATGTATATCTATATATATTACATAGATATATAGAACAGCTTTAAAAAGTCAGTACCATTCTTGGGCCTCTCATAGTTTTCTCATTTGTGAAACTGTTGTTTTGAGAGAATTGTTTGATGCTGTATGAGCAAGTGTGTTGAAAGTGAGAAAGCAACAAAATAGAAGTGTGAAGTATTAGTGAAACCGGAACAGATTCTGAAGTTTGAATTGTTGAGAAGTTTCTAGAATTGTCACCTCTTTTCTCAAAGAGGTTAATACATAAGGCCTTGCATATAGTGAATGTTCAATAAATATTTCTTGAGTCAAGCAAACAAGTGAGGCTTGGGGATATAATGAACAAAAATGACACCGTGGCTTGGATTGGAGTGCAAAAAGAGTGGTCCAGGCCAAAGAATCTTCCAGAGAATGTCTAGAAGTGCCAGTGCTATCCGGCAATGAATTGTGATGGTAAGAACTTAGATCTGGCTTCTAGGGCATGAGGGAACTCATGCTGACACTTTGAGGGACCTGCTGCTGCTGCTGCTAAGTTGCTTTAGTCGTGTCCGACTCTCTGCTACCCCGTGGATGGCAGCCCACCAGGCTCCCCCGTCCCTGGGATTGTCCAGGCAAGAACACTGGAGTGGGTTGCCATTGCCTTCTCCAATGCATGAAAGTGAAAAGTGAAAGTGAAGTCGCTCAGTTGTATCCATCTCTGCGTGACCCCATGCCCTGCAGCCTACCAGACTCCTCCATCCATGGGATTTTCCAGGCAAGAGTACTGGAGTGGGGTGCCATTGCCCTCTCCTACTTTGCAGGAGGGAGTGGTATAATCAGTGACAGCGAATGAACTTTGACACTCCTTGTGATAAACTGAAGACAGGACAATACTAGAGGCCTGAAGTTTGTAGAAAAAATAGCTTAGGTGAGCTGTACTTTGATCCACAGTGGGAGGTGGAATAATAACCATTTATTGAGGGACCATTATATGCTACCCAGGCGTATACTTTTTTATCTTCACAGAAGCCATGGGGATACCTAGTATTACTGCCATTTTAAAGATGAAGATAGACATAACCCATCCGGAACATACGGAGTCAGTATGATGTATTAACTCCAGTTGCAGAGGAAGGTGTTACATGACAGGGAAAAGTGGGAATGGGTGAAAATTCCTGTTTGTTGTTATTACTCAACATTGTCTTACTGTGAAGAAGGATCTTAAACCACTTTGGAAATTCATACTACCAGTTCATTTGATAATGAATGGTGGGGTAATGTAAAGATCCTGAATTGGGGTAGGAAAAATAACAAATACATACATTGGAAAGTAAAACTAAGAGCTCTGTCCAGTAACTAACTTGCCACTTGAGTAACCTAAGTATATATTAACCACCCAAAGAAGAAATGAAAGTAAAATTTTAGTCATTGAAGTATTTGATGGTGTCCACTGTGTGTTTTATTCTGCAGAGCCCCTACCTAGAACAGATGATGTTTTCCTCTCTGATGTCTTCACACTTCTTTACTTTACATAGATCTTAGAGGTTTATACGCAGCAATCCACTTCATTTAAGCTTTCTATTTCTTCATGCAAATCACCTTTTTAATTGCATTTCTTTCTGAAATGCTTCTGTCAGCTGGTCACCTTCCTTCCCTCAGCCACCCCAGAGATTTGAATCAGGTAGATTCCTGTTGTATTGAGGTGCAGCGGTTCTATAGGGAGTCATATGATTTATTGCAGCATACTGCTAGTACTCTTTTGCCTGTTTATTCACCAGTTTACTGAATGAGATCTGCCTGCTTGCAGGAGATGTGGTGGGCTTGTGGGTTAAGAGTCAGATATGACTTAGCGACTAAACAGCAAAATGCAGTGTTTAGCTTGCTTAAGATATTTTATCTTGTTTTTTTTACTTTATATGTTCTGAATATTTTTATTTATATATCTAGACCATAATCTCCAAAAGGGAACTGTAATATCTTCCACTTGTTTGGCATTGAATCCAATGTGAGCAGGCTCATTAAAAAAAAAAAAAAAGTTGTAATAAGGAACAAACTTAGTCATTCTGGTTTTGTGTGTGTTTTAAGCTACACCAATTGGATGAAATAATAAAGGCAAAGGAAATTTGCCTATTGCTGAGTTTATAGAAACAACTTTTAAGTACCACATGAAAAGCACTGTATTTGTAAAAGATGCCTAATGTGTTATAAAATAATTTTGACTTTTTTCTGCCAGTTCTAAGATTTATATTAAGTTAAAATTTTAAACACAAAGACATACTATTGCCTTAATGGTGGTGATGATGGAATAGAACACATTTCCAAGAATGCAGCTGTTGTTAAAAGAAGGACTTCTACTGGATGGCATTTTCAAGTCATTTCATTTTTTCAAAGTGTAATTTTCGGGAAGAAAATAAGAATATGCATGAAAATTGTTGTTTATTATGTCATCAAAATGTGGAATGGGATATTCTTGTTAATAAATTTAAAGAAAAAAAAAAACATTTTATGTATGTTTGCAGCTTAGAAGTTTAGAGGTGAGAGGCATTTGGTGAGCAGACATTGTTTTTTATTTCATTAATTCCTTCAAGACTCCTCAAGACACGTGATGTTAGGCTGACAGTTCATGTGCTCCATCTTTCAGGCACTCTGCCCAGGGTCCAGCCTGTCACTAAGAGAAGTAAAGACATTAAGGATCCCAGTAATCCACTGTCCCATCGATCTGTGTATTCTGATCAGTGGAACTGGGAGAAATTGTGGGCATTAAGGGCTACAGACAGTGAAAGGCACTTCTGCCATTGAGGTGAGACTCTTTAAATGGAAAATGACTTCAAATAATGGTGCCAAGATGGTGTCATTTACAGTTGGCCCGGGTTCATCTTAGAATGGAAAGTTCTTGGAGAGAGCTAATTTTTCTCATTGTGTCACCTGTAATTGTTCTTAGAATGGCTTCACTTTTAAAACAGAGAAAGTGAAAATTGCATTGCATTTTTTGAGATAATTGTCACCAAATTCTGATTTTTTTCATATGTAAAACTGCCTGCTTGAAATCTTTATGCTTTAGTGCGTCAGCCTCACACCTCTGGAGAGATGCACAGAGAATCCACAGTTGCCAGAGAAATCTAAAATTACTCTGAAGTTGCATTTGATTTTGAATTATTAAAAACATTACCATTGTATATAACCAGGATTGAGGGATAGAATCCTATTATTACAGATATCGACTAGCAGTTTTCTTATATAACAAGCATAAGCTATAGTTAAAGTCTCTCTGCTTAAACTCAGGCAATTTTAATAGCTTAAGAGTTGACCTACATTACTTTGTATTTGAGTTCCTAAGACTGTTCCATGTTTGCAGCTTCAGGAGCAGTTTTGAGTGCCCTTCTTTCCTCCCATTCTTGGTGTCCTGCTGTCTAATATTCTCTGTTGATTTCTCAGAGCTTTTTGCTGTAGATGGCAAGTAGACACAAATCCAGTGCTTTCCTTTCCCCTGGTTTTTTTTTTTTTTTCCTTTTCCTTTTTGGCTGATAATGAAGGTTGGGGGGAAGCTTTTCTCTTGAACAGAAGTCACCCTTCTTGTTTTGTCTGACATTTATAGATTTTACTCCTTTCCCACAATCAAGAGTTTTGACTCGTATTCAAGACTGAACTTACTTTCAGGGTGGTTCTTATTACTCTAGTTCAGCACCTCACTCCATCTCCACCTCATTTTTTATACCAGGTTGCTTGTTTGAAAAGGATCTGAAAGGAATGAGTGTGGTTCCTGGGTCTCAGGTACTCAGATCTATGTTTTGGGACCCCAGCAATTGGGTTAAATCTAGGAGGAATTAGGGGGCAATGTCTAGCAGTTAAGGAAGGGCTATGAGAAACATGGGGCTATTTCTGAGAAGCTTGTTAGGAGAGTTTATTCCTAAAATGGCTGTCCATGTAGACTTCACATTAGAGTCTCCTGGGGAGCATGGTTCCTTTGCCTAGATGGGCTCCATCTCAGACCCATTGAGTCGGTGTCTCTGTTGGTGGGATTGGAGCCTCATTATGCTTTCTAGGCTGCCTTGTTGATTTTAATGTGCAGTTGGTATTGACAGTTTCTGATCTAAAGGGTAAACGTAGTAGTTGGCAATCAGTGATATGAATCTGGTAGGATTGTCTACCAAAGCTATTCCTCCTTTAGCAGTTTGTGTCTTTTAATATTTCAGCATATTCCTGTTGTTGAACTCAACTTTTCATTAAACTAGTGAATTTTACTTTTCTATAAAATAGTATGTAGTAGACAGTACAGAGGACTTAGAGTAGTTGAGTACCTGCTCCCTGAATAATAGTGGGGATCTGGCTCTCTGCCTGGCCTTCTGGTCTCATCTTCTGATGCCCAGTCTGCAAATCTGCCACCTTGGTCTTCCTTTAGTATGTCCTAACAACGTACTATTAGCCTTCTGACTATAGGGCCGTTTCTCCTGTTTTCCCTACCTGAGACTGCCTCTGTTTGACTCCTCCACCACCACCCATCTCTGGTTAACTCCATCAGTCTACCCCAAAGCCACTTTTTTGAATATGCTCTCCATGTTCCTGTGCTTTCTCAGTTGTAATTTTCTATGCTTGTGTGTGGTTATTTGCTACTTTGATTCCCTGTTTAGACCTAGCTGTTTAAGAGCAGGGATCAACCTGTTTTTACCCACTCTTGGTTGTGTCTAGCATCTAGCACACGGCTTGAAACACTGCGTGCGTTGAATGAGTGAATTAAAGTGGCGGTGTAACTGGACACAAATTCCGTAGTCTTGGGTGTGTCTATAGAACCAAGTAAATAGGACAGCTGACAGGAACTCAGAGACTTCTGAGGCTGGAGATACTGAGGAGCATATAGGTTTTATCTTAAAGCTTTCAGGAGTGCTGTTTTGAGGATTTTGGATCCCCATTTGAGCTCTGCACATTTGCTCTGGTTTGGAAGGGAGAGAAATTGTGCTAGGTATTTGTCTTCCATGGGCTTTGCAGAATGGATGATCAAGAGTCAATATGGAAAAATAGTGGTTTATAAACAGTGATTATTTCTAGAGGAATTGTTATTCAGTGGTAGCAAATCTTATGGATACAGATTAAGTTTTTTGGGTGCTTTTGTTTTCTTTTAAGGAAATGGGGATAATTCACACCTTGGGTTTAGAATTGGCAGGCAAACCAATTGTTTATTAAGCCACCTGTTTATTAATAGCAGAGAAGTCTGAGGGTACATGTCTAATATTTAGGAATCTATTTTCACATATCTGTGAATGTTAATTTCAGAATATTTACATGAGTTTTATAAGGAAGGCACTGTTATGGAATAAAAAGAGCAAGACCACTATACCCAGGAGTTAGACAGTAAATAACAGTTAAACCTTTGGTAGATTACTGAGTATCTACATTTCATTTTTGTCATCTGTAAAATAGAAGAAATTGAACTAAATATTTTCTAACTGGGAAGAACTGAGAGAACATTGTTACCTACAGCTCTTTTTTTTTTTTGGTCTGAATTTACCCTACCTTACAGCTTAAATGAAAACAAAATGAAAGATAATCATAGATGCACGTCCCTTAATTCCTGCTTTTAATTGTCCAGGGAATAAAATGCATGGTGATTCATCAGTGTTATTTGCTAATGACCAACCTTGCAGGAAGCCTGAGGCTTAAGCTCACTGGAAAGTATTAGCAAAGCCACAGTATTCAGGACAGTAGAATGAAGACCTTTCTGGGATCTTGGTAGCCAGCTCTTCTGAAAAGTTTCCAGGCAAAAATCACCCTCCATGGCTTAGGTAGAGCTTTAGGGGGTCACTTTAGAACTTGTACTCATACTGAGGTGGGCTTTTCAAGTAACAGAACATGAGACTTTACCCATAGATGCCTCTGCTTGCCCACCCTACAAGGGAATGGTTGACCTGGTCTAAGCGCCTACGTTGTTGTCACGTTTCAGGACTTAACCTCTGTATATGGCCGCTCGTATCTGGGCCCTCATCACAAAATTCCTCCTCCAGCTTATTTTGTTCAGCTTCCCCCCCAAATCTCCCCTCCCCCAAATTACTGATAATAATGTAAACAGTCTGTTTGTCCCTAAATTCTCTTCTTAAGGGTCCAGTGGCCCTAAGTGAAGACTGTTGCCTTTGGTTTTTAAAAGTATGAGGAAGCCATGGGAAACTCAGCCAAAATTTGAATTTCAGGTGATTAGAGTGACAATGTCAGTGCCGTATATTCTTTTTCCTAGTCCTAACTTTCCGCTTTGGCCTTTCATTATATATTTTACATGTGTGTGTGTGTGTGTATATAAAATCTCTGATTAAGAAAATTTATCATCCACTTCCTTCTTTGTGGTATACAATGGAAGTAGAATAAAGGTTCAATTTTTAAAGAAATTTTTAAGTTTTCTTAAAACATTGAATTTCTCTAAGGTACTTAGTATTTTTTAGTTTTTTAAGAATTTTACTTCAGTATGGACTCCAGATACATACACAGCTTTATGTTAAGTATATCTAAAGTATTAAAAGACTTTAAACAGTATTTATATCATTCTTGGATTGAAACTGAATCCTTACCTGTCACCAGATGAGAGATAGACAATGGAGTCTTTCCTAAAAGCTTTCAACCACTAAACAGGAAAACTGTTAACCAAGGGAATGCAAGACTATGTATAATTTCACAGTGAGTAGCCAGCTATCTGTTTGTGGCAGATGTAGCTTGATCCTGTTGTTTTTCCTGTGGGGGTTTTCAGGGTCATTGGTGCACCAGACTGATTTCAAGTGCTGTCAGTGATATTTCCACTTAAGGGAGGACATTTACCAAGAAACCTTTATTGGGGGGAAAAGATTTCTAATGAGAAAATTAATGGCTCTCTAATTTTAGAGACAGAGACAAAACATTGTCTTTTAAGGCAAATTAAGCAATGAGAGTGGCATTCCCTTTAGATAACATTTCACTGACTTTTTAGAGACTTTTCCTAATAAAAGAGCATAAGCAAATTGTGTTTTTCAAACCTTAATTTCTTTCCATTGTCCTGCAACACTCCCCTTTTAACTATAAGAACACCTGCTTACCACCTAATAACAGTTATGTAGACACAATGAGATTATTTTAGGCTTCTTCATATATGTTTTAAATATGAGTCATGAGGATCTGAAGAGTTGACACGAGGTCAGAGCTGAGTTACTTACATTAATTATTGAATAAGATTCACTCCTGGCTTCCTTGAATTAACCATTATTCCCTCTAGAGTAGATCTGATGAGACTGTATAATCTTAAAGGTTTTGTAGAAAATAGATGTATTTTAACATGGAACATGCATTCTCTTTCCTAGACATTTTTCTTTTAAACTGTTGTCTATTTGGGAAATGTAGGAGGTATGTGTCCATGTGTGAACTGTTGATATCTATTGCTGTATAACAAGTTATCCTCCAAATAGCAACTTAAATGTTATCTCACAGCTTTTTCAGTTTTATTGAGGTACAATTGACTTCCGTATAAACACACACAAATAGCACTGTATATAAGTTTAAGGTGTATAGCATGACTTGACTTAAATATATTGTGAAATGATAATTACAGTAATTTTTGTTAGCATCCGTCATCTCAGATACCAAAAAAAGGGAAAAAAATATTTTTTCCTTACGAGAATTTAAGAAGACTCCCTCTCAGCTTTTCAGATTACCACACAGGAGTGTTAACTACAGTCATCGTGGTGTGTGCTGCATCCTCAGTGCTTACTTTACTTTATTACTGGAAGTTTGTGCCTTTTTACCGCCTTTATCCAATTCTCACACCTTTAAAAAGGCTTAGGAATCTGAGAGTGGTTTAGCTGGGTGATTCTGGCTCAGGGTCCCTAATGAGATTGTATCAAGATGTTGGATGGGGCTGCAGTCATCTGAACGCTTGACTGGGGCCAGAGGATCTGCTTTTCTGGATGACTTCTTGTGTGGCTTTGCTGAACACCTGTCGGTTGGCAAGGCAGGAGGTCTTAGCTGCTCATCACATGAACCTCTTCTTAAGGCCTTGTAAGCATCCTCAGTACATGACTGCTGGCTTCTTTCAACGAGTGGCCCAAGAGAGCAGGGAGGATGCTGCAGGCCCCTCCTATTCTCGGCTCAGAGCACCTGAGTCCCATTCTGTCCGTTAGATGCCTGTTAGGACGTGAAGGGACAGAAGGAAGGTATGGCAGTAGGTATCTTTTGGCGGAATTAGGAGCACTAGTTTGTTTGGCTGGTATATTTGTGTCTGGATTTTGTTGGTGACATGGTATGTGTTTGAAGAGCCTGTGCTTTTGAGGAGTGTGTGGTTTTCTATGAAGTGGATTTGGGAGATTGTTCAAGGGGTGTGAGTGGACGTGAATGTGTCTGTCTGAAGGGGTATGTGCTGGTATATGTGAAGTGAGATTGAGGTAAGGTAACAGTGGGATGCTGTCTTTATCAGGAAGGAAGACTGATTGATTGGTGGGATAAGGTAGACTCTTCACTGTCTCAGGTGGGTTGAGATTTCATTTGGAGGCCTCCAAGAGGCATTTCTCCTTTTGGACGGTGCCTTTGCCGTGAACTGGAAATATTTTGTCACACAAACGCACGTGCGCACACACACACACACACACACACACACGTTGATAGGCCCTTGGACAGCAGGGAGATCAAAGCAGTGAATCCTTAAGGAAATCAACCCTGAACATTGATTGAAAGAACTGATAATGTCGCTGAAGCTCTAATACTTCAGCCACCTGATGTGAAGAGCCAACTCATTGGAAAAGACCCTGATGCTGGGAAAGAAAGATTGAGGGCAAGAGGAGAAGGGGGCGACAGGATGAGATGCTTGGATGTCCTCACCGACTCAGTAGTCATAGGTTTGAGCAAACTCTGGGAGATGGTGAAGGACAGGGAAGCCTGGCGTGCTGCAGACCTTGGGGTCACAGAGTCAGACACAACTTAGCAACTGAACAACAGCAAAAACATGTATTTAATATGGATGTCCTTTGTACAAGCCTGTTGAATTTGTCTCACCCAAGCTACCCATTTTCACTTATTTCCATCACCTTAGTCAAGGATCTGTTTGAAGTATCACCAAACTCTTATATTAACATTTTCAGATTGGGCCTAGTGGATTCGGTTATGAAAGAGATTAAATAAGTCGAAACATATTCCAAAGCATTTCTATTTTGAGAGAACTTTAAAATGCAGATTTTGAATTCAGGGCTATTTGCCCATGGTGTCACAGGAGAAAAGAAACAGAACATCCTGTAATACTAGACGATTGGTGATTTTTGTTAGTCTTCAAGCTAAGGGTTTATAGAGGCTTAGATTTCAAAAGAGAATAAGTAAAAACTATTCTTACATCACAAAATACTTGCAGTTTATTAGTTAGGGAAATTAATACACAAGCAGAAACTCAAGAATAGACAAGCAAGTTTGAACTTAAACTCTGTGCTAATTCTTCTCGAATAAAAGGTAATGCAAGGACCAAAGTGGAAAGGGAAGGATGGAAAGATTCTGGGATGTGGGTGTCTGTCACACCCTAATGGGAATAATGTTGGTGACTATGTAGAAAAAAGGTAGGATGGCACTGTGTTCAGTCATTTTCCTTTAGCTAAGTGTTTGGATACTGTTCAAGGACTGTCTTAAATTCAGTATTTGCGGTTTTCACAATTGATAAAGAGAAAAATGGGACAGCTTCAATGATACCATCCTGAGATTTTGTAAGTCCCAGATGGAATCTCATCCCTGTAGTTCTTGTTTGTCTTTATATAAACTAGTGTTTGTTGTACCTGTCTTAACTATGGGATCTACAAATCTTTTGAAGTTAAACCCTGACATTTACTTGTGGGCACTTTTTTCTGAGTAGATTAATATTTACCATATTTGCAAAAGTTTGCAAGAAGGACCCACACCCACCCAGGTTAAGAACTGCTGAAGAATTTACTTGCAACATGCATAGTGTTCTTTATCTCTGTTTCCTCAGCACTTAGCACAGTGACTAAGTATGTCCTAGGGATATGAGTCTGGTATTTTTCTGTGAAAATTTATTGCTGTAGATGTCCTGTAATTCCCTCTACTAACACATGTTTTGCTTCCTTTTTCTTCTTGGGCCCCAGAACTTCAGAATAAAATGCAGAGCATCTTAAGGAGAGCAGTTCTCTTGGATCATTTTGAGAATTTTTTTTTTTTTAAAGTCCCTAGGTAGATAAATGGCACCACTCCCTAGAGCTTTAGGGGGTAGGTATTAACCAAAGTTAACTCTTTCAGGTCAAGTGGGTATAGAGAGGAGGAAATCCAAGCAGACCTCGAAATGAGAATAGTAAGTGTATATAGGGCTTCCATGGTGGCTCAGTGGTAAAGAATCCGCTTGCCAATGCAGGGCATCGCTTCGATCCCTGATCTGGAAAGGTCCCGCGTGCCTCAGGGCGACTAAGCCTGTGCGCCACAACTGCTGAGCCTGTGCTCTAGAAGCCATGCTCCGCACGCAAGAGAAGCCACCACAATAAGCCTGCACACCACAGCTAGAGAAAAGTGTGCGCGACAGCAAAGATCCGGCACAGCCAAAAATAAATGAACGTTTTTTAAAACGGTATTTAAAAATTAATTCCGTTTTTAAAATCCAGTTTTGTTTTTAAGCACTGTGTGTTTTTATTGCAGTGGTAGCAACTCAAGTGCTGAGTGATCCAAAGGAGTAAATCAAATCATACACTGTTTTGCCTGTTCTGATATGCCATGTTCCCGTATTTTAAACTTCCTGACATGGTGACATATACTAAAATTGTTGACATTTTACTTGGTGTTAGCAAGTAGAGGTGTGAAAATTTCCCTTTGACATCTGGTAAGAAAACATGACATCAGTTGGGGCTTGGAGTAGATGAATAAGAGTTTTAGTTATGCACTGACCCTTCTCTTAAAAACTCTGAAAAAATTTTTAAGAGTCTTGGTTAGGCACTTACCTGGTAGTTTACTATGTGGAGAGGCAAATGAAAGCCAGGTTCTTGTGACAATGACTAGTTTTCTCTAAGCATACTGCTCCTCTGTAAAATAAAGAAAATTTTTCATTATTATTAAAAAGCAATTACTTTGAAACTAAGCAGAGTAGCAGCCAGTGTACACCAGCCGCCTTTGCAGGTGTTCCCCTGTCTCTGTCTGCATTCCTGGATAATCACGCACCCACAGTAAGATTACCCTGCAAATTGTAATATGTAAAGTGTATAAACTCATTACCATATTGGTTACTAACTCGGACTTTTATCACAGACACAGCACTTTGAAGAGTTAATTTCTATCACTAGAGAAAAAGGACAACAGTGCAACACAACTTGTTTCAGAATAACAGTACCACCCCTACTCCGTTCTCCTAAAGAAGCAAAAAGCACCCGTCCTCATACTTTAATTGACTTGAGTGGAGATGGATGGAACACAAGGAGAACACACCGTATGAAAGTTACAGACTCAATGAATATTTGGTAGGAATATTTGGTAGGAGAACCAAAGAAGCTTCTATGGTCAAGTAAACGTGGGATCATTGGACAAAAACAGTGCTATGCAGATCCAGTGTAGACGTTTTCTTTAAGGTTAACCTCTGTTGCGAACCTTAAAAGGGGGTATTATGACATATTTCTCTGTGGATAACGGACTTCTCACAGCTGAAAAACTGAGCGGAAGGCACTGCTGGGTGCTGTGCCTCCCCACCACGATTGAACCTCTTGCTCTCCTTACTGTTTCTTCTATTTTAGGCAAGTTCATATTTTTCTTAACTCTATGGGAGAGTTTTAGTTTTGCCAAAACATAGTCAACAAATTGTTAATCATATTTTTCAGTAGTGGAAAAGGTTAAATGAAGCTGATCCTGTTAAAAGTACACCAAGCAAGATAAATTGGGAGTTAATGAATATTATCTAAGAGTCATGCAGTTCTAAAACTTCTGAATTGAATTTTTGCTCATTCTTCAGGAGTCATTTGTTGGGTAGGAAACACCTCTTCTCTGTTGAAGACATTAATGGTTAGTCCTGATGTCCTTACAGGTAGCCCTGCCAGTCAAAATAGATTTCCTAGCTTCTGTTCGAAGGGAAAGGGTTTGGTCTTGATTTATTGTGTTTGTTGTTCTCAGGAGATGTTTCCTACTTATAGAGTGAATATGACTATTGATGAGTTTGTATCTTCCTGAAGTTTTCCTTTCTGGGTCTCCTGAATTGCAGGCAGATTCTTTACTGACTGAGCCACTTGAAAATTGCTGAAGTTTTCCTTACTAGATTTTGAGTTTGGCGAGATTGTGTGGCTGTGGCTTACTTGTTAAGAACAGTTAGGTATGGGAGGAAGTTTTAAATGAATTTTTTGTGATTGATGAATTTGATGCAGTAATAACTCATGTAAAAAAACAAATTCCTTTTAAAGACATTTGGACAAGACCCTGAATTAGTGGTTAAAAATTGAATGCATTGTAATCTGCTTCTAAAAGAATTGTGTTCTCAAGTCTGGGCATGTTATTTTAAGAGCATTCCAGTTTCTCAGAATGAGGCCTGGTCGTGGGCGTGGGTGCTCTTATTTTAACGGGAAGAGTGGACAGCTGTTAGGGCAACAGAGATGGCAGAAGTACAGGATATGGTCATCGATTTATATACTGTGTAAACGCTGTATGGGAACTGTATAGGACCAGAGCAGCTCTGTGCACTTCTCCAAGGAATTTCAGTGTAATAGCAACCTAAGGTAACCAGAAGATAAATTGTTTTCCATGTAATGTTAATAATACTAGTAATTCAAAATACAATTTTTAAAAACCTTAAAAAAGAGAAAATTATTTGGCTAATTCACTCAGCTCACCAGTGGTGCTCAATAAATGTAGTATGGCAGTTAAGACTTGTCTTTTTTTCCTTACTGAATGATTATTTATGTAGTATCAACCCTCTGAGGCATATATTGGTATGAAACTTAGGAAAGCATTTTCTGTTTTTACTAAACTTGGATTTGCTTAAGACTGTGCATATAAAAGTGTGTGTGTGAAAGTGAAAACCAAAATAGTTCTGCTGTTCTACACCCAAATGTAGGTTTTGCTGGTTCTAACATTTTATCTCATCTGTATTGAGACGGATGTAGGAATGTATTTTTCTCTCTGTTAAGTGGTTGGGAAAACTGAGGCTGAAGGCTGTGGTTCTTAAAGATCGTTCTGCGAATTGGTAAGAGAACTGGGGATAAAATGCCATTTTCTTATCATCTATGACTCTTCACTAGACCAGTTACATTCAGATTAAGAAATATAGCAAGCAGATTACCTGTATAAATATTATTATCCTGTGAAATCTTACTGTCTGATCCCACATCCATTATTCCAGTTCACTGAAACCCTTAGATTTCCATTCTGTCACCCAGAGTGGTAGATCTCCCTCCAGCTATCCTTTCTAGGCTGGCCACCTGTCTGCTGTGTCCACATCTAATCAGTTGAATTTTACAGACCTTTATATAGTACATACACTCTTTACACGTCTGGGTCAACTGGGTAACTTTTAAGAATTAGTTGATAGTAGTTTCTTGAAAAGCTGCTTGGCTCAGAGTCGAAATGCTTTTTATTCCATTACTCTACACCTAAATTAGACAAGTCATTGTCTTTTATTTTCTTCTTTCGGAGTCCAATACCTCAATTAAGGTAGGCAGCCCACCAGCCTTCTGGTTTATTTATAACTTTTTTCAGTGGACACAGCTTAAACACAGAATTCTGTAATGACATCAGCCTCCCTGCCCATCACTCAGTTTCTGCAGTTACCATATTGACAAGCTTCTTGATCTTCACAAACACTGCAAAAGTTATTGTTTCTGGTAAGCCATCACCTGCATTTGTGTAGATGTGCATCCTGGACAAAAAGTTGGCTCAGCGTCATTAGTCATGGGGAATTGCAAGTTAAAGCCACATTGCGAAGCTAATATACGTGCACTAGAATGACTCAAAGAGACTGACGGTAGCAAGCGCTCTTGAGGATGGGGAGCAGTTGGAAAATCCTGCAGTCACTTTTGAGAAGAGTTTGGCAGTTTCTTAAAAGTTAAATATATATTGTACTTGCCATGGATTTTTTTTTTAGCCAAGAGAAATGAAAACATGTCCACACAAAGGCTTGTAGATGAATGTTCATAGCAGCTTGATTCATGAGAGCTGAAAGCTGCAGATAGCCCAGCTGTCCATCAGTAGGAGCCACGGTAAACAAAACACACAGCAACAGGGATGACTCTCAGAAAATGCTGTCCTCACTGAAAGTAGCCATATAAAACAGCAGCTGTATGCCCTGTAGTTCCATTTTATGTGAAACTCCAGAAAAGACTCATTGAATCCACGGTGCAGGGGAACAGAGGGCCTCCCTCGCAGCTCCGCTGGTAAAGAAGGCACCTGTAATGCAAGAGAGCCCCGTGCGATTCCTGGGTCAGGAAACAGCTTAGTGGTCTCCTTGAGCTGGGAGTGGAGATTGTCTGCGAAAGGACACTGAAGAACCTTGATCAGGAGTGGTGATTTCACCGCTGTATGCATTTGTCGAAACAAACTATACTCTTAAAACAACGTGTGTTTTGTTGTATGTAAATTACACCTCCTTCTTCAGATTTGTTCTAGGTAGAGATTGTCCAAGTCAGCAGACCTCAGCACTGGTTCCTCTTTCTAGCTCCCCCAACCCTCCCCTTTTTTGAATGTTTGGATGGCAGGTGAATAGGCACCTGTAAGTAAACAGAAAGGCATTTGGGAAGCCCCACTTTCGTTAGTGCTTTTAGAGCCGTGGAGACGGCGGGGTAATGTCTGAAGGAACAGTGTCTTGGTTGCTTTCTTCCACCACAGGCTGTTTATTCTTTGGAACATGCACTCAGCCTTGGGTCTTGTACCTTTATTCCTGTGCAGAAGACCTCCAGTTTCTTCCAGAGTCTGAAATCTTTTCCCTTTCCCTCTGCAGAATGCCAGAAAAACATATTGTGTGTTTTTAGAGGACACTTTTGTCTGACTACAATGTGGGAGACCCGGGTTCAATCCCGCGGTCGGGAAGGTCCTCTGGAGAAGGCAACGGTAACCCACTCCAGTACTCTTGCCTGGAAAATCCCATGGACGGAGGACCCTGGTAGGCTACAGTCCATAGGGTTGCAAAGAGTCGGACATGACTGAGCAACTAAACTTTTGTCTGACTAACTGGAATTGTATCATCATTCTACCTGGAATTTTTACCACTGGCTACAAAATGTTTGATGATTAAGTATGTCTTTAGAACACAAAAGTTTTCTGTTAATAGAAGCATTAGATTAATGATTACATTCTGAGAAAATGTACTCCTTATGATATCCAGAGCTCTGATTTGCTTAGATATCACCCAACTTCTGTTAGTGGTTATGCTGTGTGGAATATATCCCTGATTGGGATAAGATGTAATGATATATCACTTTGAATGTCGGACACGTGTTTTATTCCTTCTCTAACTGGACTATAAGGATTTTCTTTGAGTATAGCACTTAGAAATATAGTCCAAGGAACATTTGATTCTAAAAACTTCTATACTTTTGGGCTTGAAAAAAGGGTGGGAACCTATCAAAAGAACTCAGCCTGAAGAAAGAGCTCCTCATGACCAAAGCTGGGACAATTTGCACAACAAAATAAATAACGATAGAATTGGGTTTTAACCTATAGGATATGAGAAATAGCCATAAATTCATACTGATAAAAAAATTAAATAAATGAATTCAAAGAGACAGCTCTCACGTACAGAAAAATTCCAGTTAATAAATGTAGAAGACCAAATCACCGTGGGGCCAAAACAAAACAATAGCAATATTTGCAGAATCCATGTTGGAATGCTAAAGTTAATGGGTGAAAGTTTGTGGAGAAATGGCATATTGTTACATATATAGTTTCAAGATAACTCTTAAAGTCTTTTATTTAATCAGTAATAACTTTAAAGTGAAGAAACCTGACAGACATCACCTTATGCACTTCATCATGGTTAACATCAGTGGGGATAAGACATGGAAACTCAGGAACTCCTTGCTGTGATGCAGTCAACAGAATGCACATCTTTGCTCTGATATTATATCAGAGTGTATAATGTCATCGTGATCATGAGATAAACCCAGATTGAGGGCGATTTCTCCACAATAAGTGACTAATACTCACAGAAGTGTCCAGGCCATCAAAGACACCGAGGAACTAACAGAGATAGGAGGAGGCTAAACAAGAGGAAAAACAAACTCTGCTGTGGATGCCTGGATGGGAATTTGTTGGTGATAAGAATATTTGTGGGGAAACTGGTGCAACTTTTCAAAAAAAAGTGTCCTGTTCAGTTAACAGAATTGTACCAGTGACTAGTTTTCTTGTTTTAATAATTATACTGTGTTTATATAAGATGTTAACATTCGGCGAAGCTGAGTGAGGGGTATTTGGGAACTCTGTACCATTTTTGAAACTCTGAAAATTAAAATGAAACATTGAAATTTCATTTCAGACTTCAAAAAAGACCTTGCAAATCTCCATTGTACCTCTGCAAATGAGTTAATCAAATTTTCAGCAAATCTTTGTTTGATGAAAGTGCACTTGCAGCAATTTAGTTGAAGAAGAAAAAAGTCCCTTTCAAATGAAGGCATTTCAAAGTTATTTTTGGCACACACAGAATCCTTACCTTGTTGGAAACTTATTACCGGCCTGCAAATTGGCTTACTTTGATGCCAAAGGCAGATGCTTTGGAGTGGAATATCAACTTGAAAAGTGCCTGTACCAGAATGATGCAGATACATGCGTGTATGCAGTATATCATCATCCCAGTTTAAGTATCCCTTTTTATAAGCTGAGGATTTAGATAAATGTGTGTAATTGAAGAGCTTGCTGGTACTGTGAGAATCCCACTTGGGTCTGCATTACTCACTCTGGTGATAATGTAGTTTCTCTTAAGGTTAAGTAAGCAGACTTACTAAATGTGCCATGCTTTGAGAAGTCAGTTGTTACTACTTACACGTCTTTTTTACTTTGATAGAGAAACAGGAAACCAAGGGCATTCCTGAAGGACTTAGACTTGACTTCCTAAGAATTTTGTCCTAATTCCCTAGCCCTCGATATTTAAAAATACAGGCAATGTAATACAGAATGTCAGAGTGTGCTTTTTTCATATCTGTAGTATGGTGGTGACTCTAGGGTGGGATATGTTGAAGTAGTTGGGATATTTGAGGTTAAGAGGAAAGGTGAAGGGTTAGGGGGCACATGTGATCTAGTGAAGAATTAGAAGAGAATCAAATCACTTCGTATGGAAGGGGGCATCCCTGAAGTGCCCTTCAGGCCGAATCAGAGACCTGTTTTCAGTCTTTTGTAGCAGTTTTCGGTACTACTGACTACTTCATGAAATCTTTCTCCTGCTCTTTTTAGTGGTTATACCATTCTCCTTTGTTTTCCTCAGTTTTACTGGCTCCAGTTGAGTTCCCTTTCTTAAGGTTCTTTGGGTGGGCCGTGTAGGTTAGTGGAAAGAACAGAAATAAACTTGGAGTAAACTGCTCCAACCTATTGGCTGTTGGACCTTTGGGCTTTGGTTTCACCAAAAACATCAAAAAGTTGTGAGAGTTATGAGTTAGATATGTAAAAACTCAACACAGTGCCTTGTCATAGGAAGCATTTCATCATGTGTTTTCTTCCTTCACCTCTGACAAACTGGGAGCTGTTCTCTCTGGGATAGATAGTTCTATTCATTGAGAATGTGTCATGTCCTAGGCTTTTTGCTTAGTCTTGGCAGTATGAAAGATGAGTTATACGAAGTTCTCAGTTCAGAAGCCCAGAGAGACAGTTCACCATTAGAATACAATGTTATGTTACATGCTGATGCAGCATCTGCTCCCTACACCACATTGTACAGAGAATGCTGTTGGGAACAAATGATTACTTTGAAGCAAGTTTGGAACTTAGAGCATAAAATGTAAACCCGCTGCAGACATGTACAGAGCAACAGATAATATTGTACAGATATACAGATACTATAAAGGAGAACATTAAGTGGTAGAGGTATATTGTGTTTTGGGAACCCTGAAAATGTGACCACAAACTGTTGTTGCCAGGAGAAATTGGGAAAGCAGTGGCATATGAGTTGGGTCTTAAAATAGGTATGACGTTTGCAGATGAAGTGTGAGGTTCGTTCAGCAGATAAACAAATCCAGCCATTGGTTTTGGTGTCCCTGGAGTTCCTGGAACCAGTCCCCCTCAGATACTGAGGGATGACTGTATTGACATTTAAGTTTCTGTTTTTATCCTCCAAATTATTTCCTAGAATTCTGAGAAATGTTTCATCCATGAGTAGCAAATATGACCCCATTTAATTCAAAGATTATATGTGAAATCCCATCGTTAACCTGTTCACTGTCCTAGCACAACAAAATCATGTATATTGAGTTGAAGGACTTCTCCAACCCAGTGCTTGTGTCTCTAACCAATAACTGCAGGTAGTTTCAGAATCTTCACCTTCATTCACATCTAATTTTTCAGCCATTTGAAATGGTTGAAACCTAAAATAAAGACCATGATTAACCTCAAGTGCCCAGAGTATAGAGTATAAGATGTTGTTAGTTGTCAGAGTTGGAATTGTGTAGAAACCATCAGATGGTCTTCCCTCAAGCATCTGTTTGGTGATTAAACAGACTGGTCTTGTGGTGTATTATACTCAGAAGTTGCTTTACATTTTACTTCGTGTCTTTCCCCTAGAAAAGCCTCTGCATATTAAAATAATGTTACTTAAAATCTTGAGCAACTGATATGTTCCTGAACAAACGTGTGATAGCTGTTTAGAATTACCAAAGACATCATGTTTAATCATTGTAACTGATCTATCTTAAAACGGGTATGTATATTTCGCTGCTGCTATGCAGTATAGAACTTTATCTAATAAAACTTTCATAAATTATTTGAGAAGAGTGATAGTTACAACTTAATTTTTAAAAAGCCCCACAGTATCGATATATGAAAAGCTCTTAGGATTCTTCTTTCTGAATCCTACCCTCTTATAATCCCAAGCAATTAGAATGATGAATTATATTTATGTTTTTGACAGATTTAATATCAAAAAATTATATCTTTTGATAAAATTTTGGTGGGCCAAGGGCTGTTTTTCTGCTGGGCTGCCTCCCTTTGTTTGTAAATATTTCTATTCCTTTATATTATATTCTTGAATAAACCAGTGATTCTGACCTGGGACTGATTTTGCCACTCAGGAAATATTTGGCAGTGTCTGTCAAAACTTGAGGGTGGAAGTGCTACTGGTGTGTGGTGGGTAGTGGCCAGGGATGCTGCTAAACATCTACAATGCATCAGGACAGCTCCCACAGCAAAGAGTTAGGAGCTCTCTAGCATATCACCAATGCTGTGGCTGGGAAACCCTGCAGCCGACACCCTTACAAAGTGATGATAGGCTTTAAGAAAGTTTTGATTACCAATGATTTAGGAAGCCCATTATAATTTGACCATGAACTAGCTTGTTTGTTAGAACTGTTATTTTCTAGTATGTATGTTTTTGTTTTAAGATTAGATTTGAAGAAGTTCTTAAGATTACGTTAATTTAGTCCAACCCTCTAATTTCACAGGTGAGGAAACCAAGACCCGAAGAGGGCAAGTTTGTTAGACCTTGATTTATTTAAATTATCTAAGTAGCCTTTTCTCCCCTCTCTGAAGAATTACTAATTTTTCTGTGTGCTTTATAAGTGCCCAGTTTTGTGGCGTGAACTGTAATTTCAAAATGGTTAAACGCGTTTTAAATGGGATCTCTGACAGCTGTAAGGTAATTGCAGAGCAGATTGATTGCTTTAGTATAGAGTTGCTTGGAGAAAGACTTGATTCATCATCAAGTTTACTTGCATCTGAAGATACAGTTTGCTAAGAGATTTGTAGTGTCTGTGATCCCTCTGAAAATCATTGACATGATTTACAAAGTAATTTCGGGTATCTTTTGGGGGTGGTGGGGAGAGGTCATTATCAGAGTCACTAAACCAGCAGTATAGTTTGTACAGTGTACTTCACGCAGACTTGCCTGTACCTTAAGAACAGTTGTTTTTATTAACTACTGAATACAAGTATCTGAGCCATAGAGATTGCTTACTTACTCTGTTCTAATCTCTCTTATCAGTGAGGAAACTGAAGTTTGGAGAGAGTGTGTAATTCATCCAAAGTCATGGAGTTAGATTCCAAAATAAATGCAGAAAGCAGAGGAGAGAACCAAGGCATCTCACCTGCTAAGTCCTAGGATGCAACTTGTGTGACAGGGACCAGTCCAGAAAACACACTGGACCCTCAACAGACATCTGGGCCAGTGAAATCTAATGCATTATATTTTACCAACTCTTTGGAAAATAAACATTTCTGTACCTGGAATGCATAGTGCCCTGCCTCTGCATATAGTTGACATCAGTTTAATGAATTTGGAAACATAAGCCAGAATGCCAAAGATGAAACCAGGATAAGAGACAACACAGGGACTGTTAAAATTTCTCTCTGCTCCTTTACCCAGTTGGGCTTTAGGAAGCGGAGATGCTTGCCCAGAGAGTCAGGCTTTGGTACCTACATGGACTTCCTTCCTTAGTGAGGCAGGCAAGGGGAGGTGTGTGTCCACCACTCCTGTAATCACAGTACCAACAACTTCTGTGATTCCTACACTGCCTCAGGTGTTGTAGCCACCTTGAAACACTGCTCAGGCCAAATGCTCAGCCAGCAAAAGAGCCTTCTCAGTCTTAACACTGAAGTCTTTTATGGTAGAATAAAATTTGTGTTGAAATAAGGAATGGCAGGTGTCAAAAAGAGATGCAGTTAGCCATCTTCAGAAAAGGTCCATTTTGAAAACAGTTTAGGAAACATTTCTCCATACGTTTCAACTATTCCATTCTTTGTCAGTGGACTTACTTTTTGTGAGAGATCTAAAGGACGTATTTATGGGACATTTACTTTAGGTATTTGAAGGACCATGATGAAATTCAGTTGTTTCAGGCACCACCTGGGTGAGGAAATGGAAGTAAGCCAGATTTATAGTCTGTGGTTAAAATACTTTTAAGCCTCCTTCTTGGAAGTTTTTCTTGTGCTTGATAAGTTTAAAATTTGCAGATCTTAGGGTTTTTTGATCAGAGGATCTCTTGCACTGTTTAAAATTATTATGGACCCAAGTACCTTTTGTTCTGTTGGTAATACCTGTAGCTACTTTCTGTATCAGGTAAAACTGAGCAATGTTTAGAACACAAGAATTTGCCACATTCGCTCTCAAAGTGGTGATGTCACTTGCCATTTAAGCTGAAAAACGAAATGGAGATGATGATTATGGAAAATAGTTTGGGTGTTGTAGACCCTCCGCAAGGGGTCTTGAATACCCCAGGAGTCTCTGGACCACAGCTTAAGAACAGCTGGACCAGAATCTCTCTCCATTGCTGCCAGCTTGGTTTATAAAATAGGGATTTTGTTCTCAAGAATTGTAACCACTTGTAGCTCCTCCTACTTTCTGAATATATGTTCCTGAGTTACAGAAAAGTTAGTAATGCGAACAGTTTTTGTTCCGCAAGTGTGTTTTCAGAGCGTAAGAGACATTTGAATATTCACAATGACAATTTTGAATCTGTAGTAGAACATTTAAGATTCTGCTATAAAGGATGCTTACGTTAGTTCTTTTGGAGCCAGTTTCCAGCCAAGTCGTATCTGGTGAATTTGTGCAGTACCATGTATATTGGGGGGCTTCCCTTGTAGTCAGTAAAGAGTCTGCCTGCAATACATGAGACCTGGATTTGATTCCTGGGTGGGGGAGATCCCCTGGAGAAGGAAATGGCAACCCACTCCAGTATTCTTGCCTGGAGAATCCCATGGACAGAGGAGCCTGGCAGGCTATATCTATGGGGTTGCAAGAGTCTGACACGACTGAGAGATTAAGCACATGCACACACATCTGCAAAACCCAAATTCTGTCTGAAATAATGCAGAAAAACTGACAGCTAACTCAATGAGGATCCTCAGTTCTGCTCTTGCTGCCAGACAGTGTGATTAACTTAGGGTCAGCTACATGAAGGATATCTGTTGCTAGAACCATTTCCTTGGAACAAGGCTTACCAGCTTCTTTCACTTGTATATCTTTCCCTTGGCCTCAAAGCTGAGCAACTTTGGTAGATGCAACTCCAGCTGGGGAGATAGTGCTTTGAAATGTATCTGTTACTTTTAAGGTGGTTTATCAGTATTTTGGATACTAGAGAATTTCAGAAAAACATCTGCTTCACTGACTACGCTAAAGCCTTTGACTGTGTAGATCACAACGAACTGGGGGAAATTCTTAAAGAGATGGGAATACCAGATCACCTTATTTGCCTCCTGTGAAACCTGTATGCAAGTGAAGAAGCGACAGTGAGAACCAGACATAGAGCAATGGACTGGTTCCAAATCCGGAAAGGAGCACAGCAAGGCTGTGTATTATTTAACTTACATGCAGAGAACATCATGCAAAATGCCAGGCTGGATGAAGCACAAGCTGGAATCAAGATTGCCAGGAGAAATATCAATAACTTTAGATATGCAGATGACACCACCCTTATGGCAGAAAGCAAAGAGGAATTAAGGAGCCTCTTGATGAAGGTGAAAGAGGAGAGTGAAAAAGCTAGCTTAAATCCCAGCATTCAAAAAATGAAGATCATGGTACCCAGTCGCATCACCTCATGGCAAATAGATGGGGGAAAAGTGAAAACAGTGACAGACTGGGCTCCAAAATCACTGCAGATGGTGACTGCAGCCATGAAATTAAAAGTCGCTTGCTCTTTGGAAGAAAAGCTGTGACCAACCTAGACAGCATATTAAAAAGCAGAGATATCACTTTGCCGACAAAGGTTGGTATAGTCAAAGCTATGGTTTTTCTCCAGTAGTCATGCACAGATGTGAGAGCTGGACAGTAAAGAAGGCTGAACGCCAAAGAATTGATGCCTTTGAACCGTGGTGTTGGAGAAGACTCTTGAGAGTTCCTTGGACAGCAAGGAGATCAAGCCAGTCAATCCTGAAGAAAATCAACCCTGAATATTCATTGGGAGGACAGATGCTAAAGCTGAAACTCCAATACTTTGGCCACTTGATGCAAAGAGCCGGCTCATTGGGAAATACCCAGATGATGGGAAAGATTGAAGGCAGGAAGAGAAGGCAACAACAGAGAATGAAATGGTTGGATGGCATCACCAAATGGACATGAGTTTGAGCAAACTCCGGGAAGTGAGGAGATGATGAAGGACAGGGAAGCCTGGCATGCTTCAGTCCATGGGGTCACAAAGAGTCGGACACAACCCAGCAACTGAACAACAATCGGTATTTTGTAGAATGTCTACATGTTCTGTGTACATGAACTATGACAAGAGCTAAGTGAACTTGACCTCCTTTAATCTTAAGCCCTGTTAAGTTAGGTATGGCCCCATTCCCACTTAGAGAATTTACCCAGGCTCAATAGCAGAGTCTGGATAAAGTCCAGAGCCTGTCCTAACTCAAAGTCTGCACTCTGCCTATCATCTGTTAAAGCGAGGATGGAGAAGTTGCTGAGATAAAGGGAATGGCTTGTTTTTTTTGTTTGTTTGTTTTTTAACCTGATAGTTGGAGTCCAGTTTGAAGGGGAAATTTTTGTTTCCTTATGCAGAGCAGAATGGTTCTCCTGAGTCAAGGAGAAGAACTCAAACCCCTAAGAACTCAAACCTCCAATGGCTCATTCTAGAAGATAAGCCAGAGGATTTGAGAAACTTCATGAAGATGAGTATTTACTTGAGGGGGGGGGAACTCTTCAGGAGAGAAAAGAACAGCAAGAAGAGATACTATTTGGGGAGCAGAGAGAATTTAATAACACCATGCAGTGTATGCTCCTAGCAGTGAAGGTCCCAAGGTCACAAACATTCCGCACTACTTTGTGGAGTAGCCTGCCTCTGTGCCGAGAGCAACTCTAGGGAAGGCCAAGAGTATTCCTCTTTCCAAAACAAAGCCAGCTAGGTCTGAGTAGTGGTGAAGTGAAGTGAAGTCGCTCAGTCGTGTCCAACTCTTGCGACCCCATGGACTGTAGCCTATCAGGCTCCTCCGTCCATGGGATTTTCCAGGCAAGAGTGCTGGAGTGGATTGCCATTCCCTTCTCCATAATGGCCTGGGCCTAAACCAGCAAGCTGAACTGGCACCCTAGTCACTGGGACTAACAACTGCATAACAACGTCTGATGTTTCTTCCATCAGGGGAGAGTTTGGTTGGAGTACTGTGTGGTTTCATCTTTCTATAACTGAACAGATGTGTTTTCATTTGTCTGTTGGTCTGTCAAGATAATCAATCCTTTAAAATAGTGGCAAAGAACGTGCTTACATAGAAACTCCTTTGAAATTTACTGAACTAGATCATCTGCCATATTTTCTCATCTGTCTGTCTTCATTGGGCTAGATTGGCTCACATGGGTGATTCTTAGTAATAACTGTACTGTAGCAGTGCCTCAAATACAAAAATGTACAGAAATTTTTATGGGATTAAAACCCTTTATTTAAAAACTCTCAGCCTAGTTTGGTATACCTGAAAGACTACCAGACTAATGGTCCTTGATCTGGTTGTAAGTCCTCTTTCTCTTTTTTTTAACTCTGGATACTAGTGATTGTGTAACATACCTGTTAGTGTTGTCGCAGATAAGCAGTAGTTAGTTGTTGGATTTTGGTGGTTTTTTTTTTTTTTTTTTTTTTTTTAAGAATGATAGGTAAAGGGGAAGGAGGCCTAAAGTAGTCTGATTACCTCAAATCTGTTTTATCTGTGCATGTTAGATTTTAAAAGGAGTCTTGTATCCCCTTTTAAGATTTTGTGGTCATTGATGTTGGAGCCAGAATCCTGACTTCTGTGTTCTGCTCACAGCATTTCTCCTCTGCTTTATCTTTGGTCTTTAAAATATAATGGGTCAGGAGTGGGTGGGTAAAATGGACAGAAAACAAGTTGTTCTTGTAGGACCTCTTTTCTGTTTTGCTGTGAAAGCCAGGAGCCGTGTAGTGTGTGGTTGACAGTGTTGGGACAGACAAACTATGAATCTTAAATCGCCTTAAAAGGTAAATACAGGCATTAGCCCATGTGAAAATGGATTGTATCCCACAAATACATTTGCTGTTTGGTTGCTTTAATTTGGAATACATATTGTATGCACACAAGTCCAGACTTATTGAACCTCATTATGGCTTTATCAAGGTACTCCGCAAAGGAAAAAAGTTTATAAAGCATTTTAACGCATTTGGCCCACCCAGTTCCTTGAGGTTACATTTACTGTTCCCATTTCATTTTCAAAATGTTGTAGTCGGAAATAGATATGCAGAGTACTTTGCTTTGTTCCCAGCTGGTGTGTGTGTGTGTGTGCGCGCGCGCTCATGTATGTATTGTGGGCATCAGTAATAGAAAAATTCAGTCATTGTTGAGCGGGAGGAATGCACCCTAGTTAGCCCAGTGCACACGTGTAGACTCTTTTGAGTGTAGGGACAGGAAAATGGGTCATGTGGAGAAGTCTCCTTTTAATTACAGTCATGATGTGATTTGTCATAAAGAATTGTCGGCTCTCCTGATAGTGTTAGCTAAATGGACAGGCATTTTCAGAGTAGTTAGATCTTAAAATTGCTAATTCTTCAACGAACAGATTGCCAAGGCAAGGAAGGGTTGGCTGGGGGCGTAAAGGCGATGTTCAGAAAACTTAAGAGCAATGTAAGTTAACTTGGAGAAGACATTTTGTAAGTTGCAGAGTAGTTTTTTTTTTTTTTTAGTGAATAAGTTGATTGTCTGATTCCAGAGCTTTTGAGGTATTTTAGTTGAAAATCCCATAGGTGAGTCCCGTAGGTGAGCCAGAACACAAGTGATGGTTTAGGAAGAGCTGGCCATCATGAAACAAAAGAAACCATGTGTTACTGCTCTTTGTTGCCTGAGCTAAAGAAGTAGTTGTCTCTTTTCTCTGGTTGTGGGAGCTGAGATACAGAAAACCACAGAAGTGACCTCAGATCCCCGAGCACACAGTGGAAAGGGAAAGGGCTGTGTGGGGGAAATGTAAGGTTTGCCCATGTTCCCCAAAGTGCCATGAGTGCACCCATTTAAGCAGTCCAGGAAGATGGCTTGGTTTTTTTGGTTTTTGCTCTCATTTGTGTTCGTGTGGGCTCAAATAGACAAGATTTCTTGATGATGTCTATTTGAAATTTCACAGCAGATTTTCTTTTGTAAACTATTGTAAAAACAACAATAAACAAAATTTTTGAGAAAACTAAAAATTTTGTTATTGACAGAATATAGTGTTGAAGACTAAGATAGGAAAAAGCTTTCGTTGCTAAATGTACTTTTACAAAGGAAACCAGGCCCCCTGTTATATTTTAGCATTTCTGGTCGGGCTGTGTAGCATTTTTATTGTTTGTTTTATTATTTTTAGTTGATGGGCTTTGAGGCTTAGACACTAAAAGCAATAAACCACGTTCATTGACCTGAGGTTTCCCCTATATTGTGAAGGCTGTTGATTGCTTGTTTAAGATTTGTTTCTTGGGAAACTTAGGTAATTTTGGAGAATCCAGACTCTCAGCTCCATATTGAAGAACTGACTTCCCTACAACATGCGCATTAAACAAGCTATTTATGGTGTGTTGTGTAACATTTAAAAGACCGCATTGGGCAGTGTAAATCTGTGAGAAGTAACTATTTCTCACTGATCAACAGTATTAAATACTGTGATAAGGGTTCATTCTTTATGGGAAATGTTCCGTAGACATCGGAAAACATTCTCACCAGCTTCTCTCCCCCTGCCCTTTTCCCTTAAGGATAACCAAGTAGTCTCCGCTTGCTCCAGTGAGGACAGTGGGGTTAGCAAGTGTGCTGGAATTCTTGTGCGGGTGTCTGTCGAAATCGTAGCCTGGATTGACCTGGGTCTTTCATTCCTAGCACCCTGTGCCCCCTCCCCACCCCACACACGCGCATGTGCACACACAACACATGGGTGGTGGAGGGAGGGACATTGTGAAGTTACTTTCGTAAGAGGAGTTTTTGAATAATGGTTCATTTGGGTCTGTGTTGAAACCCCCAGGTCAGCCATTTACTATAAGCCTTAGACAGGGGTCTTGATCTTCCTGATCTAGAGGACACTGTGCTGACTCTGGTCTCACGGTGTGCCTGTCCTGGGATGGCTGGGAGGTGGCTCTGCTCCTGCCGCTTCACAGGCAGTTTATAGCGTTGAACTGGGAGAGCCCGGCAGGGTGGGAATGGGGTGCATGTGGCTCTTAGTGGAGCTGGCACATTCCCAACCCTCATGCCATTGGAGCGTGCTGGCCTAGAAATGCGGGGACGGATGGCAGGAACTGCCAAGGCAGATCTGGCAGGGTGGCACCTTTGGAGGGCCTCCCACTGATGACCCTTTGTTGTTTCTTCATCTTCTCCAAAAGTTACGCATTTTGTTCAGTGACACTGCACCATTTCAAAATGAATTAGATGCATTTTCCTACCTCACCATGTTCCCTGATCCGAGAAAGACTGTGGAATTTGTTGGGGGAACTAGTTTGAAAAAACTGCTCTAATAATTAAAATGATTGTCAACTTGTTGGTGAGGGTTTTTTGTGGGCAAGGGGCAAGTGGTGATGGAAGAGTTACTGGGTTGTTGCTTGAGGACATTGAGAATGTACTTCTGAAACAACACAGGCGCCTTTAGCAGACACACTATATTTCTTGGTAATCTGATCTCAGTTAGCCTTGCTGCTGCTGCTAAGTCGCTTCAGTCATGTCCGACTCTGTGCGACCCCATGGACTGCAGCCTACCAGGCTCCTCCATCCATGGGATTTTCCAGGCAAGAGTACTAGAGTAGGGTGCCATTGCCTTCTCCAAGTTAGCCTTGGGTCCTTTTCATTTGTGAAGTTTCGGTTTGGTTACACATTAGAGGGGAGGAACATTTATTTCACCATTCTGGTCAGACGTTCATTTCCTTAGGAGCACGTGAGGACATCCTATGGTTTTGTGTGCGTGCGCGTGTAGGTTGTGCCCTTTAGGTACCGGCTTGTGGCAGCTGCACTGAAGCACTCTGAGGGGTTGCTTGCCGCGGTGTTAGAGCGTGGTCGTCCGTGGGAGGAGCGCGAGGCGGCCCGGACCTGCTGCCTGTGCACACTGTGCCTTTGGCCTGGGTGAGCCGCCTGAGCGGCCCCCAGGGCTCCATCATGGAGCAGCACGTCCCGATGCTGGCGAGCTGCTCTCAGTCGCACCAGGCACTTGTGTAAAGGGCTGTTTGTGAAACAAGGGTGACTTCCTTTCATCTCTGCCTATTCCTAGCTCTCTGTTCTGGCAGTTCCAGCTGCTTACCAACCTAGGCACCACTTCTGATGTCTATGGTTTCAGGATCTCTCCTCTGATTTCTCATTTCCATATTCTGTCCATAACTCCCCAGTACCTAGCATCCCTCCCCTGTCTCAGAAGACTGTGCCTCTGCCAGTGCTTTGCTTGCTTATGTGCTTTCTCTCCTTTGGCCCATGGCTGACATTGCTGTCTTGCCTGCCTTCCGCCTTTCTCCCTCTACAGTATACATGACTTCAGCCTCCCTTTCCTATGGAAATCTGCTCCGACCATGCTGACCCCTCTCTGTAGTGGCAGGACCATCTTTACCTCACCACGACATTTCTCCAAAAAAACTCTTACTGGCCACCTCTAGGTTATTCCTCTGACATCCTGTCACCCCTTCATTTTTGTAACCCCAGTCTCATGCGGCTTGCTCTCCTAAAAGTCAGCAGTGACCTCCTGATCACCAGAGCTTGGGCTTTTTTCTCAGTCCTTACCTTACTTTGTCTTTCTCTGCAGTGTTTGTTTATTCTTCATTCAACCAGGAGGTAATTTTACTGGGTACCTGGTACTGTGCTGAATGCCATAGTGACAAAGATGATTAAGATGCAGTCGTGCCATTCAGGAGTGTACATTTGATTGGTAGTTACATAATGGTGTGGTAAGTAGCCTTGTAGAACTTTATAGGATGTGCCTGGAGTGAGACAGGGCCCCCGTAACTCAGATTGGGCAGGCCTGCTGGGCGAGCCTAGGGGTTCTTTGGGGCAAGGGTTTGGGGTGCCATTGAGTGTCTGTTGAAGGTGGTCTTGGACTGCTGTCCCACTGTCCTCTCTCGTCATTCTGTGTCGTGAAGTATACATACGAGCTTAATTGAAATTCTCCATCAAGGTAGCTTTTTGTTATATACTTAGTTAAACTCTGATTAAGTTATTTCATCTTGAGTATTGGTTAGTGTAAGACAGTTGTGTTTTGTTTTTTTACTCTGATTTAAGCTGCCTGGTAATCCCTGTAGACAGCTGATCTGATCTGTTTGTGTCCCTGGTGAATACTTGTGAAATGACTTGTAGTGGTGATTATCTTCTCTCTTACGTATTAACAGATACACTTCCTCTTTGAAGGAGTAGGATAGGCTGCTGCTGCCTTTGTTAAGTGTCTGACTTTTTGCGACCCTGTGGATTGTAGTAGCCTGCCAGGCTCCTCTGTCCATGGGATTTCCCAGGCAAGAATAGTGAAGTGGATTGCCGTCCCCTTCTCCAGAGGATCTTCCTAACCAGGGCTCGAACCCGGGTCTCCTGCATTGCAGACAGATTCTTTACTGTCTGAGCCACCAAGGAAGCAAACCTATGAAAAAGAAAGTTCCCTTTCGCAGGAAAGGGCAGGGCCTTAACTGAAGCGCCGCCTCCCTTTGCCCCCCGCACTGCACATCTGTGTTTGAGCCCCTGCTCAGTGGCAGGTGAGGCTGTTGCTGGTTGTGAGCCAGCCTGAGGTGACTGTGCCTGTGACTGGGTTTCATTGTGTGCCGTCCATCGCCAAGGCCTGTGTTTGCTGGAGACCATAGGAGACTTGCCCTGGGGTTGATCCTTTGTTCATCAGTTTCCTGCAAAGCCGCAACTGTGGAACCAGCTCCGAGACGCTCAGACAAAAGCCAGGGACTCCCCCGAGCAGGTGGCCTTGATGAAGTTGTGGGGTAGGCAGCAGTCCCCTCTCCATCCTCTATTTCTTCTCAGCCACATCACACCCTCTCCCAAGAGGTATTTCAGACAGTGTGTCCTGTTCCTAGCAGCTTTTTTTTTTTTTTTAATAAAATGGCATGATTATTTTTAAAAGAAACTTGTTTTTCCTAGGTTTGTTTTTGATTTTTTTCCTTCCATTTCCGTTCCTCTACCACTGGCTCTTTCATGGATGAGCCAGGGCTCATCTGTCCAGTTACTTTTCTTTGGCCAGTGCCTCCATGGTGGGGAGCAGAGCAGGATATAGGGTCTGAGGGGGGTTGTTACATGGTGGCCGGCAGTTGCTTCACCTCATTAGTGACCCTAATGTAGATACACACATCCTTCCTCAGGCTTCCGTTGTGGCTCAGCTGGTATAAAGAATCCGCCTGCAAAGTGGGAGACCTGGTTCTATCCTGGGTTGGGAGGATGCCCTGGAGAAGGGAAAGGCTACCCACTCCGGTATTCTGGCCTGGAGAATTCCATGGACTGTGTAGTCCATGGGGTCACAAAGAGTCGGACATGACTGACTGACTTTCACCTTCACACCTTATACTTGGGAGAGTTTATTATATTGTAAATGTCAATCTAGATGCTAATGTCTTTGAAAATTAATATTGTGTGCTAAGCTTTCCTTTCTCCCTTTGCTGTTTGGGTCTGAATGGTCATGCATTGTGAGAAACATTTGGCACCATTTAGACTTTGTAAACAATAGTGCTAAAAACCAGTGTCAGTTGGAGACTGGCGCACACATAATGGTTGATGGCACAATGAATGTATCACTTTTCTAAGATTTTTTTTTATAGTGATTTTCAGTGTTCACCCCCTTGGGAGCTCGCATGAACCACAGTTACCTTCTATTGCTCTGTGTTGTTGGTGGTGCCAATCACAGAACTGCAGGGGACCAGACCAAGTCGGAATAATTAGATTGAGGAGTGAATGTCACACTTCTAATTTCATTCTCTTTTCGAGGGATTACCAGTGTCCATTTAATAAAATGAGATTAACCCTCTGCAGCAGCAGTATTTGAAAGCTGTCAGTCAGTATAATCTTGACAACTCAAAAGAAGTAGTGCTCTCAGCACTCTTAGAAGCAGTCGTGTTTTATTGGCTGAAAGTCTTGACTGCACAGGGATGTGTGTATTTGAGCACATGTGTCTATGTTGTTAAAGGTATACAGAGAGTGGATTTGAAAGAAGAAAAGGTCTATGGACTTAACCATGCTACCTAGAAATGATAATGTAGAAATAACACCATATAATTGAGTTTTGAGTTGCCAGATGCCGGTAATAAAATGCCTAAACATTATGAGACCAAAATTTTAAAATCAGAGAAATATTTATAAAGCAAATAATGAGGCATCTTTTCTTGAATGTTGTAGAAAACCTCGGATCAATTCCCAGCTGGTGGCACAGCAAGTGGCCCAGCAGTATGCCACTCCACCACCCCCTAAAAAGGAGAAGAAGGAGAAAGTTGAAAAACAAGACAAAGAGAAACCTGAGAAAGATAAAGAAATTAGTCCTAGTGTCACCAAGAAAAATACCAACAAGAAAACAAAGTAAGTTCTTGAGTAACTCAGTACAGTACTGTGTTATTTTGCAGGCAAATCAAAGATATCTTTTAAATGCCTCTTTTTCTATCTCCCCATTTAGACCAAAGTCTGATATTCTGAAAGATCCTCCTAGCGAAGTGAACAGTATACAGTCTGCAAATGCTACAACAAAGACCAGTGAAACGAATCACACCTCAAGGTATTTGAAACTAGACTGAAATACATCACTGCCCAGATTCAGCTGCTCATACTCGAGTCGGGGGTGGTTTTGTGTCTGTGGGTTTGTAGGCTAAGGGTGGGATGAAGAGTTGGGGTGGGACTGTTAACTTTCAAAATACATGCACATATATATGAGCTATTTTTTTAATCACTGAGACCAAAACAGGAGAAAGATAAATTGATTTTAATTTCACAGTGGTCCAAAGCTTTGCTCACTGATCATGGTTTCCATTCTTGCTAAGCTTTTCAGCAGATCTGGTAGTAAGCATTGGTGTGTGCTGGCGGTTTAGATTCATTGCCACAGTGTCATGAAGTGTGTGTGTGTCAGAGAGAGATTCATTGCCACAGTGCCATGAAGTGTGAGTGTGTGACATTGGAACCGAGGTCCTTTGCACCCATACCTGATTTAACAGGCTCTTCTGTGCGTGTTGCTTTCAGGCCCCGGCTGAAAAACGTGGACAGGAGCACCGCACAGCAGTTGGCAGTGACTGTGGGCAACGTCACCGTCATTATCACAGACTTTAAGGAAAAGACTCGCTCCTCCTCGACATCCTCATCCACAGTGACCTCCAGTGCAGGGTCAGAACAGCAGAACCAGAGCAGCTCGGGGTCGGAGAGCACAGACAAGGGTTCCTCCCGCTCCTCCACGCCAAAGGGCGACATGTCAGCAGTAAATGATGAGTCTTTCTGAAGTTGCACATGGAATTGTGAAAACTATGAATCAGGGTATGAAATTCACGTCCTCCACCTGCCCATGCTGCTTGCACCCCCTGGGAAATCTTCTGTGGACATCGACCTCTTAGTGATGCTGCCAGGATAATTTCTGCTTGCCATGGGCATCTGGCCACCAAGGAATTTCGCACCCTGACGATTACTCTTGACACTTTTATGTATTCCATTGTTTTATATGATTTTCCTAACAATCATTTATAATTGGATGTGCTCCTGAATCTACTTTTTATAAAAAAAAAAAAAAATCTGCTGTGCACAATTTTCCACGTACATTACAACTGGTTTTTTGTTTTTGTTTTGTTGGGGGAGGGCAGGGCGGGAGGGGGAGGGCGCTTTTATTTATTGTGTTCACAGACTCCATCCTTTCAGCATATCCTTTTACGTTTAGTTCTTTCTTCCAGTTATACTATGTACTATCAGTTTTGATATAACTATATATATATAAATATAAAATTATATATAAAAGGTTATTTGAAACCAATCCATGGCAACGCTGGTGCTTGATACACTGTGAAGTGAATACAACATTGAACAGTTACAGATCTGGGACAGTCCCTTCTATGAAAGTGCTGAAAGTAAATTAAAATCAGTCTCACATGAAGTATGTTCCAACCCACGTGGGAACTTGACTCTCTCATCTGTCTAAAGAGTACTGGATGATACGAAAATATATATTTTTTAAACAATGTGATCTCAAATTTAAAGACTGCTCCAGATAGCCTGCATTTGTGGTGGAATGACTGACAAATCACAAGTGGTTTAGTTGGGAGGGCTTTGATCATTCGAAAGTAACTAAACTAGCTCCAGAATGCCAAGTATTCGTGTAAATTACGGTTACATGTTCACTTTGCTCTTCTTGCATAAGCACTCATGAAAATACGGTATTCTGTCACTCGAATTCCATCCATATTCCAGACCTCTACTCATGTCTGAGGTGAATCGATAAATTGTCTCAGTTTTAGGATTCAAACTGTCTAACTTGTACTTGTGGTCCATACAAGAAGCAAATCCCTGTTTCCACTTTGCACACGGTGTTTCGTTTAATCGAACTTTATTTGCCTCACAGCCCCTTGTTTCCCTTACCATTCAGTGAGAATTCTTTTCCTTTCTTAAAGTCTAGTGTTGTTGTTTGACTGAACAGAGGTTATCAACCAACACATCCAGTCCCGACATGAAGCTTTCAGTCCCATGATGTGTCTCAGTTCCCTGCTGTGGGAAGGAATGCAAGTGCTGAAGAAATGGTTGGAGGGCTGGCAGCTAGAGTTGCAGGGAAAGCTCCTTCTTCCTGTGAGCCTGTGAGCTTTTACTTCCTCAACACAAAGACAGCTTGAGTAAACTCTTTTTTAAAAAGATTCTTTTCACTCTTTTTTTTTTTTAGATGCCTTGCAAAAATAAAAATCGTGTAAAAGACCACTAATATGAACCCACCCCTCCTCATTTAAAAAAAAATGTTCTGTTTTGCTTTGTTTGGATTTAGGATCTCTCTTCTGTCTGACTCTTACATTCATATTCGCAGAGTTGGTAGACTTGAGAGTCATTTCAAGCATGGGAACTTGATGTCACCTTCCTTTATTCGACCTGGGAGGGCAGCAGAGTAGTGATGAAACTCCGCATTTTGGTGTGAAAAACCTGGTTTGCTTAAGAATAGAAGTAACTTCTGTGTATGGAGGCAACGAGTTAAAAGAAAAATTAACAGCTTGATTTGAGTAGCCAACAGGAAAGGCTCCTTTCACGTTTACATTAAAACTATTCTGTAGTCACTGATGTACCATCATTTAAATTCTGTTCTCAAAGGTGTAGATGATAAAGCAGTGCCATTCGTTGCTGTGGCCTATTCGCAAATGCACGGACAATGTTCCCCCTCTTTTTAAAAATACTGCTTGTATCTGGGATGCAAGCTATACTTAACCTTTTTAAATACATTTTTAAAGTATTTATTAATGAACCAAAGGAAATCAGATGCTTTCTGTAAGCATCAGAATATAGAATACATAGTGATTTGACTATGAATTTTAAATCCACATTTTAATATTAGTGGGGTATTGCAAAGACATTCCTTCTAAAGTTTTAATATTCCTTTTATTAAGGGTCTCAGGGAGGGTAAATTAGTCAGCCATATTTATTTTCCAGAGATGTAAGGAATTGCTAAGTTTTTTAATTAACTTTTTAAAAAAATTTAAATGCCACCAAACTCATGTGGGTTGCACTGCTTTTGGAACCAGTAATGTTGGTATGCACTTTGTTCAGAAACACTGTACTTTTGCAAAATTAGTTTCATGTAAAGTGATTGGACCCCTAGACTAGTGGAAAAAGCTGATTCACCAGCTACTCAGAGGCTGCTAATTCATTGCCAATGTCTCGGTTTTTCAGTTCTGCCTCCGTGATAAATTTAAGGATAAAGAATAGGGAGGGGTGAAGGAAGGGAGGGCTGCTTTAGAACAGGTGAGATGATACTGCCAGTTTGGTAGAAACTGCAGCAGCTCGCGGTGGGAGCACTCTCAGCAATCAGGTGTTTTTGGGCCCGTCCTTTAGCTGCTCTTGTGTGTTGTGTTACGATAGTGAGATGATAGGTACTTTAGACTTTTAATTTCCGAAATGGATGACATCCCTCAGGCATGTATTCTGGAAATGGAATTCCTGTAACTTCCCGCTTTTGCAGTTTACCCTACAATTAGTAGGCAGCGTGTAAAAACACTAGTGTAGATGATAAAAGATATATATTGAAAGAGGACCAGAAATACTTGGTATTCGGCGGCACAGTAAGCAGGTTATAAAAGCAAAACAAAAGCACAGTGTTAATGCTTGCAAGTTTCCATTTGTTTTAATACCACACAATCTTTCACACTCGAGCGTGTGCACGCGCACACAGGGCTTACCCAACCTGCTCTGCTTGAGTCATGCAGTTCAAAAAAAGGCAAAAAAAGGTAAAGACATCCTGATACCCTCAAAATATTTTCAATCAAAATCCTTCAATTTTAATCTGGACATTGAAAACATTGGCAGAAGCTTCTGTGAGTTTAGTTCCACTAAGATGTTTCACCTGCCTTATCAAGACCATTCTCAGTCTACTTTTTTAAGCTACCGTATCTTAAATTATTGAAAATTTATTAATTGCTGATATATAATAACCTTTGCTTGTATGTAACCGAAAATGGTTTAAGAGCCAACATTTAGAGTATGACAATGGAGCTGAACAGTTTTTAATGCGCAAGCAGTTCTGTTCTTGTGTATGACTTGTAACCTTAATTTACTGTGTAAAGATGGTTACATTATTTCCTTAGCTTTGTTTGTTGGAGACAAATAGAGAATGCTTGTTAAGTATGTCAAAACATAATCTTATCTTGTGAATTTTTGTTAATGTATTATACGAGCTATATTTTTCATTTGCCCAGAAAGACAGCTTGTATAACGCTTTTGGAAGTTTCTGCTCTGTAATGTCTTTAGAGCTGACAGTCTGTTAGGTTTGTTTTTTTCTTCATGCTAAAGTGTCGGTGGTTTTGTGAACTGGTCAGAAATTCACAGGTCTTAAATGTTTGGGGGAAATTTATATTGGACACTGCTCTTTGTCTAGCAAATAAAAGATGTTAATATATTCCTGTTACTGGCATGTGCACGACTATGTTATTAGAAGCCACTTTATCGTTTTCCTGCTTTAAATAGAAATGTCTATTTATGAATTCTGCTTGTAGTTTTTTCACAAATAAAATAGTAAAATTTACATTGAAATCTTTATTTTTGTCTGTGTAGACATTAGCAAGTAGGTTACTTTTTGTACTCAGATTTTTCACTTAGGTAGTATTTCAGGAGAGCTTGAGTTTATCAGATGCTGAAGTTGATTTGGGCATTTCAGGACATGGCTCAGAGCTGCAGCAGAAAATATAATGGGACACAAGGACGCCTGAATTTTGGAAGAAAGCAAACGAGTGTCTCTAAAGGAGTCCTTTGAGGTAGGCAGTGGTGATTTAATGAAGGAAGTGAAGATGATGCGTAACTGGTTTATTCAGTGCCTGACTGAAGAACCCTGGAAAGAACCCATTTCTGGCCAACTGCAGGTAGGTTAACTGTGACTCTCATGGTAAAGGAAATCGTGTCATACCTAATAGCTGCACAAAGCCGGCATCTTGCCCAGTGCTAGGGAGGTAGTCACTTCCAAAGAATGTGGAAACCACTTAGGACACTTCTAAGATTCACCCAATTACTCTTAGTCTGCACTTGAACTAGCAAATGGGAAGAGTGTAAATGGTGCAGGATCGTAATATGAAAATTGATTTGTCCTGGTAAAAGAAAGCAAACTTCATCCTTTTTTGTCTTCCAGTACTGAGTCATACATAACCCGAGTCTGGCTCTTCAAGAGTCTTGGAAAGAATCTGGACGGATTGAAGAATAGGGTTAGTGACTCTCATGTTTCCCAGCGTCCTCAGGCAATGGGCTGGCTGTACCCTGACTCTCAGCTTTCCTTGGTACCTGAGGAATCTTTTTGAGGGTCCCCACACTGGCACTACCCTTTGGGGAAGCTAGAGGCTGCCTCCCATAATAGATGAAGGCATACAGCTGAAGGCTGGTCCCTACCATGGAAGTGCAGGGATGTCTTTTAGTGAATTCCTTCAAGTTGTGAAGATGAGAAGGAAGGTGAAGTCTTCTTTCCCGTGTCTTTAGTTAAACGCCAGTCTTGATAACGCATGTCTAGACACCCCTACTGAGGAATACCATGGCCGATGTATTAACATCACCATGACAGGAAGCTCTTGCTGAGTTAATCTTGGTTGAGGGTAGGATGATGTCTTCAGCTGAAAAGTTCAGCATTCATTGTCCGGTAACATGGAAACTGGCCAGCCCCTTCCCCAGAGCAGTGAGGAGAAGGAAAGAGCTGTCAGTGAGGCCCTGCATCTCTTTCATCCGTGACCTCCCAGCAGTTCTGTAGAGCTCCTCTGAAACTTTAACATCATAGCAAGGAAAGCTTCGGAGCCACTGGTGTGTTAGGTGTAAAAATTCTTGATCAAAGTCTTGCTTGCTAATCATCAAGAGAAGCCAGGTTCTAATCTGGCCACCCTTATTGGTGCTTGTCAGGAAACGTCAGTCTTCATCTGGCAGCCTGAGCTCTGTTTACACAGAGTAGATATGAACCACTGAATACTGTGAGGAAAGGCTCTGATTTTTCTAGGAAAGATCATTGGCCTTGTCTGGAGAGAGAAAGGGACTGAAGTCTGGAGTGAAAGCTGTTGTGTTCTGCCTGGTCACCCTGCCTTCTCTCCGGGCGTTACCTGCAAGGCTAGGGTGGAAGCCTGCTGTGGGGCATCCAGTGCCTAGTTCTGCACCTGGTGTGGTTCTGAAAAATTCCAAGTAGGACTGGCTGGTATGTGGAGAAAGGGCACAGACTGAGTGGCCATTCCTGCAGGTGTTTTTAATCTAGATTATGGAGAAGGAAATGGCAACCCACTCCAGCGTTCTTGCCTGGAGAATCCCAGGGACGGGAGAGCCTGGTGGGCTGCCGTCTGTGGGGTCACACAGAGTCGGACACGACTGAAGTGACTTAGCAGCAGCAGCAGCACACGCACCTGGTCTCCCTGCCTCGCTCGTGCCAGGCATCACAAATCGATCACAGTATTCTTCTGCTGAATTCAGACTCAGAAATCTCAACACGGCTCTCCAGGCATCCCACGTCCGTGGGAGGTAAATGCCTTTGCCCTTCCTGCCCTGGATCAGACCTACCTGAGGCAATCGGGGAACCATACAAGGCCATTTTTAATCAGCTTTTCTGCTGTGGAACACTTCCTGGAGCCGTAGGAATTCCAAGTAGAAGGCAGCTGAGAGGCTTGAAGGAGTCAGGGAAGAAGAGAACGAAATATCCAACACACCAGTTCTCAATAGCTCAGCACAGGACAAGAGGAGGAGGCCCATGGTGGACACTGTCACTTTAAATGCCCGACGCCACAGTGCTGCCATGTAGGCCGGACCAGAACTTGCCCAGGCTGCTGCACCGGTTCTGCTGACCTCCGAGACTCAGATGACAGGGCAGAACACCAAGCGGATGTGATGCTTGGAAAGAACAGGACAAACTTTGGGAGTCAGAACTGGGTGAGACTCCCACCTCCACCTGACTGGGTGACCTTGGGCAAGTCAGCCTCCCTGAGCTCATTGTCCTCACCTCTGAAGCAAACTGCTCCTGCCACGTTCCCTGCTCCCAAGTGGCCCATTTGTTGCTAATATTCTAACATGTTTCTAGTAAGGGAGAGCAAAAAATTTCCTGCGTGTTCATTCTGCTGCTTCGCTGATGTTAATACTGGGAATGAATGAGAAGCATTTTGTTTTGTTTTGTGATTGTCTTATCTTGTTTTTAAATATTCCCTTATCTATCTAATCTGTCTGCCACTTCCCACCGTGGAGGCCACACTTGAAACCACAGCAGCTTTGCAAGGGCATTGCTGCTTTCACTTTCAGGTTCCAATTAGTCACAGAGATAGGGCCATCCAAAGCTGTAAAGCAGGCCCACCGCAGAAGAGGGAAAGTCCTGGCGCTCGTAACTGTAACTGGAAAATCTTCCCGGAGTGTCTGCGTGCCAGCATCGTGGTCATGGCAGGGGGCCGGCTCCCCACCCTGTGGGTTTGTCCTCTGTCACTTTCCGGGAGGATTTAACAGCGTGCTCCGCTGTCAGCTGCGCTCTTGAATCCTCTGTCATCTTAGTGACACTCCTGCTTAAGTGAGTCATTCTTGACTCCCTGGACACCAGAAGCCTTTCTTCCTGACAGCAGGTGAGATGCTGGCAGCCTCTCAACGTGACCATCCACTTCAGTGCCTGTGAAAATCCCCACCGCCCTGCGACCCGGACATCTGAAGATTTTGCTTAATAGAGTCGGCTGCCGCTTGAGGGAGGTGTGCCCGACTGGCTGGGGAGCCCAGCATGAGAACCGCTCTGCCTGCGCCAGGGACCTTCCATGGCTGCTGCCTGGGAAAGGCTGGTGTGGCTGGAGGGCACGAGGGGAGGAGGCAGGCCACTCGGCATGCCTGAGGAGCGAAATACACAAGACAAAATTGTGGAAACATGGAGAGGGGGCATGAAATGCTACTTCAACGTGAATTTCAACAATAGAACACAGGATCTCAAAGAAATTTCAGTTCTCAGTGTGCTCTGCTGCCTTGATGAGTGCTTCTGTTGAAAAGTTCCAGGAAGCCTGCTATTTTCCTCCCCTTCAACTGCACGAAGCCTAGTTTGAAGAGAGGACGGAGGAGATGGTAAACAGGTATCTGACAAGGTGTGGGCTCCAAGGCCCTACTGCAGGCGTTTGCTCGTCTCTGGCGGTCGGCAGATAGAGCCAGGGGCCTTCTCTCACAGATGCCCCTGGGCACCTCTAGAAAGCCTGCCCCTCAACCACGTGATGGCCTGCCCATAACCCGCTTCTGTTCTTAGCCCATGTCTCCCGCCATGAAGCCATGCCCTCACAAAGCCCAGCACTGACTCTGCTGCTGTTTGATAGTAAAGGCCATGGTTCCAGGACAGAGACTAGCTATATCCTCACCCCTCTTAACCCACTCCTCCCCACGTGGAGGGTTCTGGCTTCAACTTACAATTCCCTTGGAGAATAGGCTCTCCCAGTCCAGGGCCACTAGCTCTGCTTCTTGCGTCCCAAGAAGCATCAGGCCCTGTGGGATGAGCCGAGATGGTGGCCAGCCTCTGCCCCTGTTGAAAGACTTAACATTTTATTTCCTGACTCTGTTTGGATGGCTGGCTGCAGCATGTGTACCTTCACTTCTGGCCACTCTTAACTCTTTGCCCAAAAGGAGTCTACCCAGGAAATGACAGTCTGATCTGGTGTCCACTAAACCATTGCTGTGGACCGCACACAAGCAGAACTGTCCTTACATCTTGACAGCCTTCGCCCAGTGTCACAAAGGGCACAGCCAGCCTCAGCCCAGGTCTGTCTGGTCAGAAGGGCCATATGTGAATTTAAGAACAGTGACATCGCCCGGTCACCCAGTAGAGACTCTTTAACATCCTTGAGTGATGGAAGGGAGGCAAACATCCTTTAGCTCTGCCTGATTCCTCAAGCTTCCAGCTTGGGACTTGAATGTGATGGCTGCAACTCAGTCATCTCTGCCTATCAGATCACCCTAAGGATGGAAGCTACACAGTAAGGATAATAAGAGTTGAAAGATAGCAGTCTGGATGCCCTGTGCAGCTCCTGCCATCACAGGTGAGACAGAAACTTCTCTTTTATTTAAGCCATTGTGTATTAGGATTCTCCAGAGGGAAAGAACCAATAGGAGATTAACAGGGGACCCTTAAACAACATGGGAGGGTTAGTTGTTCAGTCACTCAGTTGTGTCCGACTCTGCAACCCCATGGACTGTAGCATGCCAGGCTCCTCTGTCCTCTACTATCTTCCAGAGTTTGCTCAAATTTATGTCCATTCAGTCGGTGACACTATCTAATCATCTCATCCTCTGCTGCCCCCTTCTCCAAAAATCCAAGTGTAACTCACAGTCAGCCCTGTGTATTAATATCTGTGGTTCTGCATCTGCGGATTCAACCAATCGGAGATTCAACTAACTACAAATCGTGTAGTGTTGTATTGATAGTATTTTTTGAAAAAAATCTGAGTGTAAGTGAACTACCTGAGTAGTTCAAGTGTATCTGAGTAGTTCAAGCTGTGTTGTTCAAGAGTCAGCTACAGATAGAGATATACAAGGTTTCCAAGCATGGCTATAAAGAACTGAATTCTGGGAAGCCCACAGTGGAGTTTTGGCGAGCAGGGAAGCTCACTGGCACAGGTGATGGTGGGGAAGGGGCCAAGCCTGTACTGCACACCTCCAGTGCTTGCTAGGAAAATGAGTCCTCTCCGGCTTCCTCGAGGCTGAGGAATGCCATGTGGTATGCATTACCCACCAAGTAATAGGCCATTTACCTTCCCCAAGGCTGGGGGCAAACGGACCTAATTGGTGCAGCCCCTGGAATATTGTATGTCTCTCATTGTGGTCCCAGGACTTGAGACCCTCTTACTTTTGCAACCAGGACAACATGTGGCAAACATGGTGGTCTTCGGTCTCAACGGAAAAAGCAACAAAACCACATTTTAGATGGTGTGTGGAGGGGAGGGGTTTGAAGTGGTTTCTGGTTAATCCTAGCTGCATCAGGCCATCTGAGAGGTTGGCTAGAGCTGGGGGCTGCTAGAATGAGGAAACGATTTTGCTAAGCCAGCCTGTGTCTGCATTCCCAAATATGGAGTTCAAGGATTCATCTTGGAGAAAATGAAACAGAAGCTTCCAACAAAGGGTTCTTGGAAGTCGGTTTGTAATTAACCTTTCTGTGTAACATGAGATTTCTCAACTAGATGGAGGGGGGGAAAATAGATTCCATTTTAATAATTAACAGATACTTGTAAACAGCAGTTCCAACATGCTTTATAGAGTATTGATAACCGTAGGCTGGGGTGTTAGTCGAGAGGCATGTCTCAACTGATCCAATCTACCTCTTGCCTTGAATTTGCGTTTTCTCCTGGGCCTGGCCTGGCTCTGTGTGGGGGCTGCCACATAGCTCCTGGAGCCTGGGGCCTCAGTTACAGACTCTGCCCTTGTTTAATTAGCGACCTCGCAGACTCGTCTCCAAACCATAATTGAATTCCCACTAGATCCGTTTGACCCCAGCTTCCCCCTGGAGCCAACTGCCCTGTGGACGGTGTGCTCCGGGGACCTGTGAGGCTGCAGGCGTTGCCACCTGTGCCCTCCTGGGCAGAATGCAGCCCCTGGACAAGTCTTGTGTGACCCAGATGAACTGAAAAGCACTGTGGTGGGTGAAGGCTGTCCGTGTACTAGTTTGCTAGAGCTGGCCATGATGAAGTGCCCCAGCCTGGGTGGCTTAACAACAGATACCTCGCAGTTCCTGGGGCTGGAAGTCCAAGGTCAAGATGTGGACAGGGTTTCTTCTAGAGCTGTGAGGGAAGGATGTGTTCCAGGCCCGTCTCCTTGCTTTGCCGTGTCTGTCTATATCGTCTTCCCTCAATATGTGTCAGTCTCTGTCCCAATGTCCCCTTTTTATGATGAAACCAGTCATAGTGGGTTAGGGCCCACCCTAACAACTTCACTTTAACTACATCTTCAAAGACTCTGTTTCCTAATAAGGTCGCATTCTGAGTTCCTGGGGGTTAGGGCTTCAACTTGTGAATTTTGAGGGGACAAGTTCAACCCCTAACAGAGGCCATGGCACTTCACTTGCCATGGTGCTGTCTACCCACTGGTCCCTTTTACTGGGTGCCTATCATTAAGTATGGGCTTCTCAGGTAGTTATAGTGATAAGGATCCTGCCTACCAATGCAGGAACACAAGCAAGCGACTTGGGTTTGATCTCTGGGTTGGGAAGAGGGCACGGCAACCCACTTCACTATTCTTGCCTGGAGAATCTCACGGACGGAGGAGCCTGGCAGGCTACAGTCTGTAGTGTTGCAGTCAGACACAACTGAAGCGACTTAGCACACATCGTTAAGCGCAGTCCCTCCTGGCTTCTGTACACTTTTGGATTGTGGTCCTGCTCTCATTTAGAAGTTTTTTCATTCATTCATTCGTTTGTTCATTCATTCATGTGTCAATCAAACATGGTAGTGCTTGCTTTGAAAGATTGTTAGAAAATAAAATATTTACAGTTTTAGCTTCACGTCTGACAGATACTAGGTACTCAACTGCATTGATTCATCCGTGCATTTACTGACGTTTATTAAGCAACACTAAAGCAGCCCAAGGTTGGGCTGAACCTGCAGAACCGGGTGAGATATCTGCCCTGATCAACACACAGGAGGCAGAGGTGTGTGAACAACACTGCTGTGAAGATGGGGGTCCCAGGAACCTGGGGCTGGAGCAGAAAGATAGGGACAAGAGGGCAAGGATGAGCTCCTAGAGGCAGTTCTGCAGAGCCCAGGGTCCACAGAAAGGCAGCTGAGCTTCCTTTTAGTGTCCTGGATGATGCCATTGGTAGTTTTTCAGCAGAGGGTGACAGAATGAAAGTTGTGCTGAGGGCATCGGGTTGGACTGGGCAAGAGGGATTATGGCAGAGACCATGGCAAAGCTGCCGCTGGTGTCCCGAGGAGAGAGAAGGGACCTGGGCCAGGAGGACGGTGGTAGAGACAGGGAGAGGCGGTTGACTTTGAGAGATGAGGGTTAGTGGCGATGGGCGAGTGGGTATGTGGCTGGGGGCAAGGATGGATGCTTGTGGAGCTTGCTGGGGGGTGCGGCTTCCCTCAGAGGAGCAGGAGGGCCTGGCTGGTGGTGAGATGTTGAATTGGAGGCAGAGGAGTCTGGACTTGATAAAGTATGAAGAGTTGCTGTCCCTCGTGTGCTTGTTCATTCCACCGCTACTTATGGAGTGCTTGCCCACAGCATGCACAGGCCTGGAGGCCAGGCCACCGCAGTAAGCGACGCAGAGCCTTATGCAATGTACATTCTAGTGAGACAGACAGCAAGCATGGGAGCACGTAGATGGTAAGGCCGTTCCGAACTATGATAGGGAGATGAGACCAGGCCAGGTGATGGGGAGAGGTTAGGGGCTACCTAAGTTGGAGTGGACAAGAAAGGCCTCTCTGAAGAGGTGATACTTGAGCTAAAGCCTGAATGGTGAGAATAAGTCATGTAAGGAAGAATGTGGGGAAGTTCTTGATGGATACAGAATGTGCAAAGGCCCAGAGGAGGGAGAAAAAGGCTCCAAATGAGATGGGAGTGAGAACCAGGGACCAGGCCCCTTGGGGAAAGACAGGCTAAAGGAAGGCGTTCATAATTTCCCTAGGACTGTGCAAAGTCAAGAAACCTTTAACGCCAGAGAGGGCCAAATTTGAGAAAAGCTGAAGAATTCTGGGGACCCTGTACCTATGGTTCTGTTTTGGCCTAACTTGGTTTGAGTTGACTTTTCATCACTTGTACCCCAAGGGTCTTGAACCCATCTGGGAAGAAAACTCTTTATCTATAAGGAGAGGGGGATGGAAGTGGGCGGGGCATGTGTCAGGATCTGAGATGCCCAGACCAGTAGAGCTCTGAGGGGCCGTAGGGCTGAGCTGGTAGAGTTAAGTGCACACAGCTCCCCCAAGACTTATGAGAGCCAAGACCCAGGTCTCAAGTTTTCTGGAACAGCTGCTCTTTCAGCAGATTTTCATGTGGGGGTTTGCATGCTTGTTTACTCACACTGTCCTTGCCTGAAACTGTTTGGAAACAACCGAGCCAAGTGTGGGATGAGAAAACTTTTACAAATGGGGAAACTGAGGCTTGGGAAGATTAGTGAGTGCCTAAGCAGCACAGCTGTGAAGAGGTCACCCCGAGTGGGAGGCAGGCCTGCAGCCTCTTATTTCAGGGCCCTTTGTGGTGGAAAAGGCAGCCTGCCTCAGAGGCCTGGGATGGGAATTTTGCTCTGGCTCGGAGAACGTCGTTCCTCGGAGAACGTCCTTCCTGGATGTGGCCAGGCAGGGGCTTGGAGGAGCTACAGCCTTGGATCCATCTCTCCCTGAAGTGGACCAGGGCCGTGTACCCAGGACCATGAAGTGCAGCCTAAGTAGAGACCAGGGGCACAAGCTTTGGAATCAGAGCTAAGTTCTAAAACTGGAGCTGTGCCCAACTGACTGTGGGATGTAGGCGCGTCAGTTGAAGTCCCAAGCCTCAGTTTCCTTACCTGGGATAAAATGTGCAGCAGCCCCGGCAGGATGCAGTGAGATCAGAGTGAGACCTCACACGGAGTCTGCAACTCTGCACCTGTTGCCTGGCAAGCCCTGAATTAGCTACTGCTCAGCTATTGGCACCCCACTGCTCAGCTAATGGCACCCCACTCCAGCACTCTTGCCTGGAAAATCCCATGGATGGAGAAGCCTGGTGGGCCACAGTCCATGGGGTCACTAAGAATCGGACATGACTGAGCGACTTCACTTTCACTTTTCACTTTCATGCATTGGAGAAGGAAATGGTAACCCACTCCAGTGTTCTTGCCTGGAGAATCCCAGGGACGGGGGAGCCTGGTGGGCTGCTGTCTATGGGGTCGCACAGAGTCAGACACGACTGAAGCAACTTAGCAGCAGCAGCAGCAGCTATTAATGCCATCACTTCACAAGAAACGTTATTTCATTCTAAGGCTCACACTGCAGGGCTGGGTACAGGAGGCCCCCAAAGGCAGAGCCTAAAGAAGACCCGATCAAGCCCGGTTTGTCCATTGGCATGAAAATCCCACCTCACAGTAAATTTCTAATGGAAAGGAAGCCTGAGAGTTCAGTGTGTGTGCACTTAATGTAATTGTGAATTTTCTTCCTGCCGTGGCTCTTTCTCATGGACCAAATTTGCAGGAAATGCTGCAACTGCTGTTCTCACATTTTTGTTTTATTTTTATCTGATGAATGATTAAAATAAGTAAGTTGACTTGTGATTTCAAGGAGCTAAAGGAAAAAACAAAACAAAAAGAGAAAACCTGTACAAGGCCTGAGTAGGCCCAGCTTGGATCACATCACCAGACCAGAACCAGTTGTCTGGTTAAGGGGATACAGTATTCCCATAGGCCAGAAATGGGTTTCTCTTTCTTGTGCTAAAACTACAAGCAGAGTGTCACATATCTAGAAATTTTGTGAAGCAGAGTAGAAGCCTGAAGGCTCGGGTAGTCGTCCATCTTTGTACCTCTGGGACCATAAGGTGAAGCTAATACTGAGGAAAACAAGGCCAAAGGATGAGAAAGAATTGTGAGAACATTGTTTGAGCATCTGGATCCAGCTGTAGCTGAAGGCCCTGAAACTCTACAGCAAAGTCTTTGGAGGAATGGAAATGGGCTTAAGCCAGTTTGAATTGGATCTTGCCACTGAAAACTCCTTAACTAGTTCAGAACCAGAGCTGAAGGTAGTAGAAAGAGATAGCTAAGACCAGCCTTGGGCCCAGATCCTAGCCCGGCTCCCGAGAGCTGTATGCCCTGGTTGAGCCTCAGCCTCCTCATCTGTAAAATGGGAACAGTAGTACTCTCTCCGATGGCTGTTGTGCTGCTAAACTATATAAAACAGGTTTTCTGGGATGTGGCAAGTTGTAGGTACTCAGAGCATGGTCAATGTTTACTATAACCAGAGGATTCAGAAGCGGGCTTCCTGTCCTCCCTGGGCCAGGATCCAGCCTCACAGTTTGTTTGTCCGCAGATCCCACAAGTCACACGACAGCCCTTCCTGTCGCCCGCAGGAGGATGGGGTTGGCACGGGCTCTGAGCTCTGGCAGGCCTGCACCGTCTCTTCCAGAACCTCCCTCCTGCCCGTCCTCCCAGCCCAGAGGGCTCAGCACCCTGGAAATAGTGCTGTCCCAGTCCCACAGACCAGCCTGGCTCTGCGCCTGGGGGGAGCCTCCTCCCTTTCCAGATCACAGGCTCTTGGAGACGGGAACCAGGGACCCTGGGAGCTCCTCCTGCTTTGGTGGAAGGAAGACAGAGGCTCTCGGCGGGGCTCTGCTAGAGCCATGAGGTGGCACACCCAGAATCCAAACCCTGCTCTCCGCCTCGCCCTGATCCCCACCCTCAGCTCCTTCCCTGGGAGGGGAGGTGTGGGACTTTCTCAGCACATGCCCACGTGGCGGGCGGTCACTTGATTTTAGGCCACATGCCAGGGAGTGTTTTTAATTTTAGCAGCTTTGTATTCATTTGGACAGTGATCCCCCCTGTCCCTTCCACAGGACAAAGCCGGGTCCACAGGAGAGGAATCCCTGTCTGCTTTGTCCCTACCGCCGTTTCCAGAGCCTTGAATACTGCCTGGCACATAGTCAGCGCTTCATCAATGTCTGGTTCACTGAACCAGGAAATAAAATTTTGGAGCAAATGTATGGCCAGCGGTGCAGTTTCTCCCCACTCAGAGATCAAGTTCTCTTTGGAAATCCACTGGAGTAGGACAACATTAGGTTGGTTTGAAGATAAATACTAAGGGATGAGGGGTGGCGTGTGTGGAGGTGGAAGCAGCAGTCACGTGGAGCCTGGGTGCCTGGACTCAAACAGTGCCAGGTGACTCAGACCCTGCATCCCTGCCAGCAAAATTGCCTGTGATTCTTTGTGGGCTGAAGCAAGAAATGAGCACGCCCTTCCCAGGTATATTAGTTTCCGTGGGTGTCATAACAGATTAACCACAGCTTGGCTGACTTACAGCGACCGAACTGTCTTCTCTCACAGTTCTGGGGGCTGATACGTGCCATCAAGGTGTGGGCAGGGGCACACTCCCTTGAAAGGCTCCACGGGAGGGTCCTTTCTCACCTCTCTCAGCTCCTGGGGGCTCCAGGCGTGCAGGGCCATGTGGCCACATCATTCCAGTCTCTGCCTCTGTCTTCACGTGGCCTTCTCTGTGTCTGTGTCTTCTCTGCTGTCTCTTAGAAGGGATATTGGTCACGGGATTGAGGACCTAGCCTGGAAATCTAGGGTGGGCCCATCTTGAGTGTGGAGAAGGCAATGGCACCCCACCCCAGTACTCTTGCCTGGAAAATCCCATGGACGGAGGAGCCCGGTAGGCTGCAGTCCAGGGGATTGCTAAGAGCGGACACGACTGAGCGACTTCACTTTCGCTTTTCACTTTCATGCATTGGAGAAGGAAATGGCAACCCACTCCAGTGTTCTTGCCTGGAGAATCCCAGGGACGGGGGAGCCTGGTGGGCTGTCATCTCTGGGGTTGCACAGAGTCGGACATGACTGAAGCGACTTAGCAGCATCTTGAGTGCCTTGGTTATATCTGCAAAGACCCTCTCCCCCAAGGTTCCGGGGGTTAGGACTCTCTTTGGTGGTCCCAGATCAACCTATGATACCTGGGCGTCTGGAACCCGTGCAGTACCAACCCTAGTCCTGAGTGTCACCTTCTCCAGGGAAGTCCAGCTGTGTCCCAGTGCCTCTCAGGGTTGACATCCTTGGGGATATTTGATGGAGTCTGAGAGAGGAGTGGCAGACTCCTGGGGAGGACTAATTGCAGGCAGCCACCGTGGGACCCCCTTCCCTGGCCAGCAGTTCCGAACAAGAAGGGTGTTCAACTGGGAGGATTTGGCCCCTGGGGACTTCACTGAGGGAAGGGATCTGTTTGTCCACTTCTGTGGAGTGTCCCTCTGCAAACTTCTACGAGTATCACTTTCTTTTCTTTAAAAAAAAAAATAGTTCTCTCTTTGGCTTAGGTCTTAGTTGCAGCATGTGGGATCTTTATTTGTGGCATGCGGGATCTAGTTCCCCAATCAGGGATCAAACTCGGGCCCCTTGCATTGGGAGTGTGGGGCCTTAGCCACTGGACCACCAGGGAAGTCCCAAACATCACTTTCTGAATGTCTATGGGAAGGAAGAAAGGAGCACCTGCGTGAGGAATGTGGCTCAGGGGTCCCTCAGGCCTGGGCGCCCGCGTGTCTGTGCTGCTGTCTCAAACATTCATACGTCACCTGTTGGCAGTGGAGAGAACAGTGAACCACACAGAGACAGTCCAGCCCTCATAGGGCTGGCAGCCTAGGGCAAAAGAGAGGGTAAAAGTGAAGCTGTAGATAAAATGATGACAAGCTATTATCGCTGCGAGAAAGGAAACAGACTGTGTGGAGATGGAGCTTAACCACAGGGGAGGCCTTGCAGAGGAAATGGAATTTGAGCTGAGACTTAAAACTGGGGAAAACCATTCCAGACAAAGGGGTAGCATGTGCAAAGGTCCTGAGGTTGGAAAGAGTCCAGCCATCAGATAAATGGAAAAATGTCCAGTGGGCTGGAATGTAATCTGTGGGGGCAAAAGGGAAGGAGGTCAGCAGGTGCCAAGTCCTGCTGGCCCTGTCAGCTGTAGGAGGAAATTTGGATTTTATTCCAAAGATTTCAAATAAGTTGTGTCATGCCTTGAATTAGCTTTTTGAAGGTTCCCTTTGGAGAATGAGCAGAAAACAAGACAGGGCAGAGGTTGGCAACCTTTCCTTGTAAATGTTCAGATAGTAAATATTTTGGGCTTTGGGGGCCATCAAATCTCTGTCTTGACTAATCAGCTCTGCTACTGTGTAGCACAAAAAGCACCCAGAAGTAATTCGTAAGCAACCTGGTGTGGCTGTGTTACTTTATAAAATTGGGCAGCACTTGGACTGGACTGCAGTCAGTGGTTTGCGGACTCCTGTTGTTGGGGGACCAAGCTGGAAATGAGAAGAGCACCGTGGCCCTGAGTGAGTGACTTAGCCTTTGGAGTTCTCAGCGTTCTCATCTGTAGAGTAGGCACACCTTACCTCAAAGAGACGTTTGTGATATTTCTGAGTATTAATGGAGAGAAAGTGCTGAGCATAGAAGCCAAGCTTGTGGTCGGAGCTGGACACGTGGTGACCACACACCAGTGGCCGCTCTCCTATCTCATTGAACCAGGGTGGTTGGACGTGTAAAGACTTGAAAGCGTGGGGTCAGTAGCCTTATACACATGCTGGTCCTCACGGTGCTTTGGCGGCTGATTGAAATGCTTGCATGTGGAATTGCATGAATCCAGCAGTGCCATGGATTAGAGCCTCCTCTTCAGTCAGGCTGACACTCTGCAAATTTTCCTCCCTGTTCGTCACTATGGCCTCACCTCCCCACCTCCTCACCTCCTGCCTTGGCCAGCCCAGCTGCTCCTCCTGTCACTCTCTTTCCCCTTTGGGGAGATATCTTTGCAGCCACAGCTGCCACTGTGCTGCCCCTCTGGGCTGCAGATGGGGTTTAATGACATAATCCTTGTTTATACCTTCCTGTGGCTTTTCTTCCCTCTCCCACCATGGGTGATTTGGAGACTCCTTTTTCTGGCTTGGTAGGAAGGAAACTATGCAGAAAGGTAAGTTTTCTGTTTTTCTTGAGTATTCTGGCTGGAGAAGAGGGAGGTGAGACAGAAGAGCTTTGGGGAGAGTCTGAGCTCATTCACCTTCCGGCTGATCCTGGGGGAACAGCTTGGGAGGAGAGGTAAGGAGGCTCATGTGGGACCTTTCCTGCCATGCTTCCCTCTGTTGTTGGGGTCATTACCACGGGCACTGAGCTCGGAGAGCAGGTACTTCAGGGGAGGGCGGAGCTCCTCTTGAGGTACTGCGTTGGGGGGACCCTGTCGTGAAACTCAAGGAGGCAGAGGCAAGAGGGATGCACAGAGAGGCAGAGAATGTGCCCAGGACCTCAGGGCAGAGAAATGGATGATCCCCAAACCCAGAGAGAGAAAGAGAAGATAGATGGATGGATAAATTGATACAAAGATAGATACATACATACAGACACCCACACACACACACTGGCACATACATACTTAAGATACAGAGCATGTCTTCTCTACGCAGTTAAGTGAGAGCCATTCCTTCATCAACGAAGATTTCTTGAGCATCAACAATGTGCTGGGCATTGGCTGGCCCAGATTACACAATGCCAAGTGAAACAGGCATGCTCCCTGCTCTCACGGCACACTCAGTCTGTTGTGAAATCTAATGCCCTGGGCCAACAGAAACTATTTTTATTCCTCTCGTTATTTCCTAGGGTGAGTCACCCGGCAGCACCGCCGTTACCCCATCATCAGCCAGGAGCAGGCAGAGGCCAGGACCTGATGGCCTGGTGTCCACATAAGTACATTTTGAGAGGCTGACCGGCATCCTTGAGCGAAACTGTGAACATATGAGAGTCAGACCCGCCTAGGTTCAGATGGCTAGCTTTGCCACTCAGTGGCTGGGTGCTCTTGGGCAAGTGACTTTACCGCTCTGCACTTCAGGTGCCCCATTTGTTCGTTATTGTTGGTGCTGGGGACATGGCAGTGAGCAAGGCAGACAAAATACCCAGGCTCTGTGCAGTTTACATCCTAGTTGGAGGAGACAAGAAACAAATACATAAATTTCCAATACACCAGTTGGTGATGAGTGGAATGGAAAGAAGATGAGGCAGGGTACAAGAATAAGGAGTGCCAGGATGTGGGTTTGAGCACTTGAAGGGGGTGAAGGAAGAAGCCATATGGATTTCTGGGGGAAAGGCATTCCAAGCAATGAAAAAAGCAAGTGCAAAGGCCCTAAGGCTAGAGGGACTTTCAGATGTGATTAACATAAGGAATTTGAGATGGGAGATGACCCAGGTGAATCCAGTGTAATCACAAAGGCCTTTATTAAGAGGGAGGCAGGGGATTGGAGGGCTAGAAGACCACGTGAAAAGGGAAGCAAGAGGTCCCGTGATCAAAGGTAGGGCCGCAAACCAGGGGAGGTAGTGGCCTCTAGAAATTAGGAAAAACAAGTTTCTAGGCTGAAGACGTCGGAAGGAGCCCAGTTCTCCTGATACCTCAATTTCCTTTTAAGCTCAGCTCTCCAGAAATGTTAAGAGAATATGTTTGTGGCCATTTCTAACAACAGCCAAAGGAAACAAATCCAGGAAGTAGCTCGTTTCTTCTTTTGTAAAAGGAACAGGGATAGCTCCTGCCTGAGGGGCTGTAGAATTGGGAGAGCTGCTCAGAGACTGCCTGCTGCCCTAGCCACGGAGAAGGGCTCCCTCCCTCCCCTAAGTGTTCCCGGGAGCCCGGAGTGGGAGGTCTTCCGTTTGCCTCGACCGTCCCCAGCCCCAGACCTAGGGCTGCTTCCCCTGCCCCATCACCCTGGTACTACAGCTCTGGCTCCACTAGCCGGTCCGGGTGCCCCGGGGCGCTCCCCTCTCTCCCGCCTCCAGGTCTCTCACAGACCTTCCCTTCTGCCTGGAGTGCCCTAGCCGGTGCCGTCTGTGCCTTGGGCTAGCCCTCGATGTCTGTGACTCCTCTAGTCCTTTCTCATCCCCTCCTCTGTCCTTAGCCCTTAGCACGCCCTTGGTATTTAAAGGCTTATTTTCTTCTTTGTTTTTCTCTCTCAGGGAAAGACAAATGGCTCCTGTTTATGAGTCCTCATTGCGTGCAGTCAGGGTCGCTGTGAAGAGCTGCCGAGGCCGTGGCTGATCACGTAGAATGTGAAGAGCACCTTGTAGAATTGTGTAAGGTGGCAGCCACTCGGCTGACTGCTTGTTTCCTCCTTGCAATGAGCCCCAGGGTAAGGTTAAGACCATTTTGCAAATGAGGAAGCAGGTTTGGGACAGAAGGGACAGACTCTCAGCTCCCTGCGCCTTTTATTTTTTAAGCATGGATTGAGCATTTGTCCAGCCCTCTCCATGACTCTGAGACTGATGCTGTAGTCAGCACCATTGTGTAGATGGGACAATTAAGACTCAGGGGAGGAGTCACAGGCCCAGAGTCACAGGTCTAGAAACCAACTGAGCTGGGATTCCAATGCTGGTCAGCCTGAGGTCTTAAGCCTCAGGAATGAGGAAGGAACGAATCAGGAGGTGGCCTTCAGTTCTTGGCCGTGACCTTGGGGATGCTTCATTACCTGGTTTGCGATAATTTGCTGCTACAGGTGGCTCTGAGAGTCTAATGAGATCCTGTCCTCAGCAGCCCTTTGAGAATAGGGCAGCAGCGTTGCTGTGGGGGTGGGGGGTGGGGGTGGGGAGGGAGGGATTTTTCTGGGTTCCACACCCAGGTTCTCAGCCCTCTGGGGAAATTCCACCCCTTGGCCTGCCCTGGCGCAGCTGGGAGCCTGGCCTTTTCTCCTGGCCCTGGAGAGACTTGAGAACACTGGGTGTTCCTGGAAGAGGCCCCTGCCCCACCATGGCTACTCAAGAACCCTGGGTCCTTGGCTCTTCCCAGGGGAACCCCTGAGACTTTCCTTCTGATTTTTGCCTCCCTGTCCCCTGGGGGCCAGGCCAGTGGCTGCGGTGTCTGCAGAGAGTCTGTTGAATCCTTTGGGGGCCCGGGGGCACCTCAGGGTGGCTGGGAGGGCCTGGCGGGGCTCAGCTTCCTGGCTGAGAGGCTGCTCCCAGCACTCTGAGGCTGAGTGAACTTCTGGCTTCCTTTCAAAGATTTTCATTAATCTCAACATCTCCTTTGATACGAATATGAATATCACGAGTGCTCACACTACTTGCTCCTTTACCAGGTGCCAGGTACTGAGCTGCAGTCTTTATCTGGATTATATATTTTTCTCACAAGCTTATAGAGGAAGAGCCATTACTGACACCGTTCCCTTGGTGGGTGGGTAAGTGGCACACATATCTGTGAACCCAACTGGAGTTCTGCTAAACGGCCTCTGGTTAGAAATACCAGTTGAACAGATTGAGGAAACTGAGGCTCAGAGAGGTGGAGGGCCTTGCCCAAGGTCATTAACTTCACTCCTGACAACCTGCTGCTCAGTGACCCCTGGGAGAGTGGGGAGCAGCTTGGAGTTCACGGCTTTCCTGAACTCCAGTGGGGCGGCCCCAGGAGGGCTGTGTTTTGGGAAATGCCCCGGGGCCCTGAGAGTGGTGGGCCTCTGTTTCCTCAGCTATAAAATGGCAGTGGTAACAGAAGTGTGCCTGACAGACACAGGCTCCTTCCTTAAGGCTTCCTCAGCCCTGAGTTACAAGGCCTGAATTTTCTAGAGCTGCGTCTGGCCCGCAGCCAAGCCCCGTAACTGGCAGTCACGGGCCCTGCCCCTCACCCGCCGGGCTTGCCTCCTTCCCCTCCCCCACACCGGGCTCCTATAATTGGAGTCCTGTCTGTGAGTTATTGGCTCAATATTTTTATAGGTTTCCCCCCAGCCCCCTTTCTCCTCACTGCCCCCAAATAAAGGAGCCGCACGACTCAAGCCAAAAACACAGCTCAGAGCATGTGTGCCAGTGACCCAGCCCCTGTGAGGGTGAGGTGGAGAACTTTCCATGTGGGCCCAGCCCTGGGCAGGGCTGTTCCCGTTCTCCCTCTGGCAGCTCCTGCTTGCCTCCTCCTGCTGCTCCACAGAAGCTGCTCTGTCCCCTCAGGCTGGGCCGGCTCCCTGCAGGGCCTCTAATGGTTCTTCTGGGACAAGTAGCCACTCTGTTTGCAGGCTGCCCAGGAGGCAGTCAGCCAGGAAAAGTCAGTCAGTCTGTCATTGTCTCACAGTCAGGCTCCGACAGACAACCTGGGCCACACAGTGAGGCAGGGCCCCTCACAAGTCCAGTCACAGCTGTGGTCAGCCGGTCGCTTGGCCAGCCTCAACGGGTCAGGCAGCTGGGCAGTTAGCCACTGACTCACAGATGGACTTGGTTACACCTAGTCACAGCTGTTCACACCAGGGCTCACAGTCACCGGGTCATCCAGCCAATCTCAGTCACCGTCTCACAGTCAGACCCAGCGGTACATTCAGGGCTACACTGCCAGCCCCGGCCACTCACTGTGGGGGTCACAGCCACGGTCAACATGCCTCCTGCCAACTGGTGAGTCACAATCTGTCAGTCAGCCTACCTCCAGCAGCCGCCCAGTCATCTAAACCACCTTGTCCTGTCATCTAACAGCCCATCACAGTCAGTCAGCCGGTCAACATGTTGCAGATAGTCAGCTGACAGAATGTTGTCTCACAGTCAGACTCAGGTACACAGGCCCAGTCAGCCAGTCAGGCAGGTGATCATCCATCAGTCCTGTCTGTCTCAGGCAGCCCGTGGTAGTCAAGGCCGCCGGACAGTCAGTTTTCAGTGATTGAGGCAGATAGGCAGTCCACTCAGTCAGACCAGTCTTTCTACTGAGCTGTTGGTCAGAGTGAGACACAGGCAGCCACTGCCTGTGTCCAGGTCAGTCCCAGCCACAAGGTAACACCAGCCAGCCAGTCGGTCATTCTCAGAGAGTCACAGGCGCAGGCACCAAGGGCAGCTGAGGCCCTGGGGTTGCAGTCAGACATCTGGTCATCCAGTCAATCTGAAAGAGGCAACCCCTCCCCCAGCTTTAGTCCTTCAGGCAATATCACCACTCGAGGCTGTTGGACCGGGAATCATAGTTACCCAGTTACCTAGTTAGTCTGAATTGGCCACCGGCCCCACTGAATTAGTCACAGGAGTCAGGCAGTCAAAAAAGTAAGCCACAGCAAGTTCCTAGGTATCCATTCAGTTTTAATTAGGCAAACAGCCAGTCAACTACCTACCAACAAGCCCATTGTCATGAACCAGTCAGCCAGTTGGTCATGCAATCCCAATCCGTGAGCTAGTGTGCTGATCAACCAGTCCCTTGGCCAGTCAGGCTCCATCCATCAGCCTAGTTTCAGGCAGTCCAGTCAGCTGTGGTCAGCTGCAGGCTTCCACAGTCTGAGGCCAGGTCCAACCCAGTCACAGCCAACCAGCCACCATTGGTCAGTCACTCATCTAACCTCATGCGCACCAAGGTTCAGGCTGGCTTCTTACAGAACCAGATGAATCGTTAGCAAATCCCTGACAGAAATCCTAAATCAAACCCCAAACATGCCTCAACCCCCTTCAGCAGTGTCCAGAAACATCAAATCAGGCTTTGCTCCTGATTTGTTAGGAAGAGGGGGGTGAGGGGTAAGCTGATTTACAACTCCAGCAGAATTCACTTGTCAGCCAGCGAGGCTGAAGACCACCAGAACAGGGCGGGAGACCCCAGGACAGCTTCCTACCCACACCACCTATATGCTCTTGGGGGTGTTCTCAGAGCAGGGACCACCCAGGGCTCTGGGCAGAGGAAGGATGTGGGGGACAATGAGCGCACCGGATGCCCCAGAAACCCCTGGCATCCTCCTTTGCCTCGTGCCCCCTCTCACCTCTTGTTCTCCACTCCCTTTTCCATCCTCACCTCCCACCTGCTCTGCCCAGATCCGCACCCAGACCTCCCCCGTCTATTCAGATCCTGTCCTTGGCATCCCATAGTGCTGTTTATCTCCTCAACACATATGCATGTACACCTCTCTCCTTCACTTACCTCCTCATTTCAGAGCATCCTGATCCAAGCAGCCTGGGGAGGGTGACACTCAGGCCCGCTGTGTGCCCTGTCTCCCCTTTCTGCTCTCATGAATTCCGCTGCCCAGCGATGCCCTTAGGGGACCCACTCCTGGCTTGAGAAGGGGCGTGAGAAGGAGATGCAGCTCTTCCTGCTACAACACCCTGTCCTCCCAACTCTCTGGAGGAGACAGATGACAAGGAAAAGCCTGGGAGGGTGGTGTCCACCTCCCTGATTTCCTGTGGTGGCCCCAGGATTTCCCTGGAGCCACACAGGAGTTCTCATCATGGGGCAAACAGGCTCCAGTCCAGCAGGGGAGTCAGCGGGGATTTCTTAGCCTGACGGGAGGACTGTTCAGAGGCACTGAGGGTGCCTCCGGCTGGAATGGACCTGCTCCTGGCAGAGGGGCTATGGGCCCCTTCTGGCACTGGGACTCGCCCACTTGTGACAACGATGGACACAGTGGTTGGTTTTCAGAGCCTCAGATCCTACCTCCTAGGGTCAAGGTGTGGAAGAAGTTAAGAAAGCATTGAAAGGGATTAGGTCCCTGTTGACTTGGGGCTAATTTTTTCTAAGCAGGCAAACTGATGGTCCAGGCTAAAGGGGCTCATGGAAGCTTCTTCCCATGACTCTTCTCATCCTGATTCCACACACACCCAGCCCTGCCAGCAACTCCAGTCACTAAGGGCTTCTGTGCACCAGTGATGCTAGATGGGATGTCAACATTTTACTCCCACAGAAATCACGTGAAGTCTGTGCTTTGGCTGTGCCCATTTTACAGAGGAAGAAATTGAGGTTCCAAAAGTTGGAGTAATTTGCCCACAGTCATGGTGCTAAGTGGCAGAGCCAGAACTGTCTGACTGCTAAGGCCCTTGTCTGAGAGCCACATGTGCAACATTTCAGTCTTTCCTCCCTGGTCTTACACTTCCCTTTCTTCCTGCCTCCCCTTCTGGCTCCCACTGTTTGGGACTCCACTCTCTGCTTGATGTCCTTCAATATTTGTTCTTCCTTCTTCAGAAACTGAACCTCCAATTAGGTTAGGTGGATGTTAGGTGGATGCATGATCCCCTGGGATAAAGAGGACATTCCTGCAGCTGACCTTGCTGTTCTGTGTTTATGCCTGTGTTAGGGCTGACAGGATGCAAAATCAGGCTACTCTTTGCCTTCGGGATGGCTTTTCTATGAATTGAAGAAAGCTGCTGGTGGTCTCCTGGTAGATGAGGCCCTGTGGCCTAGGGCTGGGAGGGTGGCTGGCTGTGTGTCGAGGAGGATGCAGACCCGTGTTGGGGCGCACTGCCGGGGACAGAGTGCGGACTGGGGTTTCAGTCACTCTGTAAACCAGTCCTGGCATGGTGGGGGTATGAGGGGGCTCAGCCCTCAGGCCCAGCCCTGGGCTCTGCCCCAGGCATAGAGGGGAGGGGAAGAGTCAGCGATGAGTGGTCTGTGGAGGGTTTGGCAGGAGCTCTGGGCCTGGGAGCCCAGGACCGGCTGTCTTGGGGCCTGTGACCATCCTTACTCAGCTTCCCCCACCCGCCTCCCCCATCAGCCTCTCTCCCAGCTCCCCACCTCTCAGCTGTCCCCACTTTCCTTCCTCCTCCACTGCCTGCTCCCCTCTCTCCCAGCTCCTTCCTCCTCTCCCCCTTCCCCTGTCCCTCCTCCACACTCAGCCCTCCTCCTTTCTCCCACCCCATCTCTTCCTCTCCTTTTGGGTCTCTCTCTCTTGGTAGACCCTCCATCTCATTCCCAGGGGTCTGTCAGTTTAAAGATCCCTCTCGCCCCCTCCCTCAATCTGTAGGTCTCTTTTTGTCTGTCTGTCTGTCTGTCGGCTTCTCCTCCCCGCCTTCCTCCCTGCCCCCACCTTCCCTTATTTCCTTCCTTCATCCTTTAGTAAGTCTCCTTTCCTGAACTCAGGTTTGCAGGAGCCGCCCCCGTGTCTGCAGTGTTTTGTAAGCCGACCGACCCAGACTCCAAGCCCAGCCCACGTGCTGGTGGGCCAGGTTCCTGCTTATCCGGCTCAGTCCCTGTGGAGCCTGCCCAGCGTCTTTCCTGCAGGGTTTGCCTGCACGTTAGGGCCTCTTCAGCCTTTCCCCACCCTCGTTGCTGCCTCATTGCCAAGTCCAGCGCATCCTTTGAAGTCTCCCAGGGCTGCTCCTTCTAAGCCACACTCTGGTCTGGCATTCTTTGGGATCAGATATGGGGGATCCGCCTCCTTGGGATCCCACTGGGGAGCCATCAGCTACTCTCCCCAGCCCCACCCACCGCCCTGAGGGTGCCCTGAGCACTTTAAAGTTCTATCCCTTTCCTAGGCAATGTTCCCCTCTCTTCCCTCTGGGAGCCTAGACTAATCTTCTATATTTCACAACAGCCAGAGGCTATCTCCAAACCCTGCAGTAACCCCGAAGGGCCTGGCTCCCTGCTGGAGCCACTGTGAGCCAGCACAAACAGCTCTCCTTCTTTCTGCTTCTTCCCCAGCAGCAAAGGCAAAGCAAACACACATCAACAAAAGGCTCAGTTAAACATCGCCCCATCACCACCACCTGCCCCCGCCCCCCCCCCAATTATCTGTATTCTCAAGTCACTGCTTTGGACACCCTTGATCTCTGTTAAGCCTTGCCCCGTATCCAGCTGGGGGGCTGCACACCTGTGTCCTGGGGGTGGATGTGCAGCAGGCCCATGTGGGAGTGCCTGTCCAACCACGTTCCCAGCAGGATCACTGCTCTAGGCTTTCCTGACAGCCTCTACTTGGACAGTCTTTTGGTTTAAAGACAACTCAAGCATCTTGGGAAAGGGTGCTGAGGCCTTTGAAGAGGGGTTGGTGCCCTGTTTTCCTTATCCCAGGTACAATCGCCGCCCCGCCCCCGCCCCCACCACCCATTCCAACTTTTGCTCCATCTCATAATTACCTGATAGGCTGTTTGCTGCTAACATGTGCTGACCCGAGGTTGGTGATCAGTTGGGTGGATATCAGTGGAGGCAGAGGCCCTCAGCAGCCTGGGGAGCGGGGCATGGCAGCCCCAGGGACACTTCAGAAACTCTGGCTGAGGAATTGGGCTATGAAAGGAATGTAGGCAAAGACTAGGAGGCACTTAGACACTATCTTTTGGGGATGGGGGAGGTGGTAGGAGAAAGGCCTCTGGTGTATGTATCTCCACATCTTTTGAGTCTTGGTCTAGATAACAGGAATCTTAAAAGCAACTCTTTACTGGCCCCGCTTTGCAGGAATTGAGGGTTGTCTCTTAAACTAAACTTTCCCATTAGCAGTAAGAACCCCAGGACCCCACCCAGCGCCTCCTGAGATGCGGCTGCCTTGCAGGAGAGATTTCTCTAAGGGACCTTCTGGTCGCCACCCAGTGACACTGCTCCCCTTCTGCATCCCCAGCGGCTTTGTGGAGGACTTTATTTGGATTCATGCTTGGTGGTGATGATATTTTTTGAGGGGCCTGCAGGGTGAAAGGCAGTGTCAGAAGCCCTTAATTCTGAGACTTGAGGGGGCTTTGCAAAGACAGTCCCTCCCCACAATGACAGTTCCTCCCCTGCTGAGCACAAACCTAGCATTTTCCTCACTTCGGGTTCCAAGTAGGAGGGCCAGGCCACAGTGTGAAATGCTCTTAGAGGAGTCCTGCTGGGGTGACAAGGCCGAAGAAAAAGGCAGATGGCTCCCCACTGCCCTTGGGATGACATCCAAATGGCCTGCCTGCTGGATTCACAAAGGCCATCCTCATCCTACCCCTGGGCACTGCTCCAGCCCGTGCCCTTGTTCAGTTCAGTTCAGTTCAGTGGCTCAGTTGTGTCCGACTCTTTGCGACCCATGAATCACAGCGTGCCAGGCCTCCCTGTCCATCACCAACTCCTGGAGTTCACTCAGACTCACGTCCATCGAGTCAGTGATGCCATCCAGCCATCTCATCCTCTGTCGTCCACTTCTCATCCTGCCCCCAATCCCTCCCAGCATCAGAGTCTTTTCTAATGAGTCTACTCTTCACATGAGGTGGCCAAAGTACTGGACTTTCAGCTTTAGCATCATTCCTTCCAAAGAAATCCCAGGGCTGATCTCCTTCAGAATGGACTGGTTGGATCTCCTTGACTCCTTGACTCTCAAGAGTCTTCTCCAACACCACAGTTCAAAAGCATCAATTCTTCAACGCTCAGCCTTCTTCACAGTCGAACTCTTAAATCCATACATGACCACAGGAAAAACCATAGCCTTGATTAGATGGACCTTTTTGGCAAAGTAATGTCTCTGCTTATCAATATGCTATCTAGGTTGGTCATAACTTTCTTTCCAGGGAGTAAGTGTCTTTTAATTTCATGGCCGCAGTCACCATCTGCAGTGATTTTGGAGCCCCAAAAAATACACTCTGTTTCCCCATCTATTTCCCATGAAGTGATGGGACCAGATGCCATGATCTTCATTTTCTGAATGTTGAGCTTTAAGCCAACTTTCTCACTCTCTTCTTTCACTTTCATCAAGAGGCTTTTGAGTTCCTCTTCACTTTCTGCCATAAGGGTGGTGTAATCTGCATATCTGAGGTTATTGAGATTTCTCCCAGCAATCTTGATTCCAGCTTGTGTTTCTTCCAGCCCAGCGTTTCTCATGATGTACTCTGCATAGAAGTTAAATAAGCAGGGTGACAATATACAGCCTTGATGTACTCCTTTTCCTATTTGGAACCAGTCTGTTGTTCCATGTCCAGTTCTAACCGTTGCTTCCTGACCTGCACAGATTTCTGAAGAGGCAGGTCAGGTGGTCTGGTATTCCCATCTCTTTCAGAATTTTCCACAGTTTATTGTGATCCACACAGTCAAAGGCTTTGGTATAGTCAATAAAGCAGAAATAGATGTTTTTCTGGAACTCTCTTGCTTTTTCCATGATCCAGCGGATGTTGGCAATTTGATCTCTGGTTCCTCTACCTTTTCTAAAACCAGCTTGAACATCAGGAAGTTCACGTATTGCTGAAACCTGGCTTGGAGAATTTTGAGCATTACTTTACTAGCATGTGAGATGAGTGCAATTGTGCGGTAGTTTGAGCATTCTTTGGCATTGCCTTTCTTTGGGATAGGAATGAAAACTGACCTTTTCCGGTCCTGTGGCCATTGCTGAGTTTTCCAAATTTGCTGGCATATTGAGTGTAGCACTTTCACAGCCTCATCTTCCAGGATTTGAAAGAGCTCAACTGGAATTCCATCACCTCCACTAGCTTTGTTCGTAGTGATGCTTTCTAAGGCCCACTTGACTTCACATTCCAGGATGTCTGGCTCTAGGTCAGTGATCATACCATTGTGATTATCTGGGTCATGAAGATCTTTTTTGTACAGTTCTTCTGTGTATTCTTGCCACCTCTTCTTAATATCTTCTGCTTCTGTTAGGTCCATACCATTTCTGTCCTTTATTGACCCCATCTTTGCATGAAATATTCCCTTGGTATCTCTAATTTTCTTGAAGAGATCTCTAGTCTTTCCCATTCTGTTGTTTTCCTCTATTTCTTTGCACTGATCACTGAGGAAGGCTTTCTTATCTCTTCTTGCTATTCTTTGGAACTCTGCATTCAGATGCTTATATCTTTCCTTTTCTCCTTTGCTTTTTGCTTCTCTTCTTTTCACAGCTATTTGTAAGGCCTCCCCAGACAGCCATTTTGCTTTTTTACATTTCTTTTCCATGGGGAAGGTCTTGATCCCTGTCTCTTGTACAATGTCACGAACCTCAATCCATAGTTCATCAGGCACTCTATCTATCAGATCTAGGCCCTTAAATCTATTTCTCACTTCTACTGTATAATCATAAGGGATTTGACTTAGGTCATACCTGAATGGTCTAGTGGTTTTCCCCACTTTCTTCAATTTAAGTCTGAATTTGGTAATAAGGAGTTCATGATCTGAGTCACAGTCAGCTCCTGGTCTTGTTTTTGCTGACTGTATAGAACTTCTCCATCTTTGGCTGCAAAGAATATAATCAATCTGATTTCGGTGTTGACTGTCTGGTGATGTCCATGTGTAGAGTCTTCTCTTGTGTTGTTGGAAGAGGGTGTTTGTTATGACCAGTGCATTTTCTTGGCAAAAGTCTATTAGTCTTTGCCCTGCTTCATTCCGTATTCCAAGGCCAAATTTGCCTGTTACTCCAGGTGTTTCTTGACTTCCTACTTTTGCATTCCAGTCCCCTATAATGAAAAGGACATCTTTTTTGGGTGTTAGTTCTAAAAGGTCTTGTAGGTCTTCATAGAACCGTTCAACTTCAGCTTCTTCAGCATTACTGGTTGGGGCACAGACTTGGATTACTGTGATATTGAATGGTTTGCCTTGGAAACGAACAGAGATCATTCTGTCGTTTTTGAGATTGCATCCAAGTACTGCATTTCAGACTCTTTTGTTGACCATGATGGCTACTCCATTTCTTCTGAGGGATTCCTGTCTGCAGTAGTAGATATAATGGTCATCTGAGTTAAATTCACCCATTCCAGTCTATTTGAGTTCACAGATTCCTAGAATGTCGACATGCACTCTTGCCATCTCCTGTTTGACCACTTCCAATTGGCCTTGATTCATGGACCTGACATTCCAGGTTCCTATGCAGTATTGCTCTTTATAGCATTGGACCTTGCTTCTATCACCAGTCACATCCACAGCTGGGTATTGTTTTTGCTTTGGCTCCATTCCTTCATTCTTTCTGGAGTTATTTCTCTACTGATCTCCAGTAGCGTATTGGGCACCTACTGACCTGGGGAGTTCCTCTTTCAGTATCCTCTCATTTTGCCTTTTCATACTGTTCATGGGGTTCTCAAGGCAAGGATACTGAAGTGGTTTGCCATTCCCTTCTCCAGGGGACCACGTTCAAGTAACAGTGCCCTTGTTACTTGTAGCCTATTTCAGCCACTAGAATGTCTTTGGAACAAGTCTCCTGGCACCCCAAACCACCCCTTCTATAAAGAACACTCTTCCCTCCCATTACCTCTTGGCCAACTCCTATACATCCTTCAGGACTTAGACATCACTTCCTCCAGGAAGCCTTTCCGTAATGCTCAGAGGAGAGTCAGTAGAGCGTAACTGTTAGGAGTTCAGGCACAGTTGGGTTAGACTCTCACTTCCCTAGCTGTCTTCGTTGCCCAGGGCTGCTGTAACAAAGCATCCTAAGCTGAGTGATTCAAACAACTGAAATTTATTGTCACAGAATTCTGCTTGAAGTCCAAAATCAGGCCATCCGCAGAGTGAATCTGTTGCCTGCCTCTCCCCTAGCTCGTGGGAGCCTCAGGCGTTCCTTTCCTTGTAGATGCCCTTCTCCCCACTCCTCTTCATTGTCTTCCCTCTGTGTGATGTCTCTGTGTCCAAACGTCCTGTCTCTATAAGGACAACAGTCATGTTGAGTGAGAGCTCGCCCTAATGACCTCATCTTAGCTTTACCTTTGTAAAAAGCATTTCTCCAATTCAGGTTGTATTTTGAAGTACTAGGGTTTAGGATTTCAAGGTATCTTTTGGCGGGGAGATACAGTTCAACCCATAACCCTACTGTGTGACCTTGTATGTGTCACTTACTGTCTCTGAGCCCTGTTTTTCTCATCTGTTATATGAGGTTTGTAAAAGGGAAAAGCATTGTTCCAGGATGCTGGGGACTTTGGCTCAAGGCTTAGTTCCACTGACCAGCTGTGTGACCTTAGGGAAGTCCCTTTACCTCTCTGAATCAGTTATCTACTGCAGCAGACAAAGCACTCCCAAGCTTGAGGGCTTAAAACAACTGCCATATATTTTGCTCATAAATCTGCAATTTGGGCAGGGCTCCGTGGAGAGAGCTCTTTTTGAGTTCTATGTGACAAAAGCTGAAGCAGCTCAGACTGTGGCTGGAGGATGAGTTAAGGTGACTCATTCATGTGCCCAGCAAGTAGATGCTGGCTGTGGGCTGGGCACTCAGCCAGGGCTCTGAGCCAGGGACCTTGGTTTTTCTTGTGAGTCTCTCACTGGAGCTGCTTGGTCTTCTTCACAGCATGGTGACTGGCTTCCAAGGGTGTAGCGTGGTGGTCAGGTCAAGCTTCCAGAGACTCAATATTCCCCCACACCTTGAAGGTGCCATTTACTTGTGTTCCCTTGGGAAAGCACTTCACCTCCCCAGGGATTCAATTCCCTGTCTGGAAAAGGAGGCTGAGAATGGATGCCTCACTGTGGGTGAGGATGCACGTGCAGATCTTTGCATAGAACAAAGCGCAGATGACATTCTCCGTAAACGTCTTTTTTTTCCGTAAACATTGCTTCTCGTGTTCCTAAAATGGAGCTAGTATCAGAGGTGGGACCCACAGAGGTATTCCATGAAGTCACTGTCTGCGGCCATACGATGGCAGAAATGTAAAGAACCTGTAACCTACACGACCAAATGAATGAATGTTTTCTGTCTTAGGCTGCATCCCTTCAGAAGCAGACTCTGAGGCAAAGATTGGAGAGGACTCCAGGAAACACAGGCAAGTGTGTAGAGAAATGAGACAGGGCAGGGAAGCAGCCAAGATGGTGTGTATTAATGAACAGGTCACTGCTTTCGGCACCTGGGACTTGGTGCCACTGGGTCCCCTGGGAGAATTGTCCTGCTTGAGATCCGAGAAAGCTGGGTGTTTGATCCCTGCCTCCTGACTGTTTTGCTTGAGGTTGCTCCTGGGGGTGTTTACTGCACAAACTCTGCACAGTCAGGCTCAGCCCCGAGGCCAGGGGCTCCCAAAGATGAATGCTGTCTCAGGCTGTTTGCCTGAGAAACCTTTGGGTGTCAGAGAACAAAGATGTAGGTGAAGTACCTAGAAACTCAGTTTGGCGTCTCAGGGCTCCCTGCTTCTGGATGTCCTTCAAAGGCAACACATGATTCTGTACGTGGTCTCCCCTCTGCCCTCCCCTACACTCTGAATGTTCCCGTAGAACAATGGGTGTCTGTCTGCATGGACCTTCCTCCTGCTGGCATCTTCTCGGGCTTTTTCTCCCCATTGCCTCTGAAGCAGGTCATCTGACCTGAGACTCTGAAGAGTTGGGGCTGGCTGGGAAATTGGTGGATAGGTCTGGGAGGAGCTGGTCTGCATGAGAACATTTAAAACATGTTTGGCTGAAGAAGCAGGCAACTTTCCTGCATGGGTGTCTGGAGGTTGGGCGTGAACCTCTGGCTTGTTGGTGTTCCCCGCCCCCTCCCTGCAGCTCCACATCTGGCTCCGAGTCCCCTGCAGGAAGCGGCTGCAGCAGAAACTGAGGTCCCCTTCTCTGTGGGATGAGGGGACAAGCTGGGCCTGGCATTGACACTGCACTCTGTGTTGGGCGTGGGTTCTGTTCCTGGCTAAGCCACTGTCTCGTGGTGACCTTGGACATGTCACTTTGTTCTCCAAGCTTATTCTTCTGCATCTGTAAAATGGGGTCAGTTCTTCACCTCTGCCTCACAGGGCCAATGTGAGCCTGGCACTTGGTAAACGATAAAGTGGGATGAAGAGCGGCCCCCACTGCAGCCTGAAACCGGAGCTCTAGGGGTGTGTTCTTGGAGAATTTGAGCCTTTGAGGATCCAGAGTGGCATATATGCTATGGGCCACCTTGGCACTGGGGACATGAATGAAGACCCCCCCTCCCAAGACTCCAGGCAGTGAAGATTGATGGAGCAGGGCCTGCAGAGGAGATGGTGTCTGCGGCAAACTCTGGAGGCAGTGAGTTCACAAGACTGAGTGAGACACACCTTGGAAAACTCACCACACCCAGGGAAAATGGGGCCAGGAAGAAAGGACTGTGGTGCGTGCCGGGGAGGCAGGGCTACACGATGCTTGCTGACTTTACTCACAGAAACTAGTCTTGGCTGAGCCTCTACTACATATGCGGCCCCATGCAGAGTGCTTTCTTCAAAAAAAATCCTATTTTATCCAAGCAGCAATGGAATGAGGTTGAAACTATCTTTTGTCTTCATTTTATAGATGAGCAAATGGAGGCTCAGAAAAGAGAAGCAGATTTCCCGGGTCGGGGTGTGGTGGGGGACACACAGCTAATCACTGGCAGAGTTTGGGCTCGAACTCATGTCTGGGGGTTGACTGTAGAATCTGGGTGTTTTCCACAAACACAGCTAAAAGAGTCTCGCTTTATTCTGAACAGGAGGAAAACAAAGTGATGAACTAGTCTAGCATGCAGATCAGAGGAATTTGCCAAGAGGGCCGGAGTTCTTCAGTGGGACCAGCTATAGTAATTTGTTGAACCCCAGAACTTTCCAACTGCGGATATGGAGCCCCTGGTTCCAAAATGATTTGGGAATTTCAAGGTGGTGACAGTTCGGTATGAAACTGAATGTGCGGCCCTTCTTAGTGCAGGGCCTGGGTGACCACAGGGACCACACACCCACAAAGTCCCTGGCCTTGTACCCCTGTTGCCAACAGCTAGTGGGTACAGATGGGGTTCTCTGCGGCAGGATGAGTACAGGAAAAGCGCCAGGGCCAAATAGCCTGGGTTCGAACCCAGGGCTCCCAGCTTTCTAGTAATGACCCTGAGTGACTTCTTTAACCTCTCTGAACCTCAGTTTCCTCATCTGCAAAATGGGATGTTGTTAGTTCTTCTTTTCTAGGAGTAGTGTGAGGTGGAAATAATATGATGCAGGTAAATTGTTGAGCCCAGCGCCTGGCCCACAGTACATACCAGCAGTACCAGGTACTGGAGTCAATAGTCCCTCCCCCCACCACCTCCCCCAGGGCACAGACGCCAAGGAAATGCCAGGTCCCAGCTGTCATTCCCTCATGCTGCTCAACCCCGGGCCAGAATCTTAGAGATTGCAGCTTCTGCTCTAGCAACCCCTCCTCCACTCCCCATCCCCCAGGCTTTTAATGAGTTTAGTATTTTCATCAAATCATTCTTCCTACAACACAGGACTGGGGGAGGCTAAAAATAGCTCCCTGAGTCACATGACAGCTCCAAATGCGGAGGCTCTCAGCAAAGGTACAAGTGCGACTCCCTGTTTCCTAGGAAATGAGAGTCATTGTGATGCCTGACGCCAGGCCTCTGCCAACGCAGGCAGGGCGCTAGCAAAAGCACATTGTCTCCTGTGACATCCCCGCGTGTGACAGGCGGAGGGCGCGGGGGAGGCAGAGCCCCCACAGCTGGCAGATCCATGGCCTGGCGCCCGGGGGTCTGAGCCAGAAGCTGCCCCTTGCCTTCAGGAGTAAGGGCACCCCAAGGCAAGAGCTTCCCCACGCCTGGATTCTCTGACCCCATCTTTCTACCCAGGAGCAGTCAGGGAACTGCTTTGCCAGCAGGAACGATGTGGTTTGTTTTTTTTTTCTGGTCCTTACACTTTCTACCTCTTGTTCTCCTGTCAATGACTTGCAACTAAAGGTTTTCTACTGTTTGGCATTGAAGTGAATCTGTGGACAAACATTCCCTCGTGGAAACCTTGCCAGGCTCCTCCTCTCCCTGCCCCCCTCCCCCACCTACCCCCAGTATAACTCCCAGTTCCCTAGACCGGTTGTGAAACTCCCAAACTTGAGTGCCTCACAGTCACCTGGAGGGTTCATGAATCCCTTGATGCTGGTCACAGCCCTGAGAGTTTCTCATCCTGTAGGAGTGGGGTTGGGACCAAGACTTTGCATTTTCAGGTAGTTCCCACAAGACGCTGGTGCTGTAGTCCAAGGAACAAACTTTGAGAACCACAGCCCTAGATGCTGTGGCCCATATTTCCCATCCCCTCCACCTCCCCCCATCCCTCCTTCCCTTCCCTCTCTGTTCTCATCTTAGAGCAACCCCATGTCACTTCTGTGCCCTGGCCCTACCCTCAGTAAGACTCTCTGGCCTGAATCTGCATCTTGCTACCTGGGCTGCCCTCTCTCCCACTTCTCACTGGCTACCTCACACTTTAAGTGTAAGAATTACAGTAAAAATGATTGCTTATTGATCAGGAACCATAGAGTCCTCCTTCTTCACAATGCTGTGTGGTAAACATTGCTTTTATTTCCATTCTATCCACTGTCATTATCTCCATCCTGTGATAAGAAAACCAAGACTCAGATGGCAAGTCATAACCCCAAGTCACAGAGCTAGAAAACAGCTGGGGTTTAAGGTGGTCTGAATTTTAAGCCCATAGGTAAGTCACAGCTCATCTGCGTCCCTTGGGAGCCTTCCCTAAATCTTCTGGACTAGATTTCATATACCTTCTTGGAGTGCCCCTATACTCCATGTGTGTCTTTATTAATGCACCAGCAGCCTTGTACAACAGTTACCCTTTGATGGGTCCATCTCCTGATTTAGATTGTTTGTTGCTTAAAGGTGTGGACTTTGTCCTAACTCATAACATCACAAGTGCCTAGAACAGGGTCTGGCATTAATAAGTGCTCAATAAATGCTAATTTGCTGGCTGACTGACTGAATAATGGTTGGTTAGATGTTTGTTGAGTGAATGCGTAAATCATTGCTGCCTGATTACTCATCAGGTAATGCATAAACAATAGGTGCTCATTGCTGGAGTAAATGAATGAACTTATTCATTCATTCAGTTCTCTAGACATGTTGGTTGGTTGAATGAACGAACTGATGGTAGCTACTGAAAATGCTTGCTGGATGTATTAATGAATACATGAATGACTAGTAGGTATTCATTAAGTGTCTGTGGCCTGGCTGGGTGCAGGGATGGGTTGGACTCGTAGGATGGATGGGTGGTTGAATGGTAGAATGGATAACCGGTTAGGTAGGTTGGTGAAAGTGAAAGTAAAGGTGAAAGTGCAAGTTGCTCAGTTGTGCCCGACTCTGCGCTCTCATGGACTATACAGTCCATAGAATTTTCCAGGCCAGTATACTGGAGTACACTGAAGCCTTTCCCTTCTCCAGGGGTCTTCCCAACCCAGGTCTCCCACATTGCAGGTGATTCTTTACCAGCTGAACCACAAGGGAAGCCCAGGTAGATTGGTAGATGGATAAATAGATGGAATGGGTGGGTGGGTGAGTACCTGGATGGATGTGTGGGTGGATGAGGGGACGTATGGATGGGTGGGTTAGTGTATAGTTGGATGGATGGGTAAATAGTTGGAGAAGTAGGTGGGTGAGTTGGTGGGTGCATGGTTAGAAAAGGAGGGGAGTGGGAGACAGGGCCATGACTCTGGCCTTGTTAGCATAGGTACTCTCTGTGTGATGCCACTTCCACCAGATAGATGACGAAGAGTGAGTTATGCATGGAACCCCCGGGCACATGGAGTCTGCAGTCAGCGGGGCAGCCGGAGGGTTCTCTGGGCCACCAGCTATGACTTGGGAAGCCAGGTGGATGATGCATCATGAGTGTCACAAGGGGGCTGTGAAACTGTTTTAAATGTCAGGATGTCACCCAGCTGTGAGACTGGGTCTTGAGGTTTGTCGTGTTCCCGAATCACTTGTTTTAATGACTAATTATTTTCCCTCTTCTGACATGGCTCCTTGGGGGAGAGTGGGGGAGCTTGGCTGCAAGCCGGGAATCTGTGCTTGGCAATTGAATTCACTAACAAGCCAGGCGTGAATTAACCCCGACCTGCCAGGTGTGCAGCAGAACCTGGCAGGCCCACCTCCCAGGCCCAGGCAGGTGCTGCTCGGCTGGGAGGTCCTTCCAGGGCTGGCAGGCACCCGAAAAGAATTCAGACTGTCTAAGCCCAAACCCAGATGGCTGTCTGAAAATCTATGAAAATGCAGGTTATTGGCTTAAGAGCTACTTGATTTTGATCTAAATGAAATGATTAGCCTTGTGGTTTTTATAAAAAAGTACTTGCTACGTATGGGCCATTGTATAAATACTTCACCTGAAATATCTCATTTCATCCTTGCCATAGCCCTTTTATCATTATCTTCTCCATTTTATAGTTGGGGAAACTGAGGGACAGAAATTGTTATAGAGGTTTTAAAACATGTCTTGAAAATTCTCTGATGTTCCCTTTAAGAAGTGAAGTCTAATTCTCTTCCCCTTAAATTTGAACTGGGATTAGTAACTTGATTATGCAGAGCAGAATGAGGTAGAGATGGTCTATGTGACTTCTGAAACTAGATCAGGATGGTGGTACAGCTTGCTCCTGGCTCTTTCTTGAGACACATACCTCTGGAGACTCAAACCTCCATTAAAGAACTCAGGCTGCCTTGAAACCACCATGCTGTGGGGAGAGCCCTGTGGGGAGACCACATCCATATGGAGAGAGCTCTGAAGTGCTCTAGTCATTCTAGTCTCAGCGGTTTTGCATCTTTCTTGCCCTGGTACCAGACACGTGAGTGAGGAAGACTTGGAGGTGACTATACCCAGGCCATGCCTGATCGTAGCTGCAAAATTGACTGTGAGGGAGAACCTCCCAGCTGAGCCCAGTCCAACCCCATTATCACAAGTCATAACAGTAAAATGACTGTTGTGAAGTTTGGAGAGGTTTTTATGTAGCAGTAACAGGAACAATGGTGAAATGTCCTAGATGATACAGCCAGAGAATGGCCCAGCCACTATGTGAACTGGGCAAGTTGGCTCAGGAACCACAAACTTACCCTGTAAAGTAGTCCAGACTTGCCTTCACGGTCTTGCCTCTTTACTCTACCCATTGCATGGACTAGTCTCAACCTTGGAGGCTTGGAAGAGGAGTCAGTTAAATAATTTGAGTAAAGCATTGTGTTCAGTGCTTGGAACATAGTAAATGCACCGTCTTAGTTAAATTCATCAACTTCTTCCTTGTAGATCCTCAGACATAAACTTTGTCTTTATCCTCACATTGCTTTCTTCCTCCCACATCACACATCTAACATGTCTACAGACCCATTTAGTACCACCGTCTTTGGATCCGGAAAGTCGCTCCTTCATCCTTCCTCCCATCCTGGTCTCTTCAGTCTCTTCTCAACAAAATGGCCAGAGAAATCCTGATAAAATCCAAGTCACATCGTTCACCTCTGCCCCAGGCCTTCAGGGAACAGCCCATACCTCTCAGTCCATGCCTACCTAAACAAGGTCCTTTCAGTGGCCTGCAGTGTGCCGCACAGTCTCCCTTTTCATCACATTCCTCCCTGATTCATCTCCTGAGACGCCCGCTGGCCCCCAAGTGCTCACTCCAATTACACAAGCTCCTTGCTAGAACAAGCCAGCACACCCTACCTCGGGGCTTGGCTTCTGCTGTTCCCTCTGCCTGAACTGCTTTGCCTGCTGATGTTGACATGGCTCACTTCCTTGCCTCTTTCAGACCGTGGCTTGAATGTCACCTTCTTTTGGGGACCACTCCTCACCTCCCATTTAAAATGGCAGCCCCACTCTCTCCCCTCCTCTCCCTTTTCATTCTTCTCCATAGCGCCTGTCGCCACCTAACATGCCGATGTCTATTTTTTCTCATTCACCTGTTTCTTTTATCTAACCCCACTAGAAGGTGGGCATACGAAAACACAGATCTTTGTTTTGATCACTGCCCCTGGGAGAGTGTGGGGCACACAAGAAGTGTGTGTGTTATCAATAAATGCTTGGTAGGTGATAAATGAATGGTTGTTGACTGTTATTATTAAGGGGACCAGGTAGGAAGCTGTTGAGCTACTCCAAGTGAGGACAGAGATGAGGAATCTGTGGAATCTGGTGGAGGAAGGAAGGAATCAGGAGGCCTGGTGTTCTGGCCCATGCGAGGAGCTCCCCACCAGGAGACGTGGTGGCAGGAGCAGCTGTGGACAGAGGGAATGATGCCATATTGGTATGAGACAAGGTGGAAATGCTGCTGGGATGTCCAGGTGAGGTCTAGGTTGGTGACAGAAATGAAGACTGGGGATGTGGTGGAAAGCCCAGCATGGAAGAATCCTGGGAACCCCAGGAGGGTGGGACAGTGAGAACAAAGAACAGCGAGGACAGAGGCCCCCCCCCACTGTGAAGCCCATGGGAGCCAGGGGGTCACGTTATGGAGGAGAGGGGCCTGTGGCGAACAGAAGCGCCTGTATCCCTGCTGGAAGAAGAGGGAGCCGCTGGGTTTTCACTGGCTTGTTTTTAGGTGTGAAGACAGGCCTGGGATTGTAAGAGCTTCCGGTTTGTTGAAGGAGGCCAGAAATCTGGATTTTCATGGGAAATTTCCTCTTGTTTTGAGAGAGTTTATGCAAGCCTTGCACAAGTGCTATATGGATCTAATAGTGCACGGCTGTGAGCTGGATTCAGCACATGGGCACTCAACTGAACCTCTGGAGTAAGATAATGAGGGAAAGGGCTGGGGGCAGCCCCTGCGGCATGCAATCTCAGGTGGTGTTGTCTGGCTGAAGGCACAGGAGGCTGGGGTGCTCTAGGCAGTGGGTTGAAGTGCTGACCGTCAGGTAAGGGCCAAGGATCTTAGAAACCTGGCCTTCAGGGCATCACAGCAGAGCCTCACAGAGCAGGTCTGTGGATTGGTAGGGGCAGAAGTCAGACTTTACTTTTCTGTTTAAAAGGTTTCCACCTTCCATACAAGGGTCAGCCATGGGGAGACACAGATGGGGGTTTCTTTGCTTCAGACAGGGGCTGCCCCTAGAAGAGGATAGGGCCAGGACAAACAAGCCAGTGTGAGGCCAGTGCCCCCAACACCTGCTTGAAGGGCACCTTCAGAGTCCTCCTGGAATACTGTGATTCTCAGACATTTGGAAATTAAATGCTAATGACGTTCACAACAGAAGAGTGAGTTTTGTGGCTCCCCTGTCCAAATTCCATACCAAACACAGCCTGGGGTGGACACTGCGATCTCCCCACTGAGTTACTGTGAAAGCCGGAAGCAGCACTGCCTGCTAGGACTTTCCATGTCGATGGCAGCACCAACACAGCACCCACAGGCCACACGTGGCTACCAAGCACGTGAGGTGTGTTGAGTGTGGCTGGGCAGCAGGATGCTTCATTTAATTGAATTGAAATGTGAGTGGCCTCCTGGGGTTAGCAGCTGCCTGAGTGGCCAGGGTAGGTCTAGAGATCTGGAAGAAACTGTCATGAGTATAAAGACAGGAGTCTGCTCTTCTCTGCCATGGCTCCCTCCTCTTGGGGCTGGATGGCCAAGAAGAGGCTGGACTTCCTTCTTGGGGCCCATGTGCACACCCTGGTCCCCTCTTTGCCATTTCCCGGGAGCATCTCTGACGTCCGGGTCTTCTCTGGCCTAGCAGACAGCTGGACGAGAAGCCGGGCTCAGCGGAGGCTCCCGTGTAGGTTATGGGCCCAGGCCTTATGCTGCAGCTCAGTTCCCTGCCTACCCGGGCACCAGCCCAACTCATAATAAAAAAAGCCACTTTTAGCTTTCTTTCCTGATCTCTCATGTGAGTTTGTCTTCCAAAGGAACTTTGTGGGACTGAAGTGTGTGTGGCGGGGGAGAGCCAGTGGCTCTGGTTTGGCAAGATTGCTGCATTCCCGAGTTCCTGAGACATTTGCATCGAATTAACTGTAAGCCCCTAACAATGGTATTTTCTTATTTTTTTCTTCTGGTATTCTAATTAAAACAAAAGAACTTCATATATAACGTATGAACACAGTTCCTGTGTAAAAGATTAAAATAATTCAGAAGGCTTTCTCTACAGGTAAAATGGCCCGTGGCCTTAGCCTCAGCACCCTCTCTGTGAGCACACACACACACAGACACACACATAGACAGAAACTGATACATAAAGACATACAGACATACACAGACACACGTGCACATGTGCACACGCAGAGACACACAGAGACATTGAACCTCAAAGACAGATAGACATACACAGACATGACACACAAAGACATACAGACACACACAGACACACACAGACACAGACACTGATACACAAAAGCATGCACACACACAGACACACACACAAATAGACATGCAGACACACACACACAGACACACAGGTGGGTGTTTTTCCCCCCAAAGGCGTCATGCTAAATTCGTTTTTCTGTGACTTTCTTTTCTCACTTATCACATCTTAGGGCATCTTGCCCTTTCTGTTCGTGGAGTTAGGTCCTGTTTCTTTTGAACTGCTGTATGGTATTCCACCATATCCATGAGGTACAGTTTATTTAATCACTCCTGTTGACGGACACTTTTGTGTCTCTAGCTGTTAATAGCACAACCCGTATTGTAGCAGACATTCTTGTCCATGCCTGTTTGTGCAAGAGTGTGAGCATAAGCCAACATGCATGTGTAACAGAGTTGTGCAGTCCCGATCACTGCTCAGCATGTATTTGCTCCTCCCGTATTCCAAACTCTGTGACAGGCAGATGCCTTCCTGTTCCATTGATGCCAGGCTTGGCTACGGGGCTTCCCTAAGCCTTCAAAGGCCTTGAATGTTTCTGCCTGTCCCTCTTGTCCTTCTACCATCACCAGATGAGGGACATTCCCCAGGAAGCTACTGATCCAAAGAGATAGGAGACATGGTTCAGATCAGCCCAACCCCTGCTGAGCTGCAGGTAAATGAGCTGGAAAATAAATGCTTGTTGTTTTGTGCAGCTGAAATTTCAAGGTCGTGACCCAGGAGAGGATGCCTGACCCAGGAATGAAAACTGGAAGAGCTTTGAACATCTATCAACATGTTTCTTGACAGGCCCTTGGACCCGGCCTTCTATTTCCAGGTATCCAGCTTCCCGAAACACTGCACACCAAAACATATGAAGCATGATCCTTAGCCCAACACCTACTTGGTAGGAGTGGGTGTCCTCTTTCCCATTTGATGGGTGGGACTGTCTAGGCATCGAGCTGTGAAGTCACTTAGCAACTCATCCTGGGAGCCCGTGGGGGGCTGGGGAGGTCCTGGGGCTGGCTCCCCTCTACTCAGAGTGACAGCCTCAGGGGTCAACAACCCTCATGGCTTTGCATGTTTGGGCACCCTCTGGCCTATCTGAGGTCAGATCATGGACTGAGAGCCTTGAGGTTTTATCGCCCTGGAAGACTTTTCCCTGCAGGAGCCAAAGCTCCTGCACAAGCAGTTCAGATCCCTAGAGGGCTGCCAGGGGCTCAAGATTGGCTGAGAAAACTCATCAGACAGAATGCCTGGGGAAAGAAGAATTTCCCATTGGATTGAAGTTGACTATTTTCCGTTCATTCCCCAAACAGCCAATCTTTTCACCAAAGAACTGCGTTTTCCAGACTCTTTGTATCCCCCTGGTCCTCCAGTGGCCTCTTGGACAGGATTGCAGGAGAGCTTCCTTGCGGAGGAAGATGCTCAGTGCTGCAGCCATGTGTCTGTTGCTGGGGCTCCTCCTGCTCCCTCCCTCAGCCGCTCAGCAAAGGCCCAGAGGGAGGAGATGGACTCGACCACAAAGTCTCATGGACACTTATGCAGAGAAGTTGTCTTTTGCTGGGGGGAAGCCCAGATAGAATCTTGGAGCTGGGAGATAGACCTGTTTGCGGGCTGTCCCACTCACTTCTCAGTCCCTCTCTCACTGTTAGCTCAGTGCTGATAATTTTGTTGACTTGGAGCGCTCGCCTGGCTTGGCAGCGAATGGAAAGGAGGAGTTTTTCCCCAGCAGAGACTTAGCCTGTCCATGGTTATTTATGATGGATGCTGTTGTTAGATTTGGGGATGGAAGGTTGAAGACTGGGAGGAGGGAGTGGCTTCATGTAGGGCGTTGGAGTCATTAGGGTCTCTGTGCCCAGCTGAGGTTATGGGCATCTGGGCATCCACTGGCATAGCCTGCCACAATAGGCAAGGAATAGATGAGCAGAGAAAACTGTACTCCTCAACCATCCTGGCTGTCCACTAGCCCGTCCAGAGGGGCTGCTTCAACTTTCATCAGGCCGTGGAGGAAGGTCTTGTTCCTTGTTCTTGTTTCCAGCTGCTGCCTCTTATTTCCTTGTAGGTCTGTGATGCTGTCTCTGTGATGGTGAGGAGGTGGCCCCTGATTAAAGCAGTGTGGACCCAAGACAGATTGTCCATGGGCTGGTCAACAACTTAGGAGGTGTCAGGCACGAAGCCTTGCCCAGCTGGCATCATAGGCTCACCTCAGGACCAGATATACTCTTCCCTTTGCTGTGAGGAAGTGGGGAGTCTCAGTTCAGTTCAGTCGCTCAGTCGTGTCCAACTCTTTGCGACCCCATGAATTGCAGCACGCCAGGCCTTCCTGTCCATCACCAACTCCCGGAGTTCACCCAGACTCACATCCATCGAGTCAGTGATGCCATCCAGCCATCTCATCCTCTGTCGTCCCCTTCTCCTCCTGCCCCCAATCCCTCCCAGCATCAGAGTCTTTTCCAATGAGTCTACTCTTTGCAAAGTATTGGAGTTTCAGCTTTAGCATCATTCCTTCTCAAGAAATCCCAGGGCTGATCTCCTTCAGAATGGACTGGTTGGATCTCCTTGCAGCCCAAGGAACTCTCAAGAGTCTTCTCCAACACCACAGTTCAAAAGCATCAATTCTTCGACGCTCAGCCTTCTTCTCAGTCCAACTCTCACATCCATACATGACCACAGGAAAAACCATAGCCTTGACTAGCTGGACCTTTGTTGGCAAAGTAATGTCTCTGCTTATCAATATGCTGTCTAGGTTGGTCAAAACTTTCCTTCCAAGGAGTAAGCGTCTTTTAATTTCATGGCTGCAGTCACCATCCACAGTGATTTTGGAGCCCCAAAAAATAAAGTCTGACATTGTTTCCACTGTTTCCCCATCCATTTCCCATGAAGTGATGGGACCAGATGCTATGATCTTCGTTTTCTGAATGTTGAGCTTTAAGCCAACTTTTTCACTCTCCACTTTCACTTTCATCAAGAGGCTTTTGAGTTCCTCTTCACTTTCTGCCATAAGGGTGGTGTCATCTGCATATCTGAGGTTATTGATATTTCTCCCGGCAATCTTGATTCCAGCTTGTGTTTCTTCCAGTCCAGCATTTCTCATGATGTACTCTGCATAGAAGCTAAATAAGCAGGGTGACAATATACAGACTTGACGTACTCCTTTTCCTATTTGGAACCAATCTGTTGTTCCATGTCCAGTTCTAACTGTTGCTTCCTGACCTGCATACAGATTTCTGAAGAGGCAGGTCAGGTGGTCTGGTATTCCCATCTCTTTCAGAATTGTCCACAGTTTATTGTGATCCACACAGTCAAAGGCTTTGGTATAGTCAATAAAGCAGAAATAGATGTTTTTCTGGAACTCTCTTGCTTTTTCCATGGTCTCATTCATCCTCAAAACAACCCTATGAGGTAGGTACTATCATCACCATTTTACAGATGCATAAACTGAGGGTCAGAGAAGTTAAGAATTGTGCCCAAGATCACACAGCTAGCATATAGCAGAGCTGGGATCAAAGCCAGGCCTGACTGACCCCAAAGGCCACCCACCCTCATAACTACTACCTCCCTAGATGGTCTGCTCTGCAGGAGAAGATCAGGAAGACAAGAGAATCGGGGACGACAGGCTTCATCCCCTATCCTCATAGAGTTCCACATATGACAATAAGCCTCCCTACCCACACTCAGTAGCTTTATATAGCCAGGGTGGAGCTCTGGTTTCGGTCAGCAGTCTGATCAAAGTCCATGGCTTTTGGTTTGCTAGCTTTTGCCTAAAATAGCCAGATCACTGCTGCAGAAGCAAATCACTCAGGTTGAGTTGTGAAAGTCAATCGCCTCCTTCTTGGTCTTGCCCCTCCCCAGGGAAGCCTTTACCCTTGCTTTGCCTGCTTTGGGGTGATCAATGTCAAAGCCAGAGTCCTGGACCCCAGCATCAGCTCTTGTCACCCTGCAGTCAGAGAACCCAGGTCTGGTGGGGATTGATGTTGAGTGGGGGTGCAGATGTTGCCAATGGAGTTCTGCCCAGCCCCAACCTCCTGTCAGCAACCTGGAGTGCTGGAGGGCCAGGCTGGGTGGCGGGGGTCCCTCTGCCTGGCAACTCCTGGCAGACGTGCTGCCTGGGGCTCTTCTGCATACAGCACCTCAAGGCTGGGCCAACACTAATATTTACATTCAAAGGCAAGGCTGCAGCTAAGGGCTGCTTCCCATCCCCTTGGCTCTCCTGGGCCCAGGGGATGGAGTTACAGAGTGGGGTGCTGGGTGACTGCCTGTGTGGGCTGAACAGGAGCCAAGGGAGATGGCAGACAGGGAATCAGGTCCAAGCCTCAAATAACAAAAATAACTATAGTGATCAGACCAGCAATTATTTATAAAGTTCTTACTTTGTGTCTGATGCTGGGATAAGTCTTTCTCATGCATTTCAATTTTAGTTCTCACCCTGGTTCTTCAAGGCAGGTGTATCAAGACAGTTTTACAAGCTAGAAGAGGGAAATAAGAAGCTTGCCCAAGGTCACGCAACTAGTAAGTGATGAACCTGGGTGTCCAGCTGGAGCGTATGAACCTTGGCGATTCTCAAGCCCAGTTTCTACAAGGAATAGGCAGTTTAATGTAATGAGTGAAGCCTGGTAAGTGTGAAGCAGTAGGGAGTGGCGGGGACTGGGGCACACTGGAGAGGAAACCCCTGTCTAATTCTCAGCTCGAGATAGTTGTTGCCACAAGGAAATGTGGACCCAGTGGGGCCAGCTTGTCTGATTTTCAAGAGAAAATGTTGGCATGCTTATTTCTCAAATAAGGAGGAATATACATATTTATGCATCTACAGGTTTTTATTTGAAGAATTCCAATTTTTAAATGTTGGCAACACATTCCTTTTCTTAAAAAAACATGGTGGGAGCCAAGTCAAACATGGCTTTAGGCGATCACTCTGCTCCCTCCGCAGAGCCCAGCTTGTTTGCCTGGCCCTCTGCTTCCTCCATGCAGAAGGGCATCACTGAGAATTCAGCTCAAGGCCCACAGTCCAGACAGTCACCTCTGGTCCACTTTTGGGCTTGGAACCTGGCAATAGTGGTACCCTTTGATCCAGATGATCAGGGCCCCACTGGTCCCACACTTCAGAGGGTCACCTCCCGCTGTCCCCCCTGCCCATGAAGAAGAGGAGGGTCTGCTGGGCCAAGGTGTCTGCCCACCCAGAGCTCACACCCCTTCTTCTAGACCAGCCTCTGACTCCTGGCAACCCCAGAAGTCCCTACATCAGAGGCCCAGAGCCCGTTTGCCAGACCAGTGTATCAGTTTTCCATTGCTGTAGAAGAAGCCGCATGGCGTTAAATAACAGTCATCCCATTGTTATTACCTCTCCCGGCGCTGGGGCTGGCAGGATCAGTGCAGCGGTCACCCCTCGGGTCTCTCCTGCCGTCTAGTTGGTGGCGGCCAAGGCTGAAGTCATCCTGAGGTTCTTTTACCCACACGTCTGCGGTCTCTGGCTGTCAGCTGAGGTCTCGGCCGGGGCTGTCAGCCAGAACACCTGCACGTGGCCTCTCCAGGGCCCCTGTTTCCTCATCACGGGGCGAATTATGCTCAGAGCAAGGGTCCCAAGATGGGGAACCAGGAGGAAGCTGGATCACTTTTACCATCTAGCCTGTGGGGTCACTTCTGCCGTACTTACTGGTGGAGGCAGAAACGAAAGTCTGCCCAGGTTCAAGGGGAGGGATGTGAACTCCCCCTGGATGGTGGAGGGGCAAGATGTCATGGGGAGAAGAACCTGGATAGTGGGAGATGCTTCCTTCCGGGGCCGTTTGGGAAAGTCTTTTCTGCAGCAGTCTGCTTGTTTCTCTTCTCTGCAGGCCTCCTCTGAGGACTGGCTAGCAGTGGGAGAGTCCCTGGGGCGGTCGCAGGGGCTGGGAGCAGTCTGGTGGGGCGTAGGCCGGCTGTGCTCAGGCCAGCGCCCAGGCCCCCTGACCCGCCTGTGTCAGGGGCAGGTTGCCTGGAGGGCAGGGCAGGCCCTCTGGATGCGCTTTGAGGAGCCCCCACTGAGAGCCACGTGTGGACAAGGCAGAGGCCAGCTCCTGAGGGATCAGAGTGACACCGCCGCTGAGCAGGAAGGGCCAAGGGGAGGAGAGAGACGGAGATAAATGAGCCCCTGTGTGTCCACTGACCTCCTGGCCGAGCATCTTGACCGAGTGTGTAAAGGAGAATCAGCACTTGGCTTGCAGGGAGCCGTGAGGGATTCTACGTGGTACTTCCTGGCCAGAACTTGGTTTTGCTCAGATGGGACAAAAAGACACACAAGTCAGATATCACATAATGCAAGTCACTGGGTAAGTTTGGGTCAAAGCATAGGCCTTTCTAAAGATGTTGTTTTCTTTAAAACAAAAATGATTTTTTATGGTCATACTTCTTGGCATGGCATGCAGGATCTTAGTTCCAGACCGGGGATAAAACCCCGGCCCCCTGGAGTCTTAACAACTGGATGGCCAAGGGAAGTCCCAGACCTTTCTAGAAGGAAGAGATCAGAGTCCTGGTTCTCTTATACCCGCTGCAAATCAAAATCACCTGGGGGAGCTTGGTGACCTAGTGATGCCCGGGTCCTGTCAGCTCAGTTCTGAAGCAATCTGTCCCTTGGAGGCCTAGACTTGGGGATTTTTCTGAACTTATTTTTTATAAAGGTAACACTGGTTTATAACATTATAAAAGTGTCATGTGTACAACCTTCTGTTTCTACTTCTGTCTGCACTATAGCATGCCCACCATCAAACATTTAGTTTCGATGTCTCACCACACTGTTGGGTCCCCTTACCCATCTCACCCTCCTCCCTGCCCCTTCCCCCTGGGAACCACTGTGTTCCCTGTATCTGCCTGCTGAGTTTGGTTTGTTTATTTTGTTCTGTTTTTATATTCCATGTATGAGTGATATCATGCAGTATTTGTCTGTCTCCATCTGACTTATTTCACTTAGCATAATACCCTCCAGGTCTCGCAGGGGGATTTTTAAAAGCTCCCCAGTGATTCCCATCTGCAGCCAAGGTTGAAACCCACTGAGCCAGAGCAGAAATAGCTGGAGGGCAAAGACTCCCCTGCCTTAATGAGGGAATGGCTGAATAGACAGAGGGCAAAAGAAGGCATTCCAGGTGGGTGGAACAGCAGGAGCAAAGGAGACCCAGGTGGGAATGTGCTTTGCAGCATTAGGAAATAGCCAACACAGGAATGGACGTTCATGTACTAGCCTAGGTGATGATGATAATAACAAAAAAATACTGACATGTAAAGACACTGTTTATAAACTTACAGATATAATCTCATATGGTCTTCACTACTACTGCTCTGGGGGTTAGGTATTTTAATTCACGTTTTACAGAGGAGAAAACTGAGACTCACAGAGATTCTGTGATTTTCCCATCGCCAACCCAGAGCTGGGATTTGAACACTTGACTCTAATTTTGAAAATGATACTTGGAGACTTTGATTCACATGTGGGTGAATTCTCATGCTTGCTTCGGCAGCTTATATACACATGTGTGGACCTGAGCCAGAGGTGACAGGGAGCCAGTGTAAAGTGGGCTTCAAGCAACTGGCTGGCATGTTGGAGAAGGTCCCCATGAGGTGCTGAGCATGGTAGGGCTGTGTGGAGGGAAAAGGTAGGAGTGTGTGTGTGTGGAGGGAAAAGATAGGAGGGTGTGTGTGTGTGTGTGTGTGTGGAGGGCAAAAGATAGAGGGTTTGTGTGTGTATAAGAGAGGGTGTGTCAGTTGAGGCCTGGCAACCTTCCTGAGCATCTCAAGCCTGCTGGGTTTGGCACGTGCTCTTCTTCTTGCCTGGAACTGTCTCACCCTCTTATCCACCTGTCTCCCTGCACATTGTCCATGCATAGCTGATCTGTCACCTCCTCCAGGAGTCAGACAAGCTGAGTTTTGAGTTTGAAATCTGACACCCTCTAGTCCATGTTCTTGGGCAAGTTATTCGGCCTCCCTGATTCTCAGTTTCTTCATCTGTAGAATGAAGAGTGAAAATAGTCCTGGAGGATTATCAAGCATATAAAGCTCTTAGGATGCATTATAGTTGCTATTTGTCTGTCTGCTTCCCCCTTGAGACTCTAAGCCCCTTAGGAATGAGGCTGTCTTGGCCTCCACTAGAACCCTGTGCTGTGCGCAGCAGGATGCTTGGCACGGTATGGTTCTGGGAGGGTTCTTGGTGAAAACTGGAAAATTCTGGACCTGATCTAGAGGTCACCTGATGTAGGTGTGGTAAGGACTGCTAGAGATAATCTCACCCAAGATGTTGCCTCTTGTATCCGTCTAACTGGTCACACCTTCCAGACTCTGGCAGCCAGAGTGGTCACGTGATGCTGTGGCTACGAACCAGCCAGGCTGTCTCAGTTTGCATTCTCAGAAGCAGACTCTTTAAGGCAAAGATTCAAGAGCCAGTAATTTATTTGGAAGATGATTCCAGGAAGGATTTGTATGGCAGTGGAGAAATGAGACAGGGAGAAGAAGGCAAATGCAGACCCTGTGAGTAAGCAAGGGGGCAGCTGGGGCTCTGTTATCCTGGGGGCCTCTGAGGGTGAGAAAGCTGGAGTATTTGTCCACCATCTGCTGCCTGTCATTGGTTGAGGCTGCTCCTGGGTCCCATTAACTCTGACTTCAGGTTTGCTCTATGTGGTGACCTGAACAAGCTACTGGGGCCGAAGGAAAATGTTTGTAGAAGTAGTTTCTGTGGCACCCAACTAACGAGTGTCCAGGGGACATGAGAGGGGCAGGCACGAACAGTGCCACTTACAGAAGTGTAAGTGGTTAAAGAGAACTTCCTGAAAAGCCCCACAAAAGGTAGCCAGACTCACCTGATAAGAGCTCTTTTGCTTATGACCTTCCCACTCTTCTCTTGCTTGCTACTGCTGCTAAATCGCTTTAGTCATGTCCGACTCTGTGCGACCCCATAAACGGCAGCGCACCAGGCTCCCCTGTCCCTGGGATTCTCCAGGCAAGAACACTGGAGTGGGTTGCCATTTCCTTCTCCAATGCATGAAAGTGAAAAGTGAAAGTGAAGTCGCTCAGTCGTGTCTGACTCTTAGCGACCCCATGGACTGCAGGCCACCAGGCTCCTCCGTCCATGGGATTCTCCAGCCAAGAGTACTGGAGTGGGGTGCCATTGCCTTCTCCGTTCTCTTGCTTAGAATATAGTTTTAATGGCTGGAGCTGTGACAGTCATGTTATGTCCATGAGGAAAAGACCAACAGAACCATTAAGATTTCTTGCTGGTCTGACAGCATTTACCTAGAAAACAATTTGCCACTAGACATGATGTCATATAAGAGGGAAAAAAAGCAACACTTTATAGTTTCAAGAAGCCAATGAAATTTGGATTTCATGTTGCTTTCAGCCTAATCCAGTTTTAGTTCAAAAGTTGTAAATATTGAAGAATGAATGAATAAACTCCGGGCAGGGTTTGGGATAAGATAAAGAATACCTTTTGCTTACGGAGATACTGAGCAGGTTTGACTATTCCTAGACTATAAGGGCTGGATAATAATTATTTTTGCTCATTATTTTATCCTCAGCCTGTACAGAGAAGTCTTGTAATAACTGTGTCCTGAATAGGTTAATGGCCAATGATTCTTGGGGAGGAGAGGGATCTGCAGGTGCTCTGGACAAAATTGATTTACATTTACATTTATGGAACATTCTCCCATGTATCAGGCTGTACTTTTTTTTTTAGCTAACGGGGAAGGACTGGGGAGGAGAAAGAAAGGAAAGCAAATGAGCTAGGATTATGTCCAAGTGGACCTTGGAGATGTGTGGGTTCAGTTCTAAACCACTGCAATACAGTGAATATCACAAGAAAGTGAGTCACACACAGTTTTCTCTTTCCCAGTGCACGTCAAAGTGATGTTTGGGAATTTCCTGATGGTCCAGTGGTTAGGACTCTGTACTTCTACTGTAGTGGGCACGGGTTCTATCCCTGGTTGGGGAACTAATGTCCTGCAAGCCTCACAGTGTGGCCAAAAAAAAAAGTGATGTTTACACTATATTGTAATCTGTTAAGTGTGTAATAGGGCTTCCCTGGGGGCTCAGATGGTTAAGAATCCACCTGCAATGCAGGAGACCCAGGTTTAACCCCTGGGTCCAGAAGATCCCCAAGAGAAGGGGATGGCAACCCACTCCAGTATTCTTGCCTGGAGAATTCCATGGGCAGATTTTCTTCCTGGACTCTGAAGGGTTATTAAACTGTACCCGAGATCAGCTGACTGGTTTGCGGTGGGCCTCTCCACCAGCACCGTGTGGGAACTCAGAAGGAACAAGTGCTACTAACTTTGGGACAAATTCAGCAGAGGAACTCCGTGACTTGGTCTTGTACTGAGGATCAACATTACACAAGGGTCCCAGTGGGCTCTGTGGTGGCAGCTCATCTCACCACACCTGGTTCCCTCCTATCCTCAGGCCTCAGAGACCTCAAGAGAGCCGTTCCTGCCCTGAACTTGAATGTGCATGTGCTGAAGGTGTTACACATGACCAGGGTTCTTGGGCTTCCCCAGGCAATAGAAATTGACTAGAGGCCAGACAAGAAATTCAGGCAAGGCTTTACTGGGGCCCCTGCTGCAGCAAGCGGCGAGTAAGAGCAAACGACAGGTTCCCTTGCTGGCTCCCGTGCAGGGCAGGGGGGAGTTGCGGGGAGAGGGGAATGGAGCTTGTTCCTTACAGGGGGTGAGGGCTGGGGTGTGTCCAGGGGTCAGGCTGGAGAGGTAGCTTAGGTATTTGCCCACCCCTTTCATGGCGTTGTGTGCAGCGGACATGCTCAGAACGCTGCATTTGCTCTCCAAGCTCTGTTTTTGCTCCAAGCTCTTCAAAAGTGGCAGTTGGCTTTTTTGGTCTCTTTGTATCTTTTGGGTCCAGAATTTGCCCCAGCTGCAGGTGCATGCAGTTATTTTTAGTTCCATGTAGTTTCTTTGTATTTCTTTGCTTAAGGAGAGGTGTGTCCAGATGCAAGCACTGCAGCAGAGCGTCCCAGGTCCCAGCCTGTCTCAAAAGGAGTTGACTTGGCATGGAACGTCTAAAGGAAGTGCCTTTTAGTGAAGTTATGGATGGAAATGTCTTCCAAATTAGGATGAGGTGCTTAATTCTCGAGCTTATTCCCTGAACAGGCTTCTTCCTCCTCGGGACTGTCCTGGTGCTGCCGATGGCAGAGTTGCCGTCACCAAGATTGCAGACCGCAGTGAACTATCAGTGGCTGGTCCCACTTACCCAGGAGAAAAGAGAAGAGTTCCCCTCATCACCTGGCTGGTGGTCTTCCCCAAGGGGGTGACGATTTTTCCAAAATGTCTGTATGGTAATTGATGGCGTTATTAAGATTCATTGAGGAAGCGATGCTCCTGTTCAGAAGCTCAGTAGAAGCCCCTCTGACTTCCCTGTAAGTGGGCTTCCTTGTTGATTGAGCGTTGGAGCCCTACCTGTTCCCATGGCCCCCATCACAAACTCTGTGACCACCACAGTCTCAGATCAAGTGACTTTCCTAAGGATGAAGGCCTCAGAGGAGAGAAGGGAAGGGGCAGGGGGCCGAGAAGCCCCACTTAGTCTTAACCTGAGAGACACTGGAACCAATGCAGGCAGTGCTGGGCTTTGGGTTTCTCTCTGCGGGGGCTGCCACTCCCTCCTCCAGCATCTTGTCACCTGGGAGATGGTTTTCCTAAGGTGACACTTACCCACAGGCATAGCTGTACTTGGTGTGAAACAAGTAAGCAAACACGGTCTTTCTACTTCTCGACAGAACTGTTGCAGAGTTTGGGGTGGGAAGCGACGTGTTCTTTGCTCCCGGTGTTTCCACCTCACCTCCTCTTCCATTCCACCCGTGGTGCACTCTGTACTTATTGCCTTGGGGAGGGGATGACTCAGCAGAAACTGAGAGCAAAGAGTGTCAGCTCCTGGCTTTGGAGTTTCAAAAGCGTAGGCCTCAGGGGGATGGGAGGGACTGGCAGGCATAAATAATAGATGTGAGGGAAGGGCTGGGGAAGAGTTCTGAACCTGGCTGAAGGAAAGGATCCCTCCGGCTGGGGGATGGGAGAGAGAAGGAGGGGATGTGATGATAGAGGACAGCCGACAGGGCACCTCATGGGCATGAGGGGCTGCGGTTTCCAAATGCTGCCCGCCCCGCCCCACCCCAGGGAGGGAACATGTAGGTCTTTAGCCAGGGATGCCCAAGGGAGCCCAGTCAGGACCTCTGAGCTCCACAGTCTCTTCCTGTGGTCGCTGTGCTCTGTCAACACGCAGAAGCATAAACTATACAGGTAGGGAGGCCCTGGGCACCTGCAGGAGTGAGAGTGATGGAACAGACAGAACTCATCACTCCCAGCCCCCCACCCTAACTGGACTTTCCAAGATGTTCCTGCTGAGTGGGGCAGGGCACAGCCAGGGGCTCTTGGAAGCTTGTTCGATCACAGTATGGGGAGGAGGGATAAGATGGGCTGTGGGTTCATATACATCCCTGAGGACCAACTGTCACTCCATCTTTTCTGCTCCTCTCTGGGAAGCTTGAAAAAAGTGAAAGTGTTAGTCGCTCAGTTGTGTCTGATTGTAGCCTGCCTAACTCCTCAGTCTGTGGGATTCTCCAGGCAAGAATATTGGAGTGGATTGTCATTTTCTTCTCCAGGGGACCTTCCCAACCCGGGGAACAAATGCAGCGCTCCCTGAATGGTATTCTTTACTGTCTGAGCCATGCCTGCCTGCCTGTTAAGTTGCTTCAGTCGTATCCGACTCTTTGCAATCCTATGGACTGTTGCCCACCAGGCTCCTCTGTCCAAGGGATTCTCCAGGCAAGAATACTGGAGTGGGTTGCCGTGCCCTTCTCCATGTCTGAGCCATGAGGGAAGCCTTAATGGGGTGAAATGTAAGAGAGGAGTCCCTCTGCCTTCCTCCTTTGCAGAAGCTCAGGGGATGCAGTCTGTGTTTCTCACAGACTGCCTCTGCAGTTCTCCCCTGGGACCTCTCCTCCCCAGCCAGGCTGCCCAAGGGGTGGAGTCCCCCAACGGCCCTGGCTGGTCCTGCTCCCCACCCCAACCCTAGTCCACAGGCCTTTTCATTTGAAGAGCTCATTGCTGCAGGAAACAGATGGGATCTCAAAAATAATAAACAGTGAGAATTTCAGAGATTCCGGAAGCTACAAGTCATGGTCTCAGGCCTGTAGTTAAAGACTTCCTTCTGAGATAGGTCCTGAAACTGACTGCACCCCCTGTTCCTTGGGCACCTGGGATGGCCAGGCAGGTGCTGGCGGCGTCCTGGGTTGTCAGCAACTGGACTGGTGTGTAAACCTGGGAGGGCATTGTTACTGCCTTTTACAGATGCAAACATTGAGTTCAGAGAGCAGGCTGGGGCCATGTGATTTACAGGGCCCAGTGCACCGTGAAAATGCAGTGCCCTTGTTCAAAAATGACTAGGAATTCAAGACAGTGATGTGTGCTCAGTAGCTTAGTCATGTCCAACTCTTTGTGACCCCATGGACAGTAGCTGGCCAGGGTCCTCTGTCCATGGGATTTGCCAGGAAGAATACTGGAGTGGGTTGCCATTTCGGACCAAACCCATGTCTCCTGCATCTCAGAGCATTGAACCAAGCATGGGGCCCTTCTGAGGATGGACTGGGTAGGACCCAGGCCCACGAAGCCGGACCTATGGGAGAGATGAGGCCAAAGCTTAGGAACAGTCATTCAGCTTGTGCAAGGAAGCCCAGGTTTCAATGCAAGGCCTCAGATAACCTTCAGCTGAATTTTGCTGTCTCCTGTCCTTCACCTGCAGGCACCCTGCATTCTCTCCTGCCCACCCACCCTGGCTGATGAAAGCTGGGCTGTGACCCTGATTTCCATGACTTAAAAAGAACAGTGAAAAGCAGAGCCTGACTGTAAGACAGGGACGCAAGATAAATCGGATGTTGTTCCAAGCAGCCCTTTGGCTTGTGCTGAAATGGAAGCTAAAGAGAGGCTTGGGCATGCCCCGTGCCTGGCCTTCCCCATTCAATTAACTTGACAAGTCAACGTTTTTTAGACAGATGATTCTCATTTCCAATGCAGTTTGAAAGTCCCTGGGGGCAGGAAGAATATTCAGGCTTGCTTACTTCAGGAAGTGGTGTCTTCACTTCAATTTATGGGGACTTGATTTGCAGGGACTACAGCGAGCTCAATCCATGTAGATAAGTCTCCCTGATGGGACATGTATAATATAGGGTTTACAATATACGTTTGATGCAACAGCTTGAAAGTTGTTTATATGAGCATACATTTGTATTTTATTCCATTATCACAGTGATTCTCAGTGGAGGGAGGGACTTTACCCTTCCCTTTCCTCTGGGGACATTTGTCTGGGGATATTTTTGTTGTCACAGCTGGGTGGAAGAGCTGCTACTGGCTCCTAGTAGGTAGAGAAACCAGGGATGCTGCTAAGCATCACACAATGCACAGAATGGCCCCCACGGCCAAGAATTATCCAACAGTTCATTCTGCTGTTTTCTAGGAATGATACCGGAGAAGGCAATGGCACCCCATTCCAGTACTCTTGCCTGGAAAATCCCATGGACGGAGGAGCCTGGTAGGCTGCAGTCCATGGGGTCGCTAAGAGTTGGACACGACTGGGCGACTTCACTTTCACTTTTCACTTTCATGCATTGGAGAAGGAAATGGCAACCCACTCCAGTGTTCTTGCCTGGAGAATCCCAGGGATGGGGGAGCCTGGTGGGCTGCCGTCTATGGGGTCACACAGAGTCGGACACGACTGAAGTGACTTAGCATAGGAATGATACAGATCTCTAAGACAGGAAGCCTACTTTGTGAAAATCTATCCTTAGGGAATGAAGTTTCGAGAGTGGCCCACTGAATTTGTGACCATGATGTAAGAAAAAACTGGGCCCCAATTCAGGGGTTGATTGAACCTCGGGTAATCCTCACAACAACCCCAAAGAGTCTGAATTGGTACCCCCTTTTGCTGATGAGCAAACTGAGGCTCGAAGAAGATAAGTAATTAGGGAAGGTGAGGTGAACCTTCTGAGAGGTGAGGTTCACCCGAAGATGCCACAGCCGAGTCAGGCACAACATGGGGTTTTTTGACCCTAAGGGACCTACTTTTGTCTCCCGGCACCCCCAACTGCTGGAAATGATGCTGGGAAAGATTGAAGGCAGGAGGAGGAGGGGATGACAGAGGATGAGATGGTTGGATGGCATCACCAACTTGATGGACGTGAGTTTCAGCAAGCCTCAGGAGTTGGTGATGGACAAGGAAGCCTGGCATGCTGAAGTCCATGGGTTGGCAAAGAGTCGGACACGACTGAGCAGCTGAACTGACCTGACCCCACCTGCTTTGGTGACCCCACCACTTGGGAGATCCTACTTCTCCACCTCCAGCCCAGGAATTCCTCTCTCTGCACTTGCTCACAGCAGCTTATATCTTTCTTGCCTCTCATTCACCCCATCTCTACTTCTAAATGCAGTGTGTTTGTAACGCCTGGACTTTGCTTTCAGGGAACCACCCTCGTAGAAGCTTGAGATGCACTACAGAGTCTGAGGATGGGGCAGGTCAACTAAGTGATAGCACCCAGTGAAAAAATTTCATTGGGCCACACTGATTGCTTCGGGTTGAGCCAGTCTGAGCCAGTGAGAAGCTCTGAGAGGTTTGCCGCTCAATTGCTATCCCAGTGGACTCAGCCTAAGGGACTGCCAGAGAAAATACAGGAGTCCAGTTAAATTAGATTTTCAGATAAATAGTGATTAAAAAAAAATTTTTTATAAGTATATCCCGCTACATGTTTCAGTTCAGATCAGTTCAGTCACTCAGTCGTGTCTGAAGCTTTGTGACTCCATGGACTGCAGCACAACAGGCTTCCCTGTCCATCACCAACTCCTGGAGGTTACTCAAACTCATGTCCATTGAGTCGGTGATGCCATCCAACCATTTCATCCTCTGTTGTCCCCTTCTCCTCCCGCTTTCAGTCTTTCCCAGCATCAGGGTCTTTTCAAATGAGTCAGTTCTTTGCATCAGGTGGCCAAAGAACTGGAGTTTCAGCTTTAGCATCAGTCCTTCCAATGAATATTCAGGACTTATTTCCTTTAGGATCAACTGGTTGGATCTCCTTGCAGTCCAAGGGACTCTCAAAAGTCTTCTCCAACACCATAGTTCAAAAGCGTCAATTCTTCAGCACTCAGCTTTCTTTATAGTTCAACTCTCACATCCATACATGACTACTAGAAAAACCATAGCCTTGACTAGATGAACCTTTGTTGGCAAAGTAATGTTTCTGCTTTTTAATATGCTATCTAGGTTGCTCATAACTTTGCTTCCAAGGAGCAGGCATCTTTTAATTTCATGGCTGCAGTCACCATCTGCCATAATTTTGGAGCCCCCCAAATTAAGTCTCTCACCATTTCCATTGTTTCCCCATCTATTTGCCATGAAGTTGGGACCAGACGCCAGGATCTTAGTTTTCTGAATGTTGAGTTTTAAGCCAACTTTTTCACTCTCCTCTTTTACTTTCATCAAGAGGCTTTTTAGTTCTTCTTCACTTTCTCCCATAAGGGTAGTGTCATCTGCATATCTGAGGTTATTTATATTTCTCCCAGTAATCTTGATTCCGGCTTGTGCTTCATCCAGCCTGGCATTTCACATTATGTACTCAACATATAAATTAAATAAGCAGGGTGACAATATACAGCCTTGATGTACTCCTTTCCCAATTTAGAACCAGTCTGTTGTTCCATGTCTGGTTCTAACTGTTGCTTCTTGACCTGTGTACAGATTTCTCAGGAGGCAGGTCAGGTGGTCTGCTATACCCATCTCTTTCAGAATTTTCCAGTTTGTTGTGATCCACATACTCAAAGACTTTGGCATAGTCAATAAAGCAGAAATAGATGTTTTTCTGGAACTCTCTTGCTTTTTTGATGATCCAGTGGATGTTGGCAATTTGATCTCTGGTTCCTCTGCCTTTTCTAAATCCAGCTTAAACATCTAGAAGTTCACGGTTCACGTACTGTTGAAGCCTGGCTTGGAGGATTTTGAGCATTACTTTGCTAGCGTGTGAGATGAGTGCAATTGTGCAGTAGTTTGAGCATTCTTTGGCATTGCCTTTCTTTGGAATTGGAATGAAAACTGACCTTTTCCAGTCCTGTGGCCACTGCTGAGTTTTCCAAATTTGCTGGCATAATGAGTGTAGCACTTTCACAGCATCATCTTCCAGGATTTGAAAGAGCTCAACTGGAATTCCATCACCTCCACTAGCTTTGTTTGTAGTGATGCTTTCTAAGGCCCACTTGACTTCGCATTCCAGGATGTCTGACTCTAGGTGAGTGATCACACCTTCATGGTTATGTGGGTCACGAAGATATTTTTTGTACAATTCTTCTATGTATTCCTGCCACCTCTTCTTAATATCTTCTGCTTCTGTTAGGTCCATACCATTTCTGTCCTTAATCAAGCCCATCTTTGCATGAAATGTTCCCTTTGTATCTCTAATTTTCTTGAAGATATCTCTAGTCTTTCCCACTCTTTTGTTTTCCTCTATTTCTCTGCATTGATCACTGAGGAAGGCTTTCTTATCTCTCTTTGCTATTCTTTGAAACTCTGAATTCACATGGCTATATCTTTTCTTTTCTCCTTTGCCTTTAGCTTCTCTTCTTTTCTCAGCTATTTGTAAGGTCTCCTCAGACAACCATTTTGCCCTTTTGCATTTCTTTTCTTGGGGATGGTCTTTATCCCTGCCTCCTGTACAATGTCATGAACCTAGGTCCTTAGTTCTTCAGGCTCTCTATCAGATCTACTCCCTTACTACATTTCTTCTAAGAGATTCTTGCTCACAGTAGAAGATATAATGGTCATCTGAGTAAAATTCACCCATTCCAGTCCATTTTAGTTCACTGATTCCTAAAATGTCAATGTTCACTCTTGCCATCTCCTGTTTGACCACTTGCAATTTACCTTGATTCATGAACCTAACATTCCAGGTTCCTATGCAATATTGTTGTTTACAGCATTGGACTTTTCTTCCATCATCAGTCACATCCACAGCTGGGTATTGTTTTTGCTTTAGCTCCATCCCTTCATTCTTTCTGGAGTTATTTCTCCACTGATCTCCAGTAGCATATTGGGCGCCTACCGACCTGGGGAGTGCATCTTTCAGTGTCCTTTTTGCCTTTTCATACTGTTCATGGGGTTCTCAAGGCAAGAATGCTGAAGTGGTGTGCCATCCTTCTCCAGTGGGCCACATTTTTTCAGAACCCTCCACCATGACCTGTCTGTCTTGGGCGGCCCTACAGGCTTGGATCATAGTTTCATTGATTTAGACAAGGCTGTGAAATGGAGTAGCCATCATCGTCAACAAAAGAGTCCGAAATGCAGTACTTGGATACAATCTCAAAAACAACAGAATGATCTCTGTTCGTTTCCAAGGCAAACCGTTCAGTATCACAGTAATCCAAGCCTGTGCCCCAACCACTAATGCTGAAGAAGCTGAAGTTGAATGGTTCTATGAAGACCTACAAGATCTTTTAAACTAACACCCAAAAAAGATGTCCTTTTCATTATAGGGGACTGGAATGCAAAAGGAGGAAATCAAGAAACACCTGGAGTAACAGGCAAATTTGGCCTTGGAATACGGAATGAAGCAGGGCAAAAACTAATAGAGTTTTGCCAAGAAAATGCACTGGTCATAGCAAACACCCTATTCCAACAACACAAGAGAAGACTCTACACATGGACATCACCAGATGGTCAACACCAAAATCAGATTGATTATATTCTTTGCAGCCAAAGATGGAGAAGCTCTATACAGTCAGCAAAAACAAGACCAGGAGCTGACTGTGGCTCAGATTATGAACTCCTTATTACCAAATTCAGACTTAAATTGAAGAAAGTAGGGAAAACCACTAGACCATTCAGATATGACCTAAATCAAATCCCTTATGATTATACAGTAGAAGTGAGAAATAGATTTAAGGGCCTAGATCTGATAGATAGAGTGCCTGATGAACTATGGAATGAGGTTTGTGACATTGTACAGGAGACAGGGATCAAGACCATCCCCATGGAAAAGAAATGCAAAAAAGCAAAATGGCTGTCTGAGGAGGCCTTACAAATAGCTGTGAAAAGAAGAGAAGTGAAAAGCAAAGGAGAAAAGGAAAGTTATAAGCATCTGAATGCAGAGTTCCAAAGAATAGCAAGAAGAGATAAGAAAGCCTTCCTCAGCGATCAATGCAGAGAAATAGAGGAAAACAACAGAATGGGAAAGACTAGAGATCTCTTCAAGAAAATTAGAGATACCAAGGGAATATTTCATGCAAAGATGGGCTCGATAAAGGACAGAAATGGTATGGACCTAACAGAAGCAGAAGATATTAAGAAGAGGTGGCAAGAATACACAGAAGAACTGTAGAAAAAACATCTTCACGACCCAGATAATCACGATGGTGTAATCACTGACCTAGAGCCAGACACCCTGGAATGCGAAGTCAAGTGGGCCTTAGAAAGCATCACTACGAACAAAGCTAGTGGAGGTGATGGAATTCCAGTTGAGCTCTTTCAAATCCTGGAAGATGATGCTGTGAAAGTGCTGCACTCAATATGCCAGCAAATTTGGAAAACTCAGCAATGGCCACAGGACTGGAAAAGGTCAGTTTTCATTTCAATCCCAAAGAAAGGCAATGCCAAAGAATGCTCAAACTACTGCACAATTACACTCATCTCACATGCTAGTAAAGTAATGCTCAAAATTCTCCAAGCCAGGCTTCAGCAATACGTGAACTGTGAACTTCCTGATGTTCAAGCTGGTTTTAGAAAAGGTAGAGTAACCAGAGATCAAATTGCCAACATCCGCTGGATCATGGAAAAAGCAAGAGAGTTCCAGAAAAACATCTATTTCTGCTTTATTGACTATGCCAAAGCCTTTGACTGTGTGGATCACAATAAACTGTGGAAAATTCTGAAAGAGATGGGAATACCAGACCACCTGACCTGCCTCTTCAGAAATCTGTATGCAGGTCAGGAAGCAACAGTTAGAACTGGACATGGAACAACAGACTGGTTCCAAATAGGAAAAGGAGTACATCAAGGCTGTATATTATCACCCTGCTTATTTAACTTCTATGCAGCGTACATCATGAGAAACGCTGGGCTGGAAGAAGCACAAGCTGGAATCAAGATTGCCAGGAGAAATATCAATAACCTCAGATATGCAGATGACACCACCCTTATGGCAGAAAGTGAAGAGGAACTCAAAAGCCTCTTGATGAAAGTGAAAGTGGAGAGTGAAAAAGTTGGCTTAAAGTTCAACATTAAGAAAACGAAGATCATGGCATCTGGTCCTGTCACTTCATGGGAAATAGATGGGGAAACAGTGTTAGAGTGTATTTTTTGGGGCTCCTAAATCACTGTGGATAGTGACTGCAGCCATGAAATTAAAAGACGCTTACTCCTTGGAAGGAAAGTTATGACCAACCTAGATAGCATATTGAAAAGCAGAGACATTACTTTGCCAACAAAGGTCCGTCTAGTCAAGGCTATGGTTTTTCCTGTGGTCATGTATGGATGTGAGAGTTGGACTGTGAAGAAGGCTGAGCGCCGAAGAATTGATGCTTTTGAACTGTGGTGTTGGAGAAGACTCTTGCGAGTCCCCTGGACTGCAAGGAGATCCAACCAGTCCATTCTGAAGGAGATCAGCCCTGGGATTTCTTTGGAGGGAATGATGCTGAAGCTGAAAGTCCAGTACTTTGGCCACCTCATGTGAAGAGTTGACTCATTGGAAAAGACCCTGATGCTGGGAAATATTGAAGACAGGAGGAGAAGGGGACGACGGAGGATGAGATGGCTGGATGGCATCACTGACTCAATGGACGTGAGTCTCAGTGAACTCCGGGAGGTCTGGCGTGCTGCGATTCATGGGGTCACAAAGAGTCTGACACGACTGAGCGACTGAACTGAACTGTGGTCCATGTGATCAGTTTGATTAGTTTACTGTGATTGTGGTTTTCATTCTGTCAGCCTTCTGATGGAGAAGGATAAGAGGCTTATGGAAGCTTCCTGACAGGACAGACTGACTGAGGGGGAATCTGGGTCTTGTTCTGATGGGTGGTGCCTTGCTCAGTAAATCTTTAATCCAATTTTCTGTTGATGGGTGGGGCTGTGTTCCCTCCCTGTTGTTTGACCTGAGGCCAAACTAAGGTGGAGTAATGAAGATAGTGGCGACCTCCTTGGAAAGGCATGCACTTGCTGCACTCACTGCCCCGGACCCTGCGCTAAGCCACGGCCAACCCACACCTCAGCTGGAGACTCCTGGACACTCATGAGCAAGTCTGGGTCAGTCTCTTGTGGGGTCGCTGCTCCTGTCTCCTGGGTCCTGGTGTGTGCGAAGTTTTGTTTGTGCCCTCCAAGAATCTGTTTCCCCAGTCCTATGTAAGTTCTGGGGGCTCTGTGGTGGGGTTACTGGCGACCCCCTCCAAGAGGGCCTATGCTATACCCTCGTCTGCTGCGCCCAGAGCCCCTGCCCCTGTGGCAGGCCACTGCTGACCAGTACACACTTACACTAAAAAAATAATTCTTGTTTATCTTAAACCCCAATCAAACTGGCAGACTGTATTTTTTAAAATTGAAATACAGTTGATTTACAATAAATATTATAGTAGTTTCAGGTATATAGATGATGATTCAGTGTTTTTACAGATTGTACAACATTAAAGTTATTATAAGATAATGGCTATAATTCCCTGCACTATACAAAATATCTTTGTTGCTTATCTATTCTATATGTAGTAGTTGGTACCTGTTAATCTCATACCCCTAATTTGTTCCTCTCTCCTTCCCATACCTCTTTACTAACCATAATTTGCTTTCTTATGTGTATATGTGTGAGTCAATTTTGTGTATATGTTTCCTTGTATTATTTTTTATATTCCACATATAACTGATACCGTATGTGCGCGTACGCTCAGTTGCTAAATTGTGTCTGACTGTTTGCAACCCCATGGACTGTAGCTCGCCAGGCTCCTCTGTCCATGGGATTTCCTAGGCAAGAATACTGGAGTGGGTTGCCATGCCCTTCTCCAGGGGATCCTCCCAACCTAGGGATTGAACCTGTGTTCCTGAATCTCCTGCATTGGCAAGTAAGTGGGTTCTTTACCACTAAGTCACCTAGGAAACCCAAGTGATATCATATAGTATTTGTCTGTTTCCATCTGACGTTTCATTAAGCATACTGTTCTCTAGGTACATGTGTGTGCTACAAATGACAGAATTCCATTTTTTAAATATATATATTGTATGTGTGTGTATACGCACACACACACCTCATCTTCTTTATCCCTTTGTCTGTTGATGGGCGTTTGGGTTGTTTCTACATCTTGGTTGTTTTAAATAGTACTGCTGTAAATATTAGGGTGCATGTGTCTTTTCAGATTAATATATTCATTTTTTTTTCAGCTACACATCCAGGAGAGGGATTGCTGGATTGCTGGATCTTGTGGTAGTTCTGCTTTTTATTTTTTGCTTTTTTGGCTGCATGTGGCATGTGAGATCTTAGTTCCCTGACTGGGGATCAAACCCTCAGTCTCTGCATTGGAAGTAGAATCTTTATCACTGAACCACAAGAGTAGTCCCCTGCTTTCTTTTCTTTTTTTTTTTTTTTGAGGAACCTCCATACTGTTTTCCATAGCAGCTGCACCAATTTACATTCCCATTGAAAGTTTCCCAGGGCTTCTTGACATTCTGTATTTTAAAAAATCTGGCCATTTATCAGAGGAAACTAAAGAGGAACTGGCTCCTGGTGACACCACGTGAGCCCTGATTCAACCCTGCTGCTGCTAAGTTGCTTCAGTCGTGTCCGACTCTGTGCGACCCCATAGACGGCAGCCCACCAGGCTCCCCCATCCCTGGGATTCTCCAGGCAAGAACACTGGAGTGGGTTGCCATTTCCTTCTCCAATGCATGAAAGTGAAAAGTGAAAGTGAAGTCGCCCAGTCGTGTCCGACTCTTAGCGACCCCGTGGACTGCAGCCTACCAGGCTCCTCCGTCCATGGGATTTTCCAGGCAAGAGTACTGGAGTGGGGTGCCATTGCCTTCTCTGTGATTCAACCCTACCTAAAGCCAAATTATCTTTGGACCTACAGCTGCATAACTCCTAAGGAACGTGTTATGCATTCAGGAAATTTTCTGAATCTTCTCAAAGTCTTGGCCTTAGGAAGCTTGGAAAGAAAGCCTCCTGAGGGTGTCCTGTGCTTCCTCTGGCCCTGACACTGTGCTCAGTGTCTGAGACAGTAAAGGTTTATTGGAGAGCAAGCTTCTGGGCTTAGCTCCCTTATAATAAATTGTTTTTATTCTTTTGAGCATCTACTGTTGTTACAGGTCAGAGTTCTTGATAGAAGTTGATCAGAGGCCACACCAGAAATTCAGGCAAGGCTTTATTGGGGCCCTTGCTGCAGCAGGGTAGAGTGAGGACAAACAACAGGCTCCCTGCTGACTGGCTCCTCGTGCAGCGGGGTGAGGCGGGGTGAGGGGTGGGGGGGTGAGATGGGGAAATCAAGATTGTTCCTCATGAGGTATGAGGGTTAGAGTGTATCCAGGGGTGGGGCTGGAGGGCTGGCTTAGGGGTTGAGCCCACCCCTCCAGTGGTGGTGTGTGCAGGGGGCAGCGGCAGTACTCTGCTTTTGCTCCAGGCTCTTCAGAAATGGCAGTTGAATTTTTGGTCTCTTTGTATCTTTAGGGTTCAGAATTTGCCCCCAGGGGTGCATGCACGCAGCTATTTTTAGTCCCATACTGTTTCTTTGTATTTTGTTGCTGGAGGAGAGACGGGTCCAGGTGCAAGCATTGCAGCAGAGGGTCCCAGGCCCCAGCCTGTCTCACTGTGTGTCTGACACTCTACTGGGGATTTCACTTAAATGACTTCCCACCCTTCAGATGTCTTGGAGTTAGGTAACATCACAGCCATTTCACAGGTGAGGAAACAGAGGTCTGGAAAGGTACAACCCGTGGTTGTAGAGCTCAGGCTGAAACAGTGAGAAGTGGAGAATTTTCAGCAGGTCCTCACACCTGCAAAGCTCGCACTGGTCCCTTCACAGCTTGCCACCTCCTGGCCCCACACCTTGCCTCCTGGTCAGCCCTTTGGAAGGAACCCAGTGTTAGCCACGACCCTACCTTCCTCCCTGAGCCCTTAGGGACCCCCATGAGCTGCCCACCTCCTGCCTGAAACAAGCCGCTGAACATCTGGAAGCCCTAGGAGGCTGTTTCTCTGACAACCCTCACCTTAAGGGCTGGTGGAAATTCTTGCCTGTATTGGTGTGCTGTGAGCAGCTCAGGTACACAGGCCTCTGGAGGCCAGACTGATTTGGTGCATCTGCTTCCCATTACCCCGGGGAGGGACTGCACCACCAGCCGCGGGTAACAGGAGCCCCTGGCCTCTGATTTATGGCCCATTTGGAATGAAGCCTCAGGAGCAATTACTTGGATGGAGCCTGGTGAGGGGTAAGAGCTTTACAGAGCTGAGAGCGTATCTCAACTGACCGTGCTCCCTCCCAAGGCGGGTGAGAATCACCTGGTGAGGACCTTCTTATTTACGTAAATCACCAAATTCTTACAGGGACCGGCCCACCTGCCAGGCACTATTTTGAGCACCTCATGAATATTCAAGCAGTTAAGTCTCCTGTGGGGGAGATGCTATTATCATCCCATTTTACGGTTGAGAAACAGAGGTCCCCAAAGATTACATAGCTTGCTGCAGTCACCTAGCTGGGAACATGGGCTCAGCTGGTTTTTGAATCCAGGCCCCAGGATCCATGCTGTTCACCCTGATGCTGCCTGCAAAGGAACAAGCTTTAAAACATGTAAATAGGACCAGATTCTCCCTCAGAACCCCCAGTGGCTTCTATTCACAGTTAAAATAAAACTCAACATTTTTAAGCCATAAGGACCTCAGGGACCGGCTCCTTGTTCTCTCTTTTCTTGCTTACTCTGCTCCAGATCTTCCACTCCTTCTGGATTCTTTTTGTTTGCTGCTGCTTTTTTTTTTTTAAACCAGTAGCTTAACTGACATATAATGAACATATGAAACTTATCCATAGAAAGTGTACAGTTCAGTGGGTTTTCCTTTTCTTCACAGGGTGGTGTAACTATCACCACAATCTAATTTTAGAACATTTTCATCATCCCCAAAAGATGATGAAATACCATCACACCATACCTGCATACCATCGACCACTCATTCCCATCCTGCCTCCTCCCCGGCCCCTCAGTAACCACTGATCTTTCTGTCCCTATAGATTTGCGTACTCTGGGTATTTCTTGTAAGTGGAATCCTACAACAGTGGGCTTTTGTGATTGGCTTCTCTCACTTAGCATCCTGTTTCAAGATTCAGCTACGTATCTGAACCAGGACTTTATTCCTTTTGGTGGCCAAATAGCGTTCTGTTGTATGGATATACCCCATTTCATGTATCCATTCATCAGTTGGTAGGTACTGTGTCATTTTGGCTTACGAATAACGCCCCTGTGAACATCAGTGTAGTTTTTGAAACCGAGAAGAAAACCGATAATTTGATAGGATGTTGTGTAGGAAGCAAGCACGGTGTGGCTTTCGGAGTGGGCACTTTGGCTGAAAACATCTGGGTTGTGACTACTTATGAGCTCTGTGACCATGAACAATTAATTTTCTATTTTCTGGGCCTCTTTTTTTTTTTTTTTTCTTTTTTTACTGTCAAATGAAAGTAATAAGAGTACCTTCTTAGTTGGATAGTTGTGAGGGTTGGATTAGCCAGGGTTCTTTGGAGAGACAGAGCTAATAGAATATAGACATATACATGATTTATTATAAGGAATTGGCTCCTGTGATTATGGAGGCTTAGAACTCCTACAATTTGCCAGCTGCATTCTGGAGACCCAGGAAAGCCAGTGGTTCTAAGAACTGGGGGGCCTGCTGGTGTAAGCCTCAGCCTAAGACAGGGAAGACCAAGGTCTCAGTTCCCACAGTTAGGCCCAGAGAGCAAACTCCCCCTTCCTCTGCCTTGCAGTCCTTTTCAAGCCTTCAGGGGATTGGACTGCTTTACAGTCCACTGATTTAAATGCTAATCTCTTCTGGAAACACCCTCAAAGGGACATTAAGGAATAATGTTTAACCTGGGCACCCCTAGTTCCCATCAAGTTGACATAGAAAACTGTCACAAGGGTAAATTGAAATACTTCGTGTTGGTTGTTTTTTTTTTTTTTTCTGTGGATGAATGTAGAGCTCCGGAGAGCAGAGGGAGTGGGGAGGGTGGACCGGTAACTAGGCTGAAAGGGAAGTGGTGGGGAGTCAGTGAGGGCTTCCTGGAGGAGGTGGCATCTAAGCTGGGATAGTAAGAGGTAGCTAGGGTATCATGAGTTCCTTCCTGCCTCATCTCCAGGTCAGGGATCTAATAGCCAGAGGAAGACTCCAGGCAGGCACCTGTCCCACCACTTTGACCTCCCTGCTGACAAGTCTGACATTTGGGGGCAAGACCTCTGGAAGAAGAGGTAACATGACACAGTGGTTAAACTCAAGCTCAGGTCATACAAGGCCACCTGGTGTAGAGATCCCCTGCTTCCTGACCATCCGCCTGGACACCCCTACGCAACCTGCTGAACCTCTCCAAGCCTCCACAGCCTCATCTGTAAACGGGGACAGTGCCAGTACTGAGAGCACATGAGAGTCATGAGAATTCGGTGGGGTATTGCGGGCGATGTGGCCCAGGATGACTGGTGGGTCAGGGTCAGCGGTCAATCTTTGCCAAATCCCTCTCCCATCTTTCCGGTCCCATCGCATCTAGCGCCTTCCCAGAGCAACAGCAAAGAGGCAACTGCTTTTGAACCTGGGGCTGCTCTTTGAAGAGCTAGCTCAGGGACTGGGACAAGGGAGTCTGGGTCAGGCCTGAGCCTGCTGTGTGGTCTTGGGAAAGTGAACCATCCCTGCTGAGCCTGGAGGGGAAGCCGGCTGACTGCAGAAGGGGAAATGAGATAAAGGAGGTCAAGCCCTCACTGCTTCCTGTCTCCCTGGGAATCCCTAAAAACATTCCCCAGCCTCCTCCTCCGCCCTCATCCCTCTCCCGGGGCTTAATTGGGCAGCTGTAGTCACTCGGCACTTAACCTTCTCCCCATCTGCCCTCCAGGGAAAGAATTAATGTTAATCCCTGAGCACTGCTTCCTGGGCCATGTCAGGAAAGTGTGTGAGGAGCAGGGAGCCAGCCAGCCTGAGGCCTCCCAAGTAGCCCAGCCCAACTCCCTCCTCACGTATCTTTGTCCTGGAGTCCTGGGGCCAGCCCTGCGGCCAGTAAGCCACCTTCCTCTTTACCCCATCTTTGTCCCTCTAGCCTGGCACTTTTCGATGGAAATATAATGTGAGTCACCTAAATAATTTTCCGGGATTTGCCTGGTGGTCCAGTGTTTAAGACTTCACCTTCCAGTGCTGGGAGTTGGGGTGAGGGGGGGTGCGGGTTTGATCCTTGGCTAAAGAGCTAAGATCCCACATGCCTCATGGCCAAACAACCAAAATATAAAACAGAAGCAATATGGTAACAAATTAAGTAAAGCCTTAAAAAATGGCCCACATCAAAAAAAAAAAAACCTTAAAAAAATAATTTTCAATTTTCTGGTAGAAACAGATGAAATTTTAATAACTCACTCTCTTTAACCTAGAGTATTCCAAATGTGATCTTTTCAACACAGAATCAATATGCACAATCATTAGCAAGATATTTTGTGTTCTTTGACACCTAGTAAGCCTTGCAAATGTAGAGTCCGTTGTATGTTTTACACCATATCTCAATTCAGACACTAAGTTTTTCTGAGAATACTCTATCTGTATTTTTGACTTCACAAAATGTGTAGTTGAAAAGGGAAGTTCACCTCCCTAAGTTGTTTCAGACCCAGAGAAAAGGTTTCCAGTAACTGAATCAAGTATCTGATCTCGGGCGGCCTCGGCCTGCAATGGCTTGGAGCGAGGCTTGGGTCCCAGCCAGAGATTGGGCTGGGCCTTGGTCGTGAGAGTACTAGATCCTAACCGCTAGACCAGAGGTCAGTGACAAGGGCCCTGGCCCTTCAACTATGCAGAAAAGAATTTCCACAAAGACAGAAAGTAGTGAAGCAAGTGAACTATTATTAAGAGGAGAAGAGTACAGTATGTGTGACTAGACACAGAGGCACACTCAGAGGGAGAGTCCTTGAGTTGCACCCTCATGGCAGTTTGAATTACGTATATGGAGTATTTCTTCCTGATTTCCTTTGGCCAATCATTTTGATTTGCCTGGTTCAGAGTTTCTATTCGGTATATCTCAGGATCCTCCCATGCGTGTGCATGCATCTCTTAGCCAAGATGGATTTTACTGGAAAGGCATAAGGGTAGCCTGGCATTAGTTAACATCACTCCCGAATGACCTCCAAGGAGCCTTTCTGCCTATGCGTGGATAGGGAGGTCTCCTGACTTTGGGAACAAGAAATATGTGGTCTTCCCTTAATTGTCTTGCTGTTCTGTCTTGGAGTTTTGGTCCATAGGCAGTGAATCTCCAATTGCTTTACCTTGGTGGGTTTGGAGGGCAGTGGTGCCCATCTACTTCCTGCCTCGTATCTATTTTTCAGTTTAAATTTAAATGAATTAAAATTAAACAACAGGAACAATTCAGTTCAGTACACTAGTATCATATTGCCAAGGTTCACGAGTGGCCTGTGGTCACCAAATTGGATCCTGCAGCTCTGGCCTTTGCCTCCAAAACTTAAAACTGCTCCTCGGTGGACCTCCCCGAAAGGCGTGTGAAGCAATAGAATTAGAGGAGATGGGAACCCTGCCTCCATTTGCTGTGTGACATCGTGTGAGTGGCTAGACCTCTCTAAGGCTTTTTCCAACCATCAAACTCTTTTTTCAAGGAAACCGAGTGCCTGCAACTCACCATGCTCTGTTTTTGGCTCTGGGAGTGGCCGGGAAAGAACATACAGTTCTCCCAGCACGTTTCTGGGCTGGGAAATGGTGTTAATAATGATGTCAGTTAATACCAGTTAGTCGACTTACTATGTGCCAGGTGCTGCTGGACACTCTCAACATTCACCATCTCCTCGGAGCCTCATGGTCATTTTGTGGGGCAGGTGCTCTGTCAGCACAAGTGGGAAAACTGAGCTGCACAGAGCAGTTACGAAACTTGCCCAAGGTTGGTCAGCCAGGGTCACTCAGCCGTGTCTGACTCTTTGCGACCCCAGGGACTATACAGTCCATGGAATTCTCCAGGCCAGACTACTGCAGTGGGTAGCTGTTCCCTTCTCAAGGGATCTTTCCAACCCAGGGATCGAACCCAGGTCTGCTGCATTGCAGGCAGATTCTTTACCAACTGAGCCACGAGGGAAGCCCAAGAATACTGGAGAGGGTAGCCTATCCCTTCTCCAGTGAATCTTCCCAACCCAGAAATTGAACCTGGGTCTCCTGCATGGCAGGTGGATTCTTTACTATCTGAGCTATCAGGGAAGCCCAGGAAGGGGCATCGCTAGGGTTTAAACCCAGGCTGTTTTGCCTCTAATCAATAGAGCGGCAATGGTGAGTGCTGGGAAGGAAAACAAGGCAAAAAAACGGGAAGAGTTGTTATTTTAGATCAAGAGGATAGAAGCTGCCCTTCTCCAGGGTGACCAGACGCTCCCTAACACCCCTAACCTGGCAGCTTGTCAAGGGCTGATCCCACCCCTGGCTTTGCAGGGTAAAAGGAGGCCCCAAGGCAGAGAGTCAAGTCTTTGAGGTGGTTCCTGGCTCACATATGCCCCACAGCACTGAGGGGTTGGGCTGCTGGGCTGCCAAGCACAACGGGGCCCTGCCAGGCAGGGGTGTCACTAGGGCTGGGAGCCAGTGGCCAGCAGCTGCTGGGCTGAGCCAGGCTTGTGCCAGGGACTGCAGTCCAGAGAGTGGCCCAGCTTGTACTGAGCACATTTTCTTTACTGTTGTGGCCTTCTTTCCCTGATTCAGCCTTGTCTTTCCTAGTTCCCTCCCCTCCCCTACTTCTCTCCCTTGCCCTTACTCCTTGCTTCTCATCCATTCATCCATCCATCCACCCACTGAGGACTTGCTCAGATGGTAAAGAAGCTGCCTGCCAATGCAAGAGACATTAGTTCGATCCCTGGGTTGAGAAGATCCCCTGGAGAAGAAAATGGCAGCCTACTCCAGTATTCTTGCCTGGGAAATCCCGTGGACAGAGGAGCCTGGCAGGCTGGAGCTGTTGGACATGAGTTAGCAACCGAACAACAGCAAGACATGGGAGGTGCAGGCAGACAAACAAGACTGGAAGCCAGGGAGTGGCTGCAGTAGCTCAGGGAGACAGTATCGTTTGAGAAAAGAAGGGACTGAACATTTGACACTGGGTTGGGTGTTTGGATTAAGAGCAAGGAGATTCCTGGGTTCTTGTCTGGTGCTTACTGACCTGTGAGTTTACTTCTCTTCTCTGGGCATCAGACTCACCATCTATATAACACTGGACTTTTATAAGATCAGTTATATTCCACTGCCCCTCCAAGCCCAAGATTCCAGGAAGTCCTTCTGTGGCCATGCAGCAGCTGAGGAGGTGTTGATTGACTCTGGCTTGAGACTGTTACCACCACATCAACCACAGGAATTCCACCTCGATTTGTTTTGAACTTTGGCCTTCTAAGTTGTGATTTAAAGAAAGGGCTCCATGACTCAAGAGGGGCTGATGGGGAGATGACCTCTCATGTCCCATCTGGCAGAAGGTAGAGTCACACCCAGATGGGTGTTTCCCTGATGCTAGAAAAATGATGTCTCCATGAGTTAGAGGGAATTGACAACAACAGACCTTCCAGCAATAATCAGTGCAGACTCCAGATCCAGGAGAAACTCATGATCCCTGCACCCAAGATGTCCCTGTGGACTCATCTGGAGGATTAGCATCGCCAGCCCCAGCACTCCAGGGATCACAAATGAGATTCAGCTCTAGAGACACTTGCCTGGAGGTTGCCAGGAGCTGCTCTGAGAAGGATTCTGAGGAATCCTTCTCAGTGCAGCTCCAGCTGTCTCAATGAGGACAAAGTGCTGATTGATTGGCAGTGTCTGCCCTGAGTGGAAAATGAGTGGTAGTGGTATGTGTGCCATATATCTCTAGCTTTGATCTATCTTTGCTCTTAACCAGGACATGAAGTCTTTCATCCCTTTCCTAGTCCCTGGCTGCTCTATTGAGCTTTCTCTTCCTTCTACTCCTCTTGCTGTTGAGTACTTCAAAGTCATCTGGCCCGCTTCCCAGTGGACCAGTCACTTCAGGAAACGAATGGGCTGCTCTCTGGAGGAAGCCAGATCACTCAATGAGTTCCCATTTCTCCAGAATTAGATGGTTAGTCATGCTGACCAGAGGCAGTAGGTGGGCTCATGGCCAGGGAGGTGCAAGACTTCTTTCCTGAGACCCAGGGCGTGGGCCTTTCTTCTGAAGAGATTCAAGGCTGTGTTCAGGAGTCTCTTAACCCCAACCTTGATCCTGCTTGCTGTGTTGTAATGGGGGCCTGCCAGCACTCCTGGTGAGAATGAAGGCAGGAGTAAAAATTGGGCACTCCATTTCATCTCAGGAAATTCAAAACACACCATTATCTTTAACATTTTTAAAAAGTAATCTTGAAGATGATGCTAAAAGATGATGCTGTGAAAGTGCTGCACTCAATATGCCAGCAAATTTGGAAAACTCAGCAGTGGCCACAGGACTGGAAAAGGTCAGTTTTCATTCCAATCCCAAAGAAAGGCAATGCTAAAGAATGCTCAAACTACCACACAGTTGCACTCATCTCACATGCTAGCAAAGTAATTCTCAAAATTCTCCAAGCCAGGCTTCAACAGTATGTGAGCCATGAACTTCCAGATGTTCAAGCTGAGTTTAGAAAAGGCAGAGGAACCAGAGATCAAATTGCCAACATCCGTTGGATCATCAAAAAAGCAAAAGAGTTCCAGAAAAACATCTACTTCTGCTTTAGTGACTATGCCAAAGCCTTTGACTGTGTGGGTCACCACAAACTGCAGAAAATTCTGAGAGAGATGGGAATCCCAGACCACCTGACCTGCCTCTTGAGAAATCTGTATGCAGGTCAGGAAGCAACAGTGAGAACTGGACGTGGAACAACAGACTGGAACAGACATGGAACAACAGACTGGTTCCAAATTGGGAAAGGAGTACATCAAGGTTGTATATTGTCACCCTGCTTATTTAACTTATATGCAGAATACATCATGAGAAATGCTGGACTGGATGAAGCAGAAGCTGGAATCAAGATTGCCAGAAGAAATATCAATAACCTCAGATATGCAGATGACACCACCCTTATGGCAGAAAGCAAAGAACTAAAGAGCCTCTTGATTAAAGTGAAAGAGGAGAGTGAAAAAGTTGGCTTAAAACTCAACATTCAGGAAACTAAGATCATGGCATCCAGTCCCATCACTTCATAGCAAATAGATGGGGAAACAATGGAAACAGTGAGAGACTTTATTTTCCTGGGCTCCAGAGTCACTGCAGATGGTGACCGCAGCCATGAAATTAAAAGATGCTTGCTCTTTGGAAGAAAAGCTGTGACCAACCTAGACAACATAATAAAAAGCAGAGACATTACTTTGTCAACACAGGTCCGTTTAGTCAAGGCTATGGTTTTGCCAGTAGTCGTGTATGGATGTGAGAGTTGGACTATAAAGAAAGCTGAGTGCTGAAGAATTGATGCTTTGACCTGTGGTGTTGGAGAAGACTCTTGAGAATCCCTTGGACTGCTAGGAGTTCAAACCAGTCAATATTCAAGGAAATCAGTCCTAAATATTTATTGAAAGGACTGATGCTAAAGCTAAAACTTCAATACTTTGGCTACCTGATGTGAAGAACTGACTCATTGGAAAAGACCCTGATGCTGGGAAAGATTGAAGGCAGGAGGAGGAGGGGATGACAGAGGATGAGATGGTTGGATGGCATCACCGATTCGATGGACATGAGTTTGAGCAAGCTCCGGGAGTTGGTGATGGACAGGGAAGCCTGGTGTGCTGCAGTGCATGGGATTGCAAAGAGTTAGACACAACTGAGTGGCTGAACTGAACTGAACTGGATCTTGATTACATAAGTAAACCATACTCACTCTGTGTGCTGTGCGTGCTGAGTCACTTCAGTCATGTCCACTCTGTGTGACCCTATGGACTATAGCCCACCAGGCTCCTCTGTCCATGGGATTTCTCAGGCAAGAATACTGGAGTGGGTTGCCATGCCCTCTTCCAGGGGATCTTCCTGGCCCAGGGGTCGAACCCTTGTCTCTTATATCTATCTGCATTGTCAGGCGAGTTCTGTACCACTAGCACCACCTAATCTTGATTACAAAGGTAAACTGTACTTATTGTAGAAAGGCTGAAAAACATGAATAAGCAAAAGGAAGGAAATAAAACTACCTATCATCCTAATGCCGAGAGAAAAGTACTGTTTCAGCAAGTTGGTGTGCTGAGCACTGGTCCATCAGAGTCTGGGTGGCTGGGTTGGGACCCCTGCTGGACCAGGCATTAATCCTCTAGCTGCCGGTCACGGGAAGGCCTAAGGTCCAGCTGGTTGGGGCCAGGGCCAGTGGGGTGGTAAGTGATCTTTGAGGCTCAGGCAACAACCTCGATCAACCAGACTCAGAATAGTTTAATTTTAACAACTTGAGCTGGTCCTTTCCAGATGACCATCAGTGGTGCCCATCCTCACTCCTCCAGAAGTGTGATTGGACCTGTCGGCTAGGGGTGGACCTGGGCTCTGGGGGGTGATTGGCGAGCAGAGTTGGGAGTCCACTTCCAGCCTAATGTTTCTTCCAGCTGTTATTGCTCCCGGAGTATGAGCTGGGCCACACACACTCCCTTATCTTTTAAAATTAGTAATATTTCCCCCAACAGGGACCAAGGACTTCCCTAGAAGAGAAGAAAAGAAATCAAAGATTCTAGTCTTCACCTTGGGACTCAAGGGTAAAAACCAGCTTCTATCAAGGGTAGCTAGTCAGAAAGGACCACAGAATTCTAGATTCCTGTAAGGGAAGAGAGTCTGGACAGACCAGAGGTTGGCCCCCAGGCGCCCGGAGCTGGAGGTGAGGATTCTTGCAAGTGTGGTTTTAGGTGGATACCAGAACCCATCCTCACTGAGTGGGGACCCCACAGGACAGGGGCTGCGTGAATGCAGAGACTCCTACACTCTGAAGCTCAGGCAGCATGGCTGTGGGCCCTTCTCGACTTTAGGAGCCTTCACACCCTGATCTGAAAGGGCAGGTCTCCCTAGGTGTGAGGTCCCAGCAAAATCCGCTCAGGGACGAGCTGCAGAGTGCAGTCCAGGGACTGGACTCTCCACCTCTATGGGGGGCAAAGATGCTCAGGACTCATTTGACAAGTAGTTTAACTTAGTGGTTTGTGAAAGTTGGGCTTCCCTGGTGGTTCAGGTGGTAAAGAATCTGCCTGCAATGCAGGAGACTCAGGTTTGATTCTGGAGTGAGACTGCTTGGGCTTAAATCCAATACCTAATGCTTATTAGTTGTGTGACTTTGGGCAAGTGGCTTAACCTCTCTGTTCCTCAGTCTTTTCACCTGTAAAGTGGGAAATGCATAGTACCTATTTTAAGGAGTTGTGGTGATGAACTAACATATGTGATTTCATACATAACTGGTTGTTAAAATTAATTGTTGGCTCATGCATCCCTAGGTAGTTTTGAAAATGCAGCATTTGAGAAAGGAAACCCTGGGAAAAGGTGGAAACTCTTAAAAAAAAAAAAACAAACAAACAATAGCTTCTGGTCTTACGTTTAGATCTTTAATCCATTTTGAGTTTATTTTTGTGTATGGTGTTAGAAAGTGTTCTAGTTTCATTCTTTTACTATAAAACTCCTAGAGGAGAACATAGGCAAAACACTCTCTGACATACATCACAGCAGGATCCTCTATGACCCACCTCCCAGAATATTGGAAATAAAAGCAAAAATAAACAAATGGGACCTAATTAAACTTAAAACCTTCTGCAAATCAAAGGAAACTATTAGCAAGGTGAAAAGGCAGCCTTCAGAATGGGAGAAAATAATAGCAAATGAAGCAACTGACAAACAACTAATCTCAAAAATATACAAGCAACTCCTACAGCTCAACTCCAGAAAAATAAATGACCCAATCAAAAAATGGGCCAAAGAACTAAATAGACATTTCTCCAAAGAAGACATACAGATGGATAACAAACACATGAAAAGATGCTCAACATCACTCATTATCAGAGAAATGCAAATCAAAACCACTATGAGGTACCATTTCACACCAGTCAGAATGGCTGCGATCCAAAAGTCTACAAGCAATAAATGCTGGAGAGGGTGTGGAGAAAAGGGAACCCTCTTACACTGTTGGTGGGAATGCAAACTAGTACAGCCACTATGGAGAACAGTGTGGAGACTCCTTAAAAAACTGGAAATAGAACTGCCTTATGATCCAGCAATCCCACTGCCGGGCATACACACTGAGGAAACCAGAAGGGAAAGAGACACGTGTACCCCAATGTTCATCGCAGCACTGTTTATAATAGCCAGGACATGGAAGCAACCTAGATGTCCATCAGCAGATGAATGGATAAGAAAGCTGTGGTACATATACACAATGGAGTATTACTCAGCCATTAAAAAGAATACATTTGAATCAGTTCTAATGAGGTGGATGAAACTGGAGCCTATTATACAGAGTGAAGTAAGCCAGAAAGAAAAACACCAATACAGTATACTAACGCATATATATGGAATTTAGAAAGATGCTAACAATAACCCTGTGTATGAGACAGCAAAAGAGACACTGATGTATAGAACAGTCTTATGGACTCTGTTGCAGAGGGAGAGGGTGGGAAGATTTGGGAGAATGGCATTGAAACGTATAATATCATGTATGAAACGAGATGCCAGTCCAGGTTCGATGCACGATACTGGATGCTTGGGGCTAGTGCACTGGGACGACCCAGAGGGATGGTATGGGGAGGGAGGAGGGAGGAGGGTTCAGGATGGGGGACACATGTATACCTGTGGTGGATTCATTTTGATATTTGGCAAACTAATACAATTTGTAAAGTTTAAAAATAAAATAAAATTAGAAAATAAATAAATAAAGTGAGGTTGATACATTGATGAAAAAAAAAAACCACCTTATTTATTTTTATTGATTTGGCTACGCTGGGTCTTAGCTGCAGCCTGTTAGATTTTCAATCTTTGATGCGGCACGCAGGATTTATTTATTTATTTATTTTAGTTGTGGCGTGCAGGACCTTCTAGCGGCAGCGTGCAGACTCTTAGTTGTGGCACATGGAGTCTACTGTCCCCCATCAAGGGTCGATTCCAGGCCCCTTGGACTGGGAGCATGGAGTATTAGCCACTGGACCAGCAGGGAAGTCCCTAGAAATTCTTATTAGTTTGGAAAGGGGGTCTTTGTGCTATTGTGTTGTAGGCAGGTGATTGTGACACTTTAAAATGTATCAGGATCATCCAGAGGTCTTGTTAGAACAGATTTCTGGGCCCTCCTGCCAGTAGGTCTAGGCAGGGGTTGAGAATCTGCATTTGTCACAAGCTCCCAGGTGATGCCCAGGCTGGAGGTCCACAGGCAACGCTTGGAGCAGCACCGGTTTTGAAGATGTTACAAGTGCCCTTCATTTGTTTTCCCGGGTGTGAAACCCATCACACGCCAGTTATTCCTCTCTTTTGACTAAAGTGGGATCTTACCTGACATTTGGTAACTTCACTGTAAACTTGATGGGGGCAGAGGCCATGACTTTTCTCCTCAGTGTATATACATCTGACATGTAGGAAGTGCCCAGTAAATATCTGTTGAAGGGAGGAAAGAAACATGCTCTCTGCACTCAACATCATTCTTGTGTACATTTTTCCTGTTAATAAATATTCTTCCCCAGCATTGTTTGGTTGGTTGCATAGTTTGCCCTTGTATGGATGTAAGTGGGAGAACAGCCTGAGCTTGCTGGAACAAAAAGGGGTGATGCGTTCTAAGAGGCAGAGTGCCTCAGTGCCTGGAACCAGGGCCGCGAAGCTGAGACCTACGTAATGATCCTGCCCTGTTTTCTCTCCTCTGCACCTCTGTGTGATGGTTTGGTTCCTTTCCTTTAACTTTGCTGCAGCTTTGTCCACATGGCATCCAAAATGGCTGCCTTCATCTCCCAGTTTTGTTACAGCTCCTGCCATGGAGGGAGTCAGTCAGTCTGTCTGTCTGTCTGTCATTACTCTCTCTCCTAGTAACCCCAGCTGGGACTCTGATTGGCCCTTCTGAGGCTGGGTGCTTATCCCTCATCCAACCAGGGAGAAGGGCCACATGGCTCCAGTATGGCGGCCAGGTGCCCCTGCGGTGAGCGGGTACAGTGAAATGGGTCATGGTCATCCCCAAATGGTCCATTCCAGCTGCCTTTCATTCATCTCTTCATCTCTCTGCTTAAACCTGATTTCAGTTTCAATCTGTGACCAGGATTTGGTTTCTGTGGACTTTTCTGGGCTCACAGCAGGGATTTGACTGACTTAACCCCATCTCCGATCCATTAGTGATAATGACCCATGGCAATATCCTAGGTTTGTCTGGCGTCTTTGAACATTTAATCCGTGCAGTGTGATTTGGGGGGAGGCAGGAGGTTTCATCCAATGAAGCCTGTTTAGCACCAGCAAGTCTGTTCATGATCTGAGGTGCAGCTGAAAAAATAAATATAATTAAAAAGATAAGTCAGGCCAGCATTCCCGGAGACTGTTTTACATGGGTACATAATGAATGCTAAGCTTAGTGCAGCCGTGCCAAAAAGCAAAATAAATTCTTGGAGTTGGTCTGTTTCCTGCCTGCAATACATTTGCTTGTTCCAAACAAATATATTTGTCAATACAACACAATTAGGAAGGCTGAGCCAATCAGACCATCAAATATCCAGAGAAGCAGATCGTGGCTTCCATACACTCTGCTGGATGGAGCCAAGGTCTGAAGGTATCATGACCAAATCAATTACGGCCCGGGCAAGCCTTGCATTCTTTGCCAGGACAAGCTTTCTCATCTTTCCTGGTTATTGAAAGAATTTAACCTCTTTTCTCTTCCTTCTCAATGTTACTCATACCCCTGAAGACACCCTCCCCCATTTCCCCTGCCTGCACCAATCTTTTAGGTTAATTTGCTTCCTTTTTTTTTTTTTTCCCCACCAACAGCTAGAAACAACTGCTGACATACACCATTTTTAGAAGGGCCTGCCAAAATGGGACTAATAACGAGTTTTTATAATAATAGCTAACATTCGTGGCATAGATGCCAAGCTCTTGGCATTCATGGTTTCTCCTGATCCCCACAACAATCCTGGGATAGGTATTACTAGCTCCATTTTATAGATGAGGAAACCGAAGCTCAGGGAGGCCAAATAGCTTGCCCGAGACCACACAGCTAGTGAGTAGCTAAGCTGAGAAATTCAGACTCTAGTCTTGTTGATACTAGGGCTTGTATTAGGAGTTTTGATGTTAAGAGACATACAGCCCAACTCAACTTGGCTTCAAACTGTAAGGGGATTGAATGGCCTTTGTGGATCGATAGCCCGGATGTGGGTTTCAGGCAAGGCTTAAACCAGCCATTTTGCCCAAGGACCTGGGTTTTCTCTGCCTGCCTTCATTCTTACCCTCAGTGCTACTGGGTTTACAGTTTGCCGCTCTGAACTCTTCCCTCATGGTAGGAAGTAGCTGCAGCAGCTGCATCCTTTCAATCCTCAGCCAGGGAAAGAAAGAACTTCCCCTCAGGGAGCTCCCATGGAAGAGAATGGAAATTCTGCTTGGCTTGAGCTAGGTGCCCATCCTTGAACCATTGTGCCTGGCTGAGGGATGAGACTGGCCAATTGCTGCAGGCTGGAGGGGGTGTGGTGTCAATCTCACGAAGGCCATGTGACTGAGCAGGGCAAGGGGCAGCCTCTTGCTTGCGGTCATCAGAACAGGGGGAATGGTCTAAGTAAGTTAAGCAACCCACTTGGCACAGGCACTGACCAATCGGAACCAGAGTGACCACAAAGACCTGTAAACCATTTGCTACTAAAAGCAAGCTAGTGTGTACCACCAGCATTGGCATCATTTGGGGACCTGCTGGAAATGCAGAATCTTGGGACCTTTCTCTGATGTACTGAATCAGTACATCATTTTAACAACATTTTTGCATTTTAACAACATCTTTAAACCTTTAACAAGATTTGGCAAGTTGGGAGCTCTGATTTAGCAGAGTGGTATAACAGATGGGCTAGAGTTTCTGAATCAAACATGTGGAGTCTCAATCCATGCTCCATCACTTAGCTGTCACTTAGCTGGGTGAATTCAGGCATGGGGTAATGCTACCAGCCTCATAAAATTGTTGAGGGGAATAAAAAGAATACCTTTTGTAACTTGCCTGTCATGCTGCTGCTGCTGCTGCTGCTAAGTCACTTCAGTCGTATCCGATTCTGTGTGACCCCATAGACGGCAGCCCACCAGGCTCCCCCGTCCCTGGGATTCTCCAGGCAAGAACACTGGAGTGGGTTGCCATTTCCTTCTCCAATGCATGAAAGTGAAAAGTGAAAGTGAAGTCGCTCAGTCGTGTCCGACTCTTCTCGACCCCATGGACTGCAGCCTACCAGGCTTCTCTGTCCATGGGATTTTCCAGGCAAGAGTACTTGAGTGGGGTGCCATCGCCTTCTCCGTGCCTGTCATGAAGTAGGTGCTAAATAAGCATTTCTCCCCTTTCCCCACCCATAATGTTTTTAAATAAGAAAACTGACTCAGGTACCCATTTGCCCAAGACACAGAACTGGACCTCTGGTGCCCTGAGCACTAGAATGGGGCTTTGAAACCATCCTCAATACACCAGAAATTCTAAGCCCTGGCTGCCCATTGGAATCACCCGGGGTGTTTAAAACATCTCAGTGCCCAGGCATCACCTCAAAGCAACTCAGTCAGAATCTCTTTGGGGGAGACCCAGGCATCAGTACTTTTAAATTTCCTGGGCGGTTCCTATGGGCAGCCAAGGTGGAGAACCAGTGCTTCTCACTTTCTTGACTCCTAAATGAATTCTGCTGTCAGAAGGCTCTGCTTTGAAAGCTTCTGAGTGGCTGGCTGCAAACCCTCTGCTGGTGAAGGTCCTCCCGTCAAACACAGCACTGAGCTCTAGGAGGGCATGCGGGAGGATTTGTGCTCCTGGTTCCAGCTCACATGCCCGACATTCAGCAAAGGTTCAGCTTTTAAGTCAGGGAGCCAGCGGGTTCAGACCCTTGGCCTTGACTCCATGAATGAAAAATGACAAGCATTGTAACAGTGAACCTAATAGTTAAGAGTGTGCTGGCTCTGTGACCTTGGACAAGTCCCTAACCTCTGTGGGCCTCGGTCTCCACATCTGTAAAAGAGATTGCTACTAGTGCCTGCCTTATTATGGGGATTCAGTACCTGGCACCACGGGAGTATGTTTTCACCTTGACCTTAAGGGCTGTTCGACCAGGGCAGTGCACACACAGCCCGCCGTACATAGTGGCTGTTGAGCCGAGGGCCCAGATGTCCTGTGGGATCCAAACGGAGTGGCTTCAGAGCCTACTTCTTTGGCCAGACTTCTTGGCCTGCTTCCTTGGCTGGCTCGTGCAGGCTGCCAATTGCAGGGTGCAGCCCTGGAGGATACTCGGTGACCTTTACTCCCAAGGCACACCAGCCTGTGGGGCTGGACGGGGAAGAATTTGGTGGGAACCTTGGGAGAGGGATGGGGAGCTACTGCGGGCACACTCTTCTACTTCTTGCACCCTGCTGGACTGGGCAGCTCAAGGCCCTATTTCCTCGGGCCCTGGCCTCTCCCTTTGGCGTGGCCCTGGACTCAGTGAGCTTTAGGGACACCTAGAGCACTGGCCAGGCCAGACCTCTGCCGCGGGACCTGGGTTTCTTAGGAAAGACCTCAGCTGGGGCGTTGCCCTCCCTGCTTCTGTCTCTCGCAGTCTGGAGTCTCTCATTCTCACTGTTCTTTGATGATCCTGGGCCTTGCTCTGAGTTCCCCTCGCTTGGTCTTTACTGTCCCTGTCTCTCTTTCTCTGCTGTCTTTCTTCTTATGTCTGACTCTGCCTTTCCGTCTCTTTCCATTCTTATCTTTGTTTCTCTCTGTCTAGCCCTCTGTCTCAGATCTGTCTGTCTCTCTCTGTCCATTTCTCTTTCCATCTTGCCTCACATCCACCCCATGCATTTCTGTCACCTCACAAACCCCGAAGCCCTCTGGTGCATTAAGGCTGAGCCCCCCACCCCCTTTTGATTCAAGACCTGGGTGACTACGGAAGGCAAAAGTTTCCATCCACACCACCCCGCACTCCACCCCACCCTCTGGAGGCAGAGTTTTGAGAGGTGTGAATGAGGTAGAACCCATGGAGTGCCTGGGGCTCATGAGTGTGCGATAAACCTTAGCTCTTAGAGCTCCTTGAGTACAAGACTGTGTCTGGACTACCTTCAAATCACGAGCATTAGCCCAGAGTCTTCTCCACAGTTGATGTTTAGGAAATACTTATTTGCACGAATAGAGAGAGCATGAAAGAAAACACAAGTACTTTCTATCAGGTAAAATATACTCATGGCTCTTTGTGCCTGCTGGTACCTCTTTATAGATTTAGATGCTGAAATCTGTAGTTAATTCTTTAAACCTCATTTGCTTCTTTAATTCCCACCCTTCCCCCCACTCTCCTGAAACTTCATGTTCCAGAATATCCCAGAATGTGCCAAGCTGTTTTTATATTGTCGGTTCTCCTTGCTGACTCCTATTTATTCTTCACATTTCCTCTTGGATATCCCACTCTTCAGGAAGTTTCCCCGACTGCCCAGCTGGGTTAGAGCTGCTGCTTGTGTTTTCCTACGGTAATCTGTGTGCAGAGCCTCTTGATCCTCTTCCCTCGAGGTTCCCCTCTTCCCGTGGGACTGGCAGCTGCCTGAAGGAAGGGAACAGGCTTTCCTCATCCAGCCCCCGCTTCGCCCTGGGAGGGGCGGCTACCACATGCATCCTGAGTGCCTGCCCGTGTAGCTGTGGCCCTGCACCCTCTCTCTGGATTTTAGCTGTCACAAGTCTGTCCTGTCCAGGATAAAAAAGACCACTCAGAGCACAGGCAGTGAACACAGGCCACTCTGGAAAGTCACTCCCGGGAGCGCCAAGCTGGCTGCTGCCTGCACAACAAGTTACCTGGCCTTCAGCTTCCACTTTTGACAAGTTGGTTCTCAGCCAGGCTGAGCCCCAGGCAGAAAAATAAATACCTGTTCAGACTGGTGCTTCACCCTCATTCTCCCCCTCCCCCATCCCTGCCACATTTTTTTCAATAGGAGGAAGGGAAGTGCATGAATTACGAGCCCAGTGTGTGCTCACATGCACGGATTGGGTCACCAGGTCCTGCCCTTGAAATGTGCAATTCCGAGTGTAAGTGAAACTCTCAGTCGTGCCCCTAGCTCTGTGCTCTGAGGGTGTTCATCACAGCGTGTCTGCCTGGAGTGGCTGCACGTTCCTCGGGGCCTCGCCAGGCTTGGAGGAAATCCTCCGGCAGCAGCCCCACCTTGCAGGGGGTGGGAGGACATCTGCCCATTGCCCCTCCAGCCCCCAGTGGCCGTGGAGGAGGGGCTGAGATAAAGCCACCAGCACGGGCAGGAGATTAAGGGCTGCTGTGTTTATCCTGGTCTCACAGTCTCCTGTTGCAGGGACATTAATTAGCAAGCTGGGCGCTGGGGGAGCGTGTGCAGGGGCCACCTGGCCCTCCAGCCCATCAGGTCCCTGCTTGGGAGCCCTGGGGGCAGCCGTGACAAGAAGCAAAAGACAAAAGGGATCCTGGATTGTGGCCTGGAAACGGAGCTTTTTACAGAGGCTTAGGCATTGATGTTTTAACATTCAGGAGAATTAAATGCTTTCGTGATGACGTAACAGTGGCCAGAAGTCACTGCACTTGCTGCGTTCCTGGCCCTCCGCTTATGACTTTTCACCTGCTGTCCTAATTACTCCTCCCTGTAGAATGTGCTTCGGGTGCTTTTCTGATTCCCAGGTTTCAAAATAAGGGGGCAAGCCTCACAGGGGCCAGGAGTGTGCCAGGTTCTCACAATAGTGAGCAGTGGAGCCGGCCTTTGCACTTGTGTAGTCTGATGTGAGTGCCTACGCTTTTACCCGCTGTTCCTTCCAACTAGTGTCAGTGACGGGGACACCACTGTTGAGAGACAACCTGCCTGATGTAGAACCAAGTACAGCTCCCAGCTCAGTGGCTTCCCAGCTGGGTGTCCTTGGGTGGCTCCTGGCACCCTTTAGAGCCTCACTGTGCTCATGTGTGACACTGTGGTAGTAACACTTACCTTGCAGGCTACTGTTGGGATTAGAGGATATTACATGCAGAAGGTGTCTGCCCTGGGCTGAACTGGATCCCCACCTCCCCGCAAAAGATGTGTTGAAGTGCTTATCCAGTGCCCCAGGATGTAACTGTATTTGGACACACGGTCATTGCAGATGTAACTGGTTGAACTCCTATGGAGTAGGTGGATGCATAATGCAATGTAACTCATGCCCTTATCCTGGGGGAGGACTGGGTCTCAGAGACAGACACACACAGTTTGAAGACACAGAAAAGATGACCATGTGGAGACAGAGGCAGAGTTTGCTGCCACAAGCCAAGGAATGCCAAGAACTGCAGAGAAACATGAAGCTGCAAGAACCAGGAAAACGTTCTCCTCTAGTTGGTAATGGACAGGGAAGCCTGGCCTGCTGCAGTCTGTGGGGTTGCAAAGCCTCAGAAACGACTGAGTGACTGAACTGAACTGAGGGACTTCTGAGGGAGCCTGGCTCAGCCGACACCTTGATTTTGGACTTCTAGTTTCCAGAACTGGGACACAATAAATTGCCATTATTTGAAGCCACCTGGTTTTGGTGGTGCTGACAGTAGTTAATATAGCGGCTCTGCATAGCAGATACCAGCAGTGCCCGTCTATCTTCCCCAGGCTACCTCGGTGGTCACCCACAGCTTGGTCACACAGCAAGGCTTTCACCTCTAGCACCAACGGTTCTCTGCCTGCAGGCTTTCCCTGAATGCAGAAGCCGGCCAAGCCAGGTCTGCAAGTGCCCAGGAATTAATGCTGCTGTGAGCAGCCTGCAATTAGCAGGGAGTCAGTGGATAGACGCTCTGATGTCTCGGCCCTGGGGGAGACAATTCTGAGGCCTGTGCTCCACAGTCTCATGGAGGCGACCAGTGGGGTGGTGGCCCCTCTGCCCACCATGGTGACCTGTCAATGCACCCTTTACTTAACCTCCCATCTTTCCTCCCTTCCTTCCTTTCCTACAGGTGGTTCCTGGGATCAGCCCCTAAACTGGCTCCTTGTGTCCAATGCCTCATCTCAGGTCTGCTTTGGGGAGATGCTAAAGATAGGTATGGAGTGGCAGCTGCTTTCTCCTCCTGATCATGGATGGAAGGTCAGATGTTGGCACCTTTGAGCTAAATGGACCAGTAGCTGGTCTTCAACTACTTTGGGAAACTTTGAAGACCTAGATAGCCCTCAAATACAGGTCCAGTATCTCAGGAAGAATACACACACACCACGTCTTCGTTATCCATTCATCTGTCAGTGGACATTTAGGGTGCTTCCATGTCTTGGCTGTTGTGACTAGCGCTGCTGCAAACATAGAGGTGCAAGTGTCTTTTTGAATTATAGTTTTATCTGGATATACACCCAGGAGTAGAACTGCTGATCATATGGCAACTCCATTTTAATGTTTTGAGGAACCTCCATACTGTTTTTCATCATGGCTGCACCAGTTTGCATTCCCATCAACAGCAACACTTGTGGTCTTCACCTTCTCTTGGAACCGTCAGACCTATGACATCCCTCTTGGGCCATGATGGGTGCTGATTGCTTATGTTATTTTGATACAAAAGCCCAGATGGGGATTACACTTCCTCTTTCTACCCCACTTTGCACTGTGCCACTGCCAAAAGAAAAGGAAGCCTTGGTCCTGGGCTTAGTGCATCCAATTCAGAAAAGAGGAGGGTTGGAAGTTGGGAGGGAGTCATTCTTAGAGAATCTTCATGTTTCCTACATTTGACTAAATAGAAATGATATCAAATAAGCTTTCACCTGCTGTCAAATATGTATTTCCCTTACTTGATGCAGCAAAGATAAGCCACCATCGGTGTGCTGGGTGTCACAATAGAGTGGGCTCAGAAGTCATTGTTTTTGAACTCTTTCTGAAGCTGACAGTACTGCAGAAACACTGAAAATGCTTTCAGTTTCTAGATAGACTGGCAATTTAATAACAACACGCAGAAGGAAAACCAAAAGAAAGAATAGCTGACATGTTGAGAGCTTACTATCTGCCAGGCACTATACTCAAGCCCTTTTTCATTTATTATCAAGTTGGGACTGTTAGGAATAGATTAAGTTTTCAGATGAGGCAATAGAGTGGGTGAAATTTGCTCGGGGCCACACGGTTGGGAAATGGCAGAGCCCTGACTGCAACTTCAGAGCCTGGCTCTGAACTGTCACGTTGGAACACCTCCCAAGAAATACCACCTTAAATCCTCCCATTGATTTTAGGTCACCTCTTGATTTCCAAAATGTTACAGAATGAAGAAGCATGTGTCTTAGAGGTGAGGAAATATGGAAGCTCTCAGCACGTGGAGGAGCCCTGGGAAGGTTTCTATAACTCACCACCAACTCCCCCTCCTCCCTCCTGGGAAGAAGGCAGGGCTGACACGTCTCAGGGGCTGATGGCTCCACAGAGGCAAATCCATCTCCATCTCCCTGTGAGGCTGACTCATGATGAATGCCAGTATTAGGGGTTTGGATGGCACTGGACCCTGCTGTTCAATGCAGAACTTTTCCTTGGGAGATACAGTCCCAGGCTCTGTGCTGCATCTAAAACCCCAGAAAGGCTCATCGAGGGGCTGAATCACACTCCCCTCCTCTTTTAATTATTCATGGCCTGACACGCTGACTGGGAATACATCACTCAGAGTACATGGCTGGTAAGATTAAATATTAGAGGAAACTCTTAATTAATTTTTAATGCGTTCTTTAGAACAATTCTTCATACCTAACCACACACTGAAACTGAGTACTTAAAAGGGAAATTAACGTTCAAGATCTCAAGGGCTTGTAGGTCCAGACAAGCCCCTATTTTGCTTACCTCTGAGCTACATATTGGGATGTGTCAGAGACGACATCCACGGCGTGGAAGTTGAGTGACAGTATGTCCTGGTTTTATTGGGACAGTCCCAGGTTATGCCTGTCGTCCCAGTGTACTAACACTGCCCCCTTTTACTCCCCAAAGTGTTCCAGTTTGGATGTTAAATTATATGATCACCGTACTTCAAGGCCACTACTCTCCCTTCCCCTGCCAATGACAGGCATCACTAGTTGATCATGGCATCCAGTCCTTGATGATCCTCCAAGGCATTCTCAATACAATCTTCCAGGCAGCCTCTCTAGTGATTAAAGTTGACATCAAGATGGATCTTATTTTTCCTTGCTGAGAAAGCAGTTTACATTAAGTGCTTATATTTTTATTTCATCTTTAAGTTCTCTATACAGGTCTTTAATGTTGTGACTTACTGTTTTTCAGTCAAAGCACTATTATTATTTCATGTGGGGCAGTTAGCTGTAGGTAACTATCTCAGACATTTTTGGATATTTAATATATTTAATATTCTTGGGCTCATGGGCATTAAATGCCAATAGCACACTCTCTTCCACCCCACAAACCTGGTCATTGTGGCAATAAAAATATGCCCCCTGCCAATTTCCAGAACACCCCCATGGACACACTACTGTCCTGAACTGGAAATAAATATAAGTATTGAGAACTGTGCTAGTCCAAACACGTTGCTTTGGCTGCCTGTTGCTGTGTAATAACACCCTTTCCTCACTCCCTTCCGAGGATTGTTGCTGTTCAGTCGCTAAGTCGTGTCTGACTCTTTGTGACCCCATGGCCTGCAGCATGCTAGGCTTTCCTGTCCTTCACTCTCTCTCGGAGTCTGCTCAAATTCATGTCCACTGAGTCAGTGATGCCATTCAGCCATCTCATCCTCTGTTGCCTCCATCTCCTCCTGCCCTCAATCTTTCCCAACATCAGGGTCTTTTCAGTGAGTCAGCTTTTTGCATCAGGTGGCCAAAATATTGGAGCTTCAGCTTCAGCATCAGTCCCTTTAACTGAGTATTCAGGGTTGATTTCCTTTAGGATTGACTTGTTTGATCTCCTTGCCGTCCAAGGGACTCTCAAGAGTCTTCTCCAGCATCACAATTCAGAAGCATCAATTCTTTGGCACGCAGCCTTCTTTATAGTCCAACTCTCACATCTGTACACAACTACTGGAAAACCATAGCTTTGACTAGATGGACCTTTGTTGGCTCTGATTTTTAATATGCTGTCTAGGTTTGTCATAGCTTTTCTTCCAAGGAGCAAGCGTCTTTTAATTTCATGGCTGCAGTCACTATCTGCAGTGATTTTTGAGCCCAAGAAAGTAAAATATGCCACTCTTTCCCCCATCTATTTGCCATGAAGTGATGAGACACGATCTTTGTTTTTTTAATGTTGAGTTTTAAGCCTACTTTTTCACTCTCCTCTTCCACTTTCATCAAGAGGCTCTTTAGTTCCTTTTCCTTTCTGCCATTAGAGTGGTATCATCTGCATATCTGAGGTTGTTGATGCTTCCCCCAAGAATCTTGATTCCAGCTTGTGATTCATCCAGCCCAGCATTTCACATGATGTACTCTGCATATAAGTTAAATAAGCAAGGTGACAATATACAGCCTTGACTTATTAATTAATACAGCCTTAATTTCAAGGATTAAGAGATTTAAAAACAACAATTTTAAAGGTTACTTTCCACTTACAGTTATTACAAAATATTGGCTATATTCCTCATGCTGTACAGTAGATCCTTGAGCCTATCTTATACCCGATCATTTGGGCCTCCCACTCTCCCATCCCTATATTGTCCTCCCCAACTAATAACCACTAAGTTGTTCTCTAGGTCTGTGAGTTTGCTTCTTTTTGTTATATTCACCAGTTTGCAATATTTTTTAGATTCCACATATAGGTGATATCTTATAGTATTTATCTTTCTCTGTCTGACTTATTTCACTTGGCACAATGCTCTCTTAGTCCATCAGGTTGCTGCAGGTGGCAAAACATGGGGTTTTTTGGGTGGCCGAGTAGGATTTCATTGTATACTTGTGTAGCACAGCTTCTTCATCCGTTCCGTTCTTTATCCATCTATCTGTTGATGAACACTTTGGTTGTTTCCGTATCGTGTCTGTTGTAAATAATGTTGCTATGAGCGTTCGGTGCATATACCTTTTCAGATTTGTGTTTTTTTCATATATATACCCAAGAGTCGTGTGGTAGTTCTACTTTTAGTTTTTTGAGAAACCTCCATAATGTTTTCTACCGTGACTGCACCAACTTATATTCCCACCAACAGTGTGGGAAAGTTCCCTTCTTTCCACATCCTCACCAATGTTTATTATTGTGTTCTTTTTCAGGATGGCCATTCTGAGTGTTATAAGGTGATATCTCATTGAGGTTTTGATCTGTATTTTCCTAATGATTAGTGACGCTGAGGATCTTATCACATGTCTGTTGGCCATGGGCATTTCTTCTTTGAAAAATATCTATTTAGTTCTTCTGTCCATTTTTTAATCAGGTAGCTGTTGTTGTTGTTTTTTGATGTTGAGTTGTGTGAGCTGTTTATATATGTTGGATACTGCTGCTGCTGCTGCTAAGTCGCTCTAGTCGTGTCTGACTCTGTGTGACCCCATAGACAGCAGCCCACCAGGCTCCCCCGTCCCTGGGATTCTCCAGGCAAGAACTCTGGAGTGGGTTGCCATTTCCTTCTCCAGTATATGTTGGATATTAACCCCTTATTGGTCATATCATCTGCAAATATTTTCTCCCATTCACTAAGTGACTTTTTATTTTGTCCATGGTTTCCTTTGCTGTGCAAAAAAGCTTTTAAGTTTAATTAGGTTAATTTTTTAAAAAAACTTTTGTTTCCTTTACTTTTTGAAGTGGATTCAAAAAAGTATTGCTTCAATTTATGTCAAATTATGCCTATGTTTTCCTCTAGGAGTTTTATAGCATCCAGTCTTACATTTAGATCGTTATTCCATTGTGAGTTTATTTTTGTATACCATGTTAGAGAATTTTCTAATTGCCTTCTTTTACATGTGGCTGTCCTGGTTTCCCAGCACTGCTTAATGCAGACTATCTTTTCTCCATTGCATTTTCTTGCCTCCTTTGTCATAGATTGATTTTAAGTCTGTGGACTGTAAGTCCATGGGTTTATTTCTGAACTTTCTATCCTTTTTCATTGATCTTTGTGTCTGTTTTTTTGTGCCAAAATTGTGCTGTTTTAATTGCTGTAGCTTAGTAACGGTAGTTTTTTTTTTTTTTAATTTGGTCATAGTTTTGTGATTTTGGTAAGGCTTGATGGGGTGGCTCGACTGAGCAACAGGCTCTTCCAAGAAAGTTCCCTCACAGAGCGGACAGACTGATTTTGGCTGTCAGCTGCAAGCCCAACTGGAGCTCCAGCTTTTAATTCTCCTTCCTGTGGGCCTCTCCATGAGGCTGCTTGGGCTTCCTCAGAGCATGGAGCCTGAGCTTCAAAGGGGAGGAAATAGAAGCTGCTGGTTCCCTTAAAGGTTAGACCTGGAACTGACCTATGGTCATTTATTCCATATTATATTGGTTAAAGCAGGTACCAGCCCAGCCCAGACTCAGGGGATGAAGAAACTGACCCTACTTCTTGAGGGGGCAGTAACAAAGGATGTTAATTCATCCCACATTCCTTCACATTATCTTGATCACATTATCATGATAGTCTTAAAAATTAGGTTGGGCAGATCCCATGAATTTCTTCACTTTGCTTATGCTGAAACTAAGATCCAGAGGCTTGGTGTGGCTTGGCTGTGGCAGGTAGGGAGTTCACAAGCTGTGGAACAAAGGGAAGGTCATGGCAAGTTCTGAAGCATTCCTGTGATTTCCCTGGAACCAGTATTGTGAAAGGCAAACCAGATGGAGTCAGAGGGTGTCACTTGGGTGAGGACCATTTCTTGGAAGCTCTTCCCTGACAGGGCTTTTGCTGTGTTAGACACGTCACTGGTGCCTGGGTTTCTGCACAGCCTCAGAGCCTCTGTCACCCACTCACGTGTGACGTGCTTATTGAGCATCACCAGGGGCCAGATGCTGTGCTAGACCTGGGGAATGGTGAGGTGTGTCCACAGTCTGCAGGGGAGGCAACGAGATTTAATTGCACACTCTGAGGGACAGTTACAGCAGTGAGGAATGCTGAGGGGAAGGTGCAGGCGCCATGGGCATACACAGGAAGGATGCTGACACGTCAGGACATCAGAGAAGTGTCCCTGAGGAAGTGGCACTTCAGCTAAGATCTAAAGGATGGGAAACAAAAAGAGAGAGGGGGCTGGGGAAGAATGTTCAAGACAGCGCTACTCCCTGTGCCATAGTTCGGGCTCTGCAAAAACAGTCAAGGAAGCCCGGAGGCGAAACCACAGCACGTGGAGTGAGAGAAGGCCGTGGAGGAAGGAAGTGAATGAAGGGGGCCAATGAAAGATGCTCTTCTGCTTGTTATTCTTGTGTGTTATTCTGAGAACAATGGGACCACATCTTGTTTGGAGACATTGTTCCAACTGTGATTCGGAGAAGGAATTGGGGGATGCAAGTGTGTGTGGAGAGAGCAGGGCCTCAGCCCCTCTGAGAAGGTGGCTGGAGAGCATGTCAGACATGCCGAAGGAGCTAGCCCTTCCCACTCCTCTCCATGAGGACCACTCCCATCTCCACTTCTGCCACATGGTTAGGGGTGTGTTGATAAAGATGGTGGTGCTGCTCATAGTAAGGGCTCCTCATCCACAGGATCCTAGATCAAGGGCCAGATGCCTGGGGCGCAGAACTGAGGGAGCCATTCATTCCCTGTCTGTGCTGCGCACCCCTCAGAGTGAATGCCTCCCTTGCTCCCTCTCCTCCCGGCCCTGCCAGGAGGGTTTATCTCCAGCCTCACATTGTATGGCAGGAAGCTGGGAAGGAGAAGGAGGGGGCAGCATGCCCCTTCCTTGAAAGAGCGTGACCCATGACCGGACCTGTCGCTCCCCACACATCCTGCAGGCCAGGATGGAGTCACTGCCACCGCTGCTGCCCAAGAAGCTATGCATGTCCCCTTGATCCTGGGCAGCCTGGTGCCCGGATGACGTTCCCGAGTTCTGTGACCATAGCAGAGGAATCAGATAGCCCTGCAGCATGGTCAGATTAGAGAGGCTTTATGGTGTGGCGGTTTAGGAAGGGAGGTGAGCTTCCAGGTTGTCCAGGCTGGATTTGCTGGCCAGTTCTGCCGGCTCCTGGCTGAGTGGCCTTGGGCAAGTTATTTAAGTTCTAAGCCTCTTCTCTTCATGTGTGAGATGAGGATTGGGGTCGAATTTATTGCACAGAGTGCTAGAGAACATGGATTCTGATTCCAGAAGCACAGGCTGAGAGAGAGAGTGAGAGAGAGCCAGCAGATCATTGCATATAAGCTCCCTGATTTTACAGATGAGGACCCTGGGTTGTGGGGGGCGGCAGGCTGGCCAAAGTAACCTACTGAGTGGAAGCTGGGGGCTGGAACCCCAGATCCAGGGTAGCCCCACTCTCCTGACCTCCTAGTATCTTAGCCACTCCTTTGTGGAGTGGCTCCGACAGACCCATAATGAGGGACAGGGGTGCTCTAGTGCACCGCATTCCTGGGGAACGTGAGTGGGCTTCCATCCTCTTTAGAGCTAGGAGGGGACAGGCTGGGGAGGAGTCTCAGAAGGAGCTCTGCCTCCTCCGGCCCTCCCCCATCTCCTCTCCCCTTTCTTCCCATCCTCCCTCCCTCGTGTGTCCTTCTCTCTTTTCCTTCCCTGGCTCCATCTCCCCTTCTGTCTCTCCCTCCAGAGCACCTTCCTCTCCTGACTTCATTCTCTCCTTCCTGCTGCATTCCCCCCACCCCAAGTGCCCCTTGTCCCTCCCTGGCACAGGTGACATCTGAGGAAGGGCTTATGATGGAAAGTTCCTGACGTGGTGCTTTGGGCACAAAGGGTGCCCTGACTCGCCTGCCTGTGGCTTCCTCCCTGCTGTGTGTTGTTGGAGGCTCAGCTGGTAGGTGAGGCTCGCTGCCTCCCTGGCCCCGCAGCCTGGAGGACAGGTCCCGCCTGTCACAGCTCAGGCTCAGGCTGATGGGCCCCTTCTCTGGGCAACACTCCCCTCTTTTTCCTCCTTTCCATTCCCTCCCATTCCCTCTCATGTCTTCATCCTGCATCTCACTCCCAGCACCTCTCTGCTGGGAATTCCATGCAGGGCAACTCAGGGTGTTGGCAAGGTGGGGAGGTTCATCCAGGCTCTGTCCTGGATCTCTTTTATGTTCACTGAGTGAATAAATACTGCAGATTCTCCTTGGCTTTTGCTTTGCATGCAGCACCTGGAGACGGTTCATCACAGAGCAGAGCCACCATCCCTTTCCGAGATGTTAGCCCTCCATCCTCATGGCTTCCTCCCTTCTCCCCACCCTGCCTCTCTCCCTCCCTCCCTCCTTCATTCCTTCTTTCTTTCCTTTCTCTCACTTCTGCTCCCACTCCCATTCTCTTCTTCGGGCCTGTGACCTCAGATGCACTAGGTAATCTTTGTCATGTGCCAGGTTTCTGGAGTCAGGGGCGGTGGCAGGGGTGAGATGGGTGGAAGGCGCACAGTAGGTCTGGGGTGAGATGGACAGAGCTAGAGCTTGGGGATCAGCCATTAGGCATGGCAGGGTCCTGAAGCCACAGATTCACCTCCTCACGTTCGTATTTATGCACCATTTCAAAGCAGCCCCTTCCGTTCTTTTCCCCACTCTCTCCTCTTTCCCCTCAGACAATGAGTTATTTGCTTAAATGGCCTTGGCCGAGGGCTCACGTGACAACAGCATTCCATTAAAAATCTCTTTGCCTCGCTGGAGTGCAGTGAGAGACGTCTGTGGTAGATTTGAGGCACTGGGGCTGGGGGGAGCACCGATTGTGAAAAGAAAAAGAAACAAAGTCCTTTTCTTCCCCGCTGAATGAGAAAATACTTTCAAGACTCAGTGTCAAATCGTTTCCTCACTTTCTCCCTCAGTGTTTTGCCAGAGACCCTGGCAATGAACCGCTCTCTCTTTCCCGCTCTCTCTCGGGGTCACTATGGAGGCAGAGACGTTTCCTATTTGACTTGGGTTTAAAAGGTGGATGAGTCCAGAGGAAGCCCAGAGATCTGCAGAGGGTCTGTGCTTTTCTGTCTTAGAGCGTCTGCTTTGGGTGAAGAGGGTCTTCGTTCAGTCAAGGGTCATCACTCTTGGAAACACAGAGGCAGGGAAAGAAATTCCCTCTGGGCCTGTCCCTGGGGGTAAGTGAGAGGGTCTGTTTCCTGGTGACTTGGCCGTTGCATCCTGACCCAGCCTGCCCTCCAGGTGGGCAAGACAGTCTGTGTTTCTGCTTCCAAACAACCAGGAGAAGGGAGACTTGTGACTTGAAGCCAGCTTGAGCTGGGCTGTGTCACCTTGGCCAAGTTGCTTTCCCTCTCTGATTTCTATATCCATAAGAAAAAGTTCAGAAAAAGCTTCCCAAACGTGGCAATGAGGCCATAGAAGGACGATGTGTCCTGTGCATGCCACACCAGACCACCAGCTGACAGCCCCATCCAAAGATTATCTAACTCTCTAGGGCTCCCGCCAAATCTGACTGCCGCCTGTTTTTGTAAATAAAGTTCCACTGGAACACAGCCACACCCATCCATTTATGGATCATGGCTCCTGCTTTCACTTGACAGCAAGGCAGCGTCCAGTAGTTGCAACAGAGACCAGATGGCCCACAAAGCTGAAAATTATTTACTGTCTGCCCCTTTATAGAGAAGGTTTGCTGACCCCTGCTCTAGGGGGATGTGGTGTTGTTTGATTTACTGTTTACTACTGATTCAGGTCCAGGCTCTGGAAAGTGTGATGCTAATTTGTGGAAGATTGATAACTTGTAAATGATTTTGATCCAGGGGTCATGAAAATGATTTCTGTCCAGTATAAAAGATACCCCCACAGAAAACGATTTTATTGACCTGCAGGACATCCATCATCTCCGTGTCTAGCTTGGCATTCTCTTTCCAGCATACTTTCTGTTCTTCCCTAAACTTTGGTCCCTCCCATAAGCTTTTGAACCGACTTTCCTATCCGGCTGGTTCCTCTGGTAATAGGTTAGAGAAATCCTTGTCCCATGCCCATTTTCTGTTTGTGTGAGAGTCAGGACCTTAACTTTTGGAAATTATTTTCTGACATGTGTGATGAAGGCATTGGACCAGATCAGTGGTTGCCAGACTGTGCTCTGGGGGACCACCAAGTGTCTTCAGAAGTCCCTGAGGGTAGATGCTAACGAGATAAGTAAAGGTCAGGCACCAGCATCCCCTGCTTCTTCCCCAAGCAAAGAAGCTCCTCTTGTCAGCCTGCCTTGTATTTTGAGGCTTCCAGCATAAAATTCCTGGAGGAAAAGGAAAAAGCATGTTGCCACACAAAAAAATGAGTAAGTAAATAAAAAGTGTTGCAGCACTGGACGAAGTGATGGGAAGTTTTCAAGTTCCTGAGGACTGTGTGTGGAGCAAACTCAGCTATGCCAGGCCTGGGTAACTGCTGGGGGCTGCACATTCCTCCCGGTCTGTAACCGGCTCCTGGTCCATCTGTGGCCTGCGGCTGGAATGTGGGGTATTTATGCTCCTTCAGAGAGAGGCCTCCAGAGACCTGACGTGAATACCAACAATTTCCCCAGGTCTTAATGGGGTGGGGTGGGGTGGGAGGGGTGGAAAGTGTGCCTTTTCTTCCTAATTGTGTTTCTTAAACTTTAGCAGAGTTGCACAAGGAGTGCTCTGTGGTGCCTGATTATCGACAGTTTCTCATGAGAACAGGAGGCATTTGTGCTGGCCAGAGACCTGCAGGGTTCACCAAGTGCTGTACAGGTTGGTGCAGGCAGGTGTCTGGGATCCTGTGGGTCTGCTGGGGGTGCAGTGGGGATGGGAGGAGAGGAAACTGATCAGAGTTGTGTTCTGTGAGTTTCTTCTTTTATTTTGGAGCTTAGTTGTTCATTGCATCCTGATGGGAGGGAAGCCCCTCAGGGCTCAGCCACTGCCTTTCTGGAAGCAATTCCACCTTCTCCCTGGCTGGGGCTTCCTGGGAGTGGGGCCTGGTGGGAAAGCTTTGAACAGCTGTCAGAGTCTGAGCTATGCTGCATATTGGGCTTAACTTGGGTTAGATGAGCCTGTTGTAAGAGCCTTTCCGTTTTTGCCAGGTTGATCTTTTTTCTCTTATGTAATCGAGGTGAAATGCACATAATAGAAATTGGGATGACATGGTGGCTCAGACCGTACAGAATCTGCCTGCAATGCAGGAGATGTGGATTTGATCCCTGTGTCAAGACGATCCCTTGGAGAAAGGAATGGCAACCCACTCCAGTATTCTTGCCTGGCAAATTCCATGGACAGAGGAGCCTGGCAGGCTATACAGTTGCAAAGAATTGGACACGACTGAGCAACTAACACTTTCATATAATAGAAAATTAACTGTTTTAAGTTATACAATTCATTGGCATTGAGTGCATTTATAATATTGTAAAACCACCTTTATCTAGTTCCAGAACATTCTCATCACTCTAAAAGTAAATATCCATTAAGTAATCATGTTCTATTCCCCTACCTCTCCAACCTGACCACAACCCCTGGTAACCACTAATCTGCTTCCTAACCCTATGGTTTTACCTGGATATTTCATACAAGTGGAATCATACCATATAAGACCTTTTGCTTCTGGCTTCTTCCACTCAGCACAATGTTTTGGAGGCTCTTCTATGTCGTAACTTCATGTGTCAATGCTTCATTCCTTTTTGTGTCTGAATGATGTTATATCTTATGACTAGACCTCAGTGTATCAGTTCATCCAGGGATGGGCATTTTGGTTGATTCTACCCTTTTCTACCGACTGGCTTCTATCCACTGGTTTCAACCCACTGGCTTCTATGACCCACTGACTACCCACTGGCCCACTATGCTGCCATATAACCTTCTCAGTCCCTCAGCAGCCTCAGTGCTCACAGTGACAACCCCCACCACAAAGTCTCCCCCAGGTATTTCTGGGTGTCCCTGGGGAGTTTCACATGACTGAAGTTCTGTTCCAGGTGCCTGGTTGCAGCCTCTGCACCAAGACCTCCTGTGGGTGGACAGCTCAGCCACACCCAGATGGCACCCCTGTAGCCCCTGTCCCCTGAGCTTGTCCTGTGATGTGCTGGTCGCATGATCTGTGTCAGGGCAGGACCTGGGGACCCCTGGTTTCATGATGGAATGGGGACCTTGCCATCTTCCGAGAGCATTCTGTTACTCCCTCTCAGCCTGCGGATCTTTATTTTTGGCCTGGTCACTTTTCCCTAAAAGGAATCATCTGGTCTCAGAGGGATCTAAGAAGGGTGCCACCTCACCCTGGGTGATCTGGGACTGCTGGTCCATCATCCTGGGAAGCCCGCTCAGTCCCAGGCAGACCGGGACCACAGGTCCTGTAGGTTTCAGCCTGACTGGGGAGCTTCTCATCGTTCTAAGTGCTGCCTTTCAGCGTATCCTCCTGTTTTGAATCTGACCTTCCATAGTACCCCGAAGTCCCTGTCCAGAGCCTATTTGTCCACATTTGGCTAGAGAGTAAGCTTGTTTTCTTCCACTGGATTGGTTAGTTATCTTGCTGTCTGAGGCTAGGAAAAAACCTGGAGATTTAAACTCTCTTTTTAATGATTTTTTTTTTTTTAAACCAATCCTCTTGCTTTCAGCCTTACTGGCCTCCTGCTTTCAGGGCTAGCTGGTGCCTCTGGTTCTTGATGTTTTCTGGGGTGCTGTGGACACAGATCACCTGGCTTCCTACCATTTACCCTTGGGCTTGGGTGGAGCTTTTTCAGCTCTGATATATCACTCAGCTCTCATCTAATTGCTTTTCAGCCTCCCTACATCCCTCCCCTTCCAATGTATTATTGTATTTTAAAACATCTTTTGCCTGTTCTTCTCACATTTCTTTATGACTTAAACAATTCCTTTACTCTCATGTTAGTGAGTCTCAGGGAAGAGCAGAGAAAAACATATGTTTTGTTGGACATTTTTAGCAAGAAGTCTCATTTCCTCCATGTGTGAGACCAGGTTGCGTCTCCATCGTGGCTCAGCTTCTTAGCTAAGTGGTCTTGGACAAGTGCTAATACATTGATCTCTCTGAGCCCTGTTTCCTTCAATGCCTGGGTCCCCTTTAAAGTAGGAAGAGTGGAGTGGGGTAATAACAAACCAAAGAACACGTGGGAAGCCCCAAGTGTGAGCCAGGCATGGGTGCTTCATGTCTCCTTAACCCCTGTGTCCTCCCTACCCTCTTGTATTAATAAGAGCTCAGAGACTTTTCTTGTCTAAAGAGGACACACCCCTCCAACCCTCCACCCTTCATATACATTTTCTCTAGGATTCAGAGTAAAACCTTCCTCCCCCATCTACCAAGAGGGTCACTAGCCCATCTTTCCCTTCTCACTCCTAGTTTGGGCTCAGCTTGGACACCTGTCCTTAGTTTTCCAGCCACGCCTCTGCTCTGCGTACACACGCATGTTGGACCTCCATTCTTGTTGTTCAGTTGCTTAGTTATGTCTGTCTCTTTGCAGCCCCGTGGACTGCAGCTTGCCAGGCTTCCCTGTCCTTCAGTGTCTTCCAGAGTTTGCTTACTTTGGCTCAGCATCTTCATTCCTTCTGGAGCTATTTCTTGGCTCTTCTCCAGTAGTGTATTGGACATCTACAGACCTGGGGAGTTCATCTTTCAGTGTTATATCTTTGACCTCTAAGGTCAAGCTCAAAGTCATCTTCTCCCAAGAAACCTTTCCTAAACTTGATGGCCTCCACAGAAACCGCTCCCTGACACTTACATTTTGGGGCAGGCAGTGGAGCACAGAGGCTAAGTGTGCAGGTTCTCAAGGAGTTGCCCACCTGGGTTCGAGTCTCAGCTCCACCACTAGCTGGCTGTGCTGTCTTGGGCAAGTGACCTCACTTGCCCAGTTCTGAGTCTGTTCTGAGGTTCAGTTTCCTCATGAGTAAAATGGGGCTGAATAATAGCACCTAGCAGTCACAAATGAGACCCATCATTCCAGAGATGAAAGGATATGACGGAAATAAAGAAAACACAGTGGCCAGTGTACGTGTGTAAAAGTTTACTGTTCTTTTTGCTTCTGTCCTATTTTGATGTTTGGTTTGATTTAGCTGCCAGGCTGTCTCTAGGGGTAGGGACTTGTCTTCTTCCTCTTTCTCTACTTTGCAACCTGGCCTCAGTGGCCCAGGAGGTTATAAGAGCACTGGAGCAGGAATCCCAAGTCCAGTTTGCCCAGCATCACTGGAGGGCTAACCTTGGGCAGATCACGTCATTTCTCTGAGTCATTACTTTTGGAGGCAGCTGGGAGACCAAGTCCTGCCAAGGCATGCAGAAAAGAAAGTGAAAAAGAGACTGGAGCTGGTGACATATGTTTCTTCCCTCTTCCGGCAAGTTCATCCCCCACTGGCTCAGCCAGATTCTTGTTAACACAGAGCTGGATGGAACCCTCTGTGCCCCTGACTCTGTGGCTCTCAGTCTCCACTTCACATGAGAATAAACTGGGGAGATTCCAAAAGTTTGAATGCCAAGGACTTGACTTTGGATGTGGGAAACTGGAATTTCAGAGGATGGGGTCTGATTAGAAAGGATTTTAAAAGCTCCTAGATGATGTGGATGCTTTTGGAGCAGGGCCACATCTGAGTGGTGAGTCTACACAATCCTCTTGTTCTTCTGGGAAGCACAGCTCAGGCCCCTCTGTGCCAGGCAGAAGGAACAATCTCTATTTACAAAGCTCCATTGACCTTCATCTCTAATGCCATAGAACCCCTCTTTTCTGAGCCCCATTCATTTGTTGGACAGCAGCTCTGATGATCAGCAAGTTATTTTCATCGAGCTGAAGACAGCATCTCTGCAAAGCCATCTCTCCATCCCCATTGAAGGTGGCTCAGCCCGACCCAGGGAAGACACCTTGCATCCGAGCTGCCCCTCATCTGAGTGGATCTGGCTGGGGGCTGCCACATGGATTTCGAAGGGCCTTGGATCCAGAAGAGGGACCGTCCTCCTAACTCGGCTCTAGTCTAATGGTTTCCAAATGTACCTTTGCCAGAATTTTCTCGGCAACATGTCGAAAATATAACCCGCTGAGTCAGAGTCTCCAAGGGAGAGGCTCAGAATGCTATCTGTTTAATACTTGTCCCAGATGAGGGTCATGATCCAGTAGTACGGGAAACACGTAGTAGGTTGATTAGATTAGCTACTTCTGGCTACAGATGGTGCCAGGGAGAAGACTCCAAGGTAGGAAAGAGCCTGGGGCTTAGCAAGGGTGGTGAAAGGTGGGACTGGGGTGAAGATGGGGTGGGCTGGAGATGCCGAGCAAGTGAGGGTAGAGGGAATCTAGGCCCAGGTGGGCCCCTCCCTGGGCTTGGGCCTTGCCAGTTGGTCGCTCTGGGACCGTGTGGGTCTGTGGCTGTTGAATTAGGAATGCTTGCTTCTTCTTGGCCCAAAAGTGTTCTTTCCTTTCATCCTCAGTTCCGGGGAAGGTGGAGGAGATAGTCGAGACCATTTATGTTTCAGTCATGCCTACAGAGTTCTGTTCTCTGGGAAAAGATTCACAGTCTCAGGATTCAGTTCTGTGTTGTTGGTTTTTTTCCCCTCCTGGAACAAGAGAATCAATCCTTATTTAAATAATGCAGTCCTCTATATTAGTTTGCGAGAGCTGCCATAACAAAATGCCACAGACTGGGTGACTTAAACTTTGGCTGGAGGCTGGAAGTCCAAGGTCAAGGTATTGGCAGTGGGGTTTCTCCTGAGGCCTCTCTCTCTGCCTTGCGTGTAGCCGCCTTCTTGTGGAGTCCTCACGCGGCCTTTCCTCTGGGCATGCGCATCCCTGGTGTGTCTCTGTGTGTTCCAATTTCCTCTTCTTATAAGGATGCCAGTCACATTAGACTAAGGCTCATCCTAAGGGTCTTATTTTAAGTTAATTACTGATTTAAAGGCCCTAACTCCAAATACAGTCATATTCTGTGATTAGGGCTTCAGCATTTGAATTTGAGGGGTCAGAATTCAGCCCATAACATTCTCCTAGGTCTGTGTAAGTGGGTGACTGCTGACAGTATTAAAGGGAGGCCTGGGTGGAGCATTTTTTAAACAGGAAGAGGAAATGTGCAAAGAAACAAGGGCTAGAAATCCTGACCTCACTGGCTATGTCATTTTGGTTACCTAACCCTTCTGTTATCCTGTTTTCCATTTCCAGATACTCTTTCTCATTTTCTGTTTATTTCTGAGTGCATCCTATTCTTGTTTGAAGGATATATTATTTTTTCTTTCTCAGGGTGTTTTAAAGAATCTTCTTCTGTTCCTTGCATCTTCTGAGTCTGTATTTTTCCCTTGGTGTCTGTTTCAGTTTCTCTCTGTCAAGGTAGAAGTACTCTTGAAGTGTCTAGGGTGTATAGTTGTCTGATTGGAAAACCTGTCGATGGGCATTTTTTTCTAAGGACCCAAATACCAAAATCTTCTGGTGTTGGTTTTTGGCTCAGTCTGGGTCCCTGGATAAGAACCCTCTGATGGCGGGTGTGTATATGCATGGGTGTCTTGGAGATGGTGGTGGGATGATGGTGAGATAGGGACTGAGTAGGAGGAAAGGTTGTGAGCCTCACTCTTCAGTGGATGGACATTCATTTACTCCCTGTTTTCAACACAACTCCTCATTCCTACCACTGGTGGGGTCCAGTGGCCCTAAGCTAGACTTTCTGGTGTAGCCTATCCTGAGAGTCAACTTCTCTACCTTCACTGCAGAGCTGGCACCTGCCTGGCACTGGGGCCTGGGGAGTGGAGCTCTAAGCTTGAATCGACTTTCAACCCACCCTCCTGTTTCAGAGTCTCCCCTGTGTCTATCTCCAGGTGCCTCTTGAACCTTGCTTCTTATCACAGGCACTTAGCAAAGAGGAGGAAGCTGAGATCTCTTGTCACTTTCTGTCTGTGCAAAGTCAAGTGGGCCTTAGGAAGCATCTCTACAAACAAAGCTAGTGGAGGTGATGGAATTCCAGTTGAGCTATTTCAAATCCTAAAGGATGATGCTGTGAAAGTTCTGTACTCAGTATGCCAGCAAATTTGGAAGATTCAGCAGTGGCCACAGGACTGGAAAAGGTCAGTTTTCATTCCGATCCCAAAGAAAGGCAATGCCAAAGAATGCTCAAACTACTGCACAATTGCACTTATCTCATATGCTAGCAAAAATGCTCAAAATCCTCCAAGCCAGGCTTCAATAGTATGTGAACTGTGAACCTCCAGATGTTCAAGGTGGATTTTTAAAGGCAGAGGAACCAGAGATCAAATTGCCAACATCCACTGGATCATGGAAAAAGCAATAGAGTTGCAGAAAAACATCTACTTCTGTTTTATTGACTATGCCAAAGCCTTTGACTTTGTGGATCACAACAAACTGTGGAAAATTCTTCAAGAGATGGGAATACCAGACCACCTTACCTGCCTCCTGAGAAATCTGTATGCAGGTCAGGAAGCAACAGTTAGAACTGGACATGGAACAACAGACTGGTTCCAAATAGGAAAAGGAGTACATCAAGTCTGTATATTGTCACCCTGCTTATTTAACTTCTATGCAGAGTACATCATGTGAAATGCCAGGCTGGATGAAGCACAAGCTGGAATCAAGATTGCCGGGAGAAATATCAATAACCTCAGATATGCAGATGACACCACCCTTATGGCAGAAAGTGAAGAGGAACTAAAGAGCCTCTTGATGAAAGTGAAAGAGGAGGGTGAAAAAGTTGGCTTAAAGCTCAACATTCAGAAAACGAAGATCATGGCATCTGGTCCCATCACTTCATGGGAAATAGATGGGGAAACAGTGGAAACAGTGAGAGACTTTATTTTGGGGGGCTCCAAAATCAGCAAAGTCAGATGGTGACTACAGCCATGAAATTAAAAGGCGCCTGCTCCTTGGAAGAAAAGTTATGACCAACCTAGACAGCATATTAAAAAGCAGAAACATTACTTTGCCAACAAAGGTCCATCTAGTCAAAGCTATGGTTTTTCCAGTAGTCATGTACGGATGTGAGAGTTGGACTATAAAGAAAGCTGAGTGCTGAAGAATTGATGCTTTTGAACTGTGGTGTTGGAGAAGACTCTTGAGAGTCCCTTGGACTGCAAGGAGATCCAACCAGCCCATCCTCAAGGAAATCAGTCCTGAATATTCATTGGAAGGACTGATGTTGAAGCTGAAACTCTAGTACTTTGGCCACCTGATGTAAAGAGCTGACTCATTTGAAAAGACCCTGATGGTGAGAAGGAGTGAAGGCAGGAGGAGAAGGGGATGACAGAGGATGAGGTTGTTGGATGGCATCACCAACTCAATGGACATGAGTTTGAGTAAGCTCTGGGAGTTGGTAATGGACAGGGAGGCCTGGCATGCTGCAGTCCATTGGGAAGAGTTGGACACAACTGAGCAACCTAATTGAATCAATAATAACAATGTTTCTTGCTCGAAGATATGTTTCTTCTTAACAAGAACCTTCTGACTAACCTTGTTATCTTAAAACTTGTATACTGTGGGAGTGGGTCCGGTAAGACCTTTCCATTGTTAATTCTAATCTTGTTACTTTAAGATGTATCTTGTGGGAGTGGGGCTACCAGCAAGGCGGCGCCCTCTGTCCCCCTTCTGATGTCTATGTCAGCTTTCTCTGTCCCTTTTTCACTTTAATAAAACTGTGCTACACAAAAGCTCTTAAGTGATCAAGCCTGATCCCTGGCCCCTGGTCCCTGGTCCCTGGTCCCGAAGCTAAATCTTCTTCAGAGATCACAAATCTGACATAATTCACCGTAAGCTATTACTCTGTCCTAACTAACTCTGGTGAGTTTTGGGCAGAGATCATCTGCTTGATTAGCTGGAAGTAGACCTCTCTGCTAAGCCTTCATCTCCTCATCTCAAAAATGGGCTAATAATAGCTTGTGCCTCAAAGTTGGAGGCAATTAAGGCAGATAGTGCTTGTGGAATGTTTAGTATTGGGTCCAGCAAAAAAAAAAAAAAAAAATCCAATAAGTACTAGCAAAACAGATAAGTAAACTTATTGATCTTATCCAAGGGCCCTTGGAAATCCTCAGAAACAATGAGGTAGTTAGAGCTACCCAGTGACCCGTCTGACTTAATATTCTGTTCTCTGGCCTCTGGTGCTTGCCTTTTTCCTCCCATTATTGGAAAAAGAAGCAACACTTGGCATGTACCCACAAGGACACATAGACTAAAGTGATGCTCCTCAAACTTGACCAGGTATACCAATTCCCTGGGCTCTTATTAGAACGCCAATTCTGACTCTTGCTCTGGGGTGGCCAGAGACTATGCACTGCTGTCATTGCTGCTGGTCCGAGGACCACACTTTGAGTAGCAAGACAATAAATGGTAGCGATGTACCCAGTCAGTCAGTGAGGTGCAGGGAAAGGGAAGATGTCCCCCCGAGGCATCTTTGGGTGGTGGCCTTTCAATGGAACTCTTCTTCAGGATCAAAACCCAGAGGGAATAGTGTGGGTTCCTCTAAGTGGCCACAAGATGTCATAATGTCATTACAGGAATTCTCCCGGAAAGGTTCAAGTCTAGGTGTCAAATTACATACTTTAAAGCAGCAAAGTGGCAGTTATCTCATCAGGGCGGCTTCAGGGACCCATCCCAGTTAAAACTGTCCCCTGGGATCTAGGATAGATGTCAAACTGACAGAATCTTCTTCTTACGCACCTTATTCCACTCACCTTGTTCTTAGTCTCTTGGACCCTAGCGATGGAATCTATCGTGAGGGGAAACTGGCCTTCTTTGAAACAGAATGCAGCATCTCCACAGGGTGGTTCCCAGAACACAGTTTGGAGGACGGCTTTGCAAAAGCAAAAATTGTCCTGCACAAATCAGTTAGAGAGATGCTTCCTGCTCTATCTCCATCAGAGTCTTCGAGAGGCAAGTCAAACGCTTTGATCAGACTTGCAGGGAACCAGCTTGATAACAACTGTTTCTCCTCTGCTTCTCCAACCTCATCAGACAGGCCCATCTTCCCCCTTCCATGAATGCTAGTCAAACCTAGAAAGCCCCGAGGGAATGCTGCTTGAAAACCGGGGTTGCACATTTCCTGTCGGAAATGGAGAATGCCATAGTGCATTTTGGTCGCCAGGCAGGGTGAAGAGAGATGCATTTGGGGTCACCTAGCTGGAATTGTCCGGAGAAGGCAATGGCACCCAACTCCAGTACTCTTGCCTGGAAAATCCTATGGACGGAGGAGCCTGGTGGGCTGCAGTCTATGGGGTCGCTAGGAGTCGGACACGATTGAGCGACTTCACTTTCACTTTTCACTTTCATGCATTGGAGAAGGAAATGGCAACCCACTCCATTGTTCTTGCCTGGAGAATCCCAGGGACTTGGCAGCCTGGTGGGCTGCCGTCTATGGGGTTGCAGAGTCAGACACGACTGAAGCAACTTAGCAGCAGCAGCAGCAGCAGCTGGAATTGTCTACTCCCTCAGAGATAGTTTCAGAAAAACCATCAAATTAAATCAGCTCTACTGTGGTGATGGCCTTTTACACTTTCTTCTTCACAATAGAGTCATCTGTGTTTATTTCATCTCCCCAACCATTAGGTGGAACCACATGAACTGCTGTTTCTGGAGGTCAGGATGTCAAATATCAAGTTTCACGTGGTTTCACCTGGACTAGGGGCCAAACTGGTCCCATCCTGGCCTTTGTGAAATATTTTATTGGGATACAGCCCCACGCTCTGCATTCATTCACGTGCTGTCTCTGATGGTTCTCAGGTTGCAGTGGCAGAGTTGTGGAATTGTCACACAGGGCTTCTGGTCTGTAAAGGCAAACTTTTTACTATCTAGCCTTTTGCAGAAAAATTGCTGACCTCAGTGAGTGTGTGCTCAGTCACTTCAGTCGTGTCTGACTCTTTGTGACTCTGGGACTGTAGCCCGCCAGTCTCCTCTGTCCATAGGATTCTCCAGGCAAGCATACTGGAGTGAGTTGCCATGCCCTCCTCCAGGGGATCTTCCCAATCCAGGGATCAAACCCATGTCTCTTATGTCTCCTGCATTGGCAGGCAGGTTCTTTACTACTAGCACCAACCTGGGAAGCCCTCAGTATATCAGTGGTAACTCCTATAGAAGAGAACTCTTGACTCATTTTTGTAGTCTCTCAGCTCCCCACCCCCAGCACCACAACCTGTAAATAGTGGGTGATTAATAAATATTGGATATGGAAAATCGCCATGAGCCTTCTTCCTGGAGAAGGACTACACCTGGTCTTTAATCTGCTTTTCCAGACCTTTGGCTTCTGTGCTGTGAGTCACTCTCAGAACTTTGGCAAGCAAGCTCTTGCTGCCGCCAGCAAAGGAAGCTTCCTCTTTTTGAGGGAAAAAAAAAAAATTCTTCCAAAAGCCTCTGAGGGCTTTTGGACATCAATCAACTAGCTCTGAGAGTCGGGTGGACGAGGATATACAAATGAAGCAAACATATGGATTATATTTCCATCAAAATACACATAGGCTCTGAAATTAAGTGGGAAAGGGTTTTGCGGGGTTATTCCATTGCTTGGCCGTCTCTGAAACTGTTTAAGGAAAGTTTGATATGTTTGATAAACCTCGAACGCAGCGTGGAATTAACCTTTCTCTCCCCAGACTGTGTAGAGGGGGCTTGTTGAGGTCCACTGAATCGAACTACTCATTTGAAAGGCTGCTTGAGTCCAACATTGCAAATGATTGGCAGCTGCATATGCCCATTTGGGGTATTTTTTTCAGTCCCCCTTGGAGGGGGAGAATGGAGGCAAAAGTTTAATTTGCTAGGGTGGTATTTTCATTTCCTGTTTAATGTATGCCTGGTGTGGTGGTGGGCGGGGGGGGAAACAACCTAACTGAAAAAAATGATTACACACCAACCACGTTCATTGTCAAGAAAATGAGAAGGGACAGATGGACACAAAGAAGAAAGTAAGAACTGGTATGGTGTCATTTTACTGTCAAGAGATGGCCACATGGTCCTATGCTCAGATATTTGAGCAGAGGTCAAAGTTGGAAGGGATATTTTGGAAGAAGAATGATGTTTCTTAACAATGCAAGATATATTTGGAGGTTTAAAAGACAGGAGCGTTCTGGGGGAGGGAGTGGAGAACTAGGAGGGTGGGATCCATATATGGATCCTGTTTTCAGTCTTTCAAATCGGCTTCTGCCCTTTAAGGGCTCTGGCCCTTCGTCCCAAACTTCTGTGCTGTGCGACTATGGGTGATCCTGGAATTTGACTCTGAGCACCAGGAAATCATGAATAGCTTTAACTTTCTTGTAGACCTATTAGACTTTCAAAATACTAGGTTTTTGGCAGCATAAATGAAGGAACAGGGTTGGTTCCTGAATAGGATCATTTGTTGTCCTGACCTGCAGAAGTCTCACTTGCTCCAGTAAACACAGGACGTGGGAGGTGGCAAAGGCTGACTCGACCCTGAGTTGTGTTGTTCATTCCTCGCTGTGTCTGTGTTATTCTTTAGTGCACCTGGTAGGCCCTGCTGAATAGTTACCCCCACTTGGTTTGCAGCTTCCTTTCCTTTGCTGCTTTCCTGTGTGGAGGGAAGCAACCTGGATAATTCTTTTCCCTGCTTCCCTTGCAGCTAGGGAAGTCCACTACAGTTCTAGCCTGTGAGAAAATGCTGGGCAGGACGGGCTGGGAAATCCTTCTCTTTCTTGTACAGAAATGAGTACTGCTATCCATTTTTCCTGTGGCCAGTTTACTTTTGACTTGAGCATGGATGAGATGTCTGGAGCTGAAGCAGCCATTGTTTGTCCATGACAGAAACGCCAAGAGAATAGCTGTGGTTGGTCCTGAGCTCATTAAAACCTGGATCAGCAACTACCAACCTCTAGGCCTTCTGGTATGTGAGAAAATTATCCTCCTCTGTTTAAGTCAGTGTGGATCTGGTTTTCTGTTATTTGTAGCCAATGGTATTTTAGCAGATGCACCATATAACCTGCTCAGTTTGGCATTGAGACCTATTCACATCATAGTGACAGTATATAAGCATTGTTGTTGCTCAGTCACCCAGTCATGTCTGACTCTTTGTAACCCCATGGACTGCAGTATGCCAGGCCTCCCTGTCCCTCACCATCTCCCAAAGTTTGCCCAAGTTCATGTCCGTTGCATTGGTAATGCCATCCAGCCATCTCATCCTTTGATGCTCTCTTCTGCCCTTGGTCTTTCCCAGCATCAGGGACTTTTCCGAAGAGTCGGCTATTCACATCAGGTGACCAAAACACTGGAGCTTCAGCTTCAACATCAGTCCTTCCAATGAGTATTCATGGTTGATTTCTCTTAAGATTGACTGATTTGATCTCCTTGCTGTTCAAGGGATTCTCAGGAGTCTTCTCCTGTACCACATCTCAAAGGTATTAATGCTTTGGTGTTCTGACTTCTTTACGGTTCAGCTCTCACAACCGTACGTGACCAGTGGGAAGACCACAGCCTTGACTATATGGACCTTTGTCGGCAGAAGTAACGTCTCTGCTTTTCAGCACACTGTCTAGGTTTGTCATAGCTTTCCTGCCAAGAAGCAATCATCTTCTGATTTCATGGCTGTAGTCACCATCCGCAGTGATTTTAGAGCCCAAGAAGAGAAAATCCATCACTACTTCCACCTTTTCCTCTTCTATCTGCCATGCAGTAATGGGGCCAGATGCCATGATCTTAATTCTTTTGCTTTTTAGTTTTAAGCCTGGTTCTTTCACATTCTTCTTTTACCCTCATCAAGAGGCTCTTTTGTTCCTCTCCACTTTCTGCCATTAGAGTGGTATCATCTGCATATCTGAGGCTGTTGATGTTTCTCCCGCATATCTTAATTCCAGCTTGTAACTCATCCAGCCCAGCATTTCTCAAGATGTGCTCAGTGCATAGGTTAAATAAACAGGGTGACAGCAGACAGCCCTGTCATACTCCTTTCTCAATCCTGAACCAATCAATTGCTCCATACAGGGTTCTAACTGTTGTTTCTTGACCCGCATACAGATTTCTCAGGAGGCAGGTAGGATGGTCTAGTATTCTCATCTCTTTAAGAGCTTTCCACAGTTTGTTATGATCCATAAGCATAGTTCTAGCAAATGCCAACTTTACAGGATGCTTTGAATTTGTTGGCTGTGTCTGAATCTCGGCAGGAAATTGATGATATACTCAAGCAGGGTAATTGAGAAGAGTTTATTAAAAGGATGATTCACAAAGGTGTCCAGAAGGTTTGGGGCTTCCCCGGTGGCTCAGTGGTAAAGAATCCACCTGTAGGGCAGTAGCTATAGGAGATGCAGGTTTGATCCCTGGGTCAGGAAGATCCCCTGGAGGAGGAAATGGCAACCCACTCCAATATTCTTTCCTGGAGAATCCTATAGACAGAGGAGCCTGGCAGGCTACAGTCCATAGGGTTGCCAAGAGTTGGACATGACTGAAGTGACTGAGCGTGCCAGAGGACTTAGAGAAACCATAAGAGGTTGGTCATGCCTCAGGACTACTAGCCTGGAGTTCTTACACCCTTAGGCTAAAAGGGGAAGGGAATAAGTGATGACCTGAAGCTGGGAGAGAGGGGCCAGATGAAAGAATCTTCTGACAGGGGTGTGACCTGGGGCAGAGGATGCTGCTAACTTGGGGAGACCCAGAATGGGTCTGTCTCTCCTTCCATCCTTCAGAGTCCTACCAGTGTTAAAAGGAGGCTAGAGGGCAAAGGAGACTGTGGATACATTCTGTATGGAGCCGCCTCTCAGGGCATGGAGCCAGGTGGACTAACATGGCTGGTAGATCTGGAGGTCTCCAGCCCACTGATCCACCAATTAAAGGTCCTAGGCGTTCCAGAGAACTGTGTTCCCCCAGTGGAGAGCTACAGCTCAGGGATCCAAAAGCTCCATTAAAGTTTGAGGGCTCTTTTATCAGTGTCTTTTCTCTAAGAAATGGTCTCTGGGTTTCTAGCCAGTGGCCCACAACTGTTCTTCCAGCTGTGACTGGCCCTCCCGGGCTTGGGAGGCCCTTTGTAGAAGCTGCTCATCTCTGGAGACCCCTGGGCTGGCTCAGGGCATTGGGAGTTGCACGAGGTGCTCTGGAATCAGACTGGTTTTTAAAATTTAAACTCTATTTAAACTCTGAGTCCCCGGGCTCAGAGCAACCTAGTTAAAAGCAAACCCTTAGACAACCAGAAAGGAAGGCATTTGGGCTGCCATCAAATGTCCCACCCCCCTTCAGGATCTGATTTCATCCACACGACACAATATACCCAGACCTGACCCAGGTGGGAATGGAGGCACAAGAGGGCAAGAGACTTGCCCCAAGGCTCAGGGCTGGCAAGCGGCAGAGTGACTGGGGCTCCCCTGGCTGGCCCTGCCCCTCCCACACTGCTCTTCTCTTTCTCACAGGGATACAGGGTCTGGGGCAGCTACCTACTGGGCAGCCACTGCTCTGAATTTTCACCTCACCAGGTATTTGTTGTAGCCTCCCTTTCCCGAGGAGGCACAGGGATGTTGAAAGACTTGCTCAAGGCCATGGAACTAAGTGGCATCTCCAGAAGGGAGACCCAGGTCTCCTGATGCAAAGCCTTTCTTCTTAACCAGTTAGGCCTAGTTCAGCTGCTTCAGGGCACTGCAGATCCACAGCCTCTCAATGCGGGTGCCTCCTCTGGGCTTTCTCTGGCTTGAACTACAGTTTACTTGGCACCCAGAGAATTCAGCAAAGTCATAGAAATCACAGTAGAGAATAGTCATGAGTACTCTGAGTCAGGCAGAAGAAGGTGAATTCTTAAACCCTGTGGACCTCAGTTTTCTCACATGTAAAATGGTCCTATAACTTTCATAGGTTGGATTCCCCCCAGAAGCTGACCTTGGGACAAGGATTCTAGCACAAGCTGTTTCTTGGGAAGGTGATCCAAGGAAACACTAGGAAGGATCTGGGGAGTGGGTGAGACAGGAAAGGAAGGCAGCCCACACCAGGTATGATATCAAGCAAATGACCATCCTGGGTGACCAGAGTTTCATCCTATTAGGATTAAGCCCAACTGGGAGCCAGTGAAGACCACACAGACTTCTCTCATTCAAAGAGCAGAGGAGCTGGGGTATTGATCTGCCAACTCATTCCTTATTGGCCAAGGTTGCTCTGGGGGGTGGGATTATTTATTCTCTGGCACTCCCAGCCTGCTGATGAGTGGGCAGAGGCAGCTGGAGTAGGAGGAAGCCTTCAGCAAAGTGACACAGGGGTTGCAGATGATACCAACCAGAGCATCCTGTACCTAAGGGTGGAGATGGGGGCTCTGGTCTCTGATGCTGATGGCCTTGAATCATGAGGAGGCCATTAAAAAAAAAAAAGCCTGTCACTTAGTAAGTGCTCATTTAATGGTGCCCATCATTATTCCTATCATCTTTATTGCCATGACCATTACTGTGACTGCTACCTACAGAGAGCAGATGGGGCAGCCCTGGAGAGCTTATTTGTCTCCCTCTGAGGATTTTTGCCATCAAAATGTTCTGCTTCAGCCAAGCATTTTATTTCTCCCAGGGACCATCCACTGGGAGAAAGCTCTGAGCTCCTGGCCCGGGCTTGAGAATTCGAGCCAGGTGTGTTTCCCAAGCACAGGAAAGAATTTGCCTTGTGGGAGGAAATTGGACCTGGCTAGGTTCACAGGGCTGGGCTCTGTTTTCTCCAACTCTTCAGAGAAAAGCAAAAAGTACCAGCCCTCTGCCTTCTGGAGCCAGGAGAGCCTGCTTCCCCTCCAGCTGGCAGCCGGTGCCATGCGTGCAGCCAGGACTGCGTGCAGCTGTCTCCTCCATGGGCCCCCTGCCCTCTTGGTTCCCTGAAGGCTCAGGGACAGAGAAGGGCCCTCTTTGAAGCTGTAAGAGGGTGGAGTTGCTTCCTCCAATTGCCCTCCTTCCTTCCTTTGTATTTTCTGTTGCTTCCTCTTCCGCCTCCACCCCCCTCCCACCACCCTGTCCCCAGCCCCCATTCTATATCCTTGTCACCCTTTCTCTCCTGGGCTCCTAGGGGAGGGGTGGTGTTTTGGTCAGGATTATTCCCACATATTCCCCTTAGAAGCCCTGGCTGGATGTGGAGTGTGTTGAGGGAGGCTTTTCGCTCCTTCTCCCTTCTGGGTCTGTTCCCTCCTGTGTTGCTTTGATCTCCAACTGATGCCGACAAGTGGACCGGCCCACCCACTGATCCCATTCAGTCTGGTTGAAAAGCAGTGTTTTCGTGTTCTTGCGGCTGGGCTGCTGTCCTTGCTGCCCGCAGCAGGAAGGGATGCTGGCTGGCATGGGAGCCTCCTGAGTCCTGCAAATTGAATGAGCTGGCAGTGCCGGCTGACTTGCTATTAGGGAGCTGACGGTTGATGTGTGGCTTTGCTGCTCACTGAGGGTTGGAGGCAGGGCAGGGTGTCAGATGGGGCAGCCGCAGGTGACGTAGGACAGGTCCTCAAGAAAATGCAGCAGTCTCTCTCACGAGGGATCTCTAAGGGCCATTGTCGAGAAGCAAAGTACCTGCTACTCTGGAGGAAACACAAATGAGAAACAGACCGGCAGAACACTTGGGGTCGACTTTTAAACACGTTACTACCTGGCAGTGGGGTCTGGGATGAAACACCCAGTCCCGTGCCAGCATTTTCTGACAAAATTGATACCCTTCTTTGTTTGGGAGCCCATGGGATCAGCCCTTACTGCCTGAAAAGAACCCCCCAGACACAGTGGCTCATAACACTCAGTGGTTTGGTTCAGCCAGGCAATTTTTCAGTTTTGCCTGGACACACTCATGTACCTTTTATTAGCTGCTGGGCCGTCTGGGGGCTGTCTGTTCTAGACTGGCCCAGCTGAGACAGTTGGTTTTCTCTCCACTGGTTTGCCATCCTCTGCTGGCTGGCTCTGGTGATGCCTGGAGTCGAAGAGAGAAAGGCAAAGTGCACATGGCCTCCTGATGCTGTGACCCACTCCAGTGACATTGTCGCTCTAGCTCTATTCATTCAGAGCCTGTCACAGGCTACCCAGATTCAAGGGGTGGAGAAACAAACTCCACCTCTCCGTGGGTGAGCCTGTAGAGTCATGTTGTAAAGAGGTGTGACTACAGGGAGGGAAATCATCTGCATCATTTTTGCCAACAATCTGCAGGACCCATGAAATAACAAATTCACAGTTGCTTTGGAGACCAGGAAGTCCGTCATAATGCAAAGAAAGAGGCAAAGGGATGAAACTCAGTTTAATCCTGCCCTGCAGCGGGATGTGTTATTGATATTTGTCTACACCATCTAGTCATTTTCTAGGCTCACGTGATGATGTTCGGCTTTCCTCATAGCTCAGTTGGTAAAGAATCTGCCTGCAATGCAGGAGACCCTGGTTCGATTCCTGGGTTGGGAAGATCCACTGGAGAAGGGATAGGCCACCCACTCCAGTATTCTTGGGTTTTCCTGGTGGCTCAGCTGGTAAAGAATCCACCTGCAATGCGGGAGACCTGGGTTCGATCTCTGGGTTAGAAAGATCCCCTGGAGAAAGGAAGGGCTACCCACTCCAGTATTCTGGCCTGGAGAATTCCTTGAACTATAGTCCATGGGGTCACAAAGAGTCGGACACAACTGAGTAACTTTCACTTTCATGACGGTGTTCTGGCTGAGCAGGAACCAGAATTTGAATGACCAGGCGAACAGACTTAGATGAGAACTCTTTTCCTGGGTGTCTGCTCACAGTCTCTGAGAGATATAGGCCTCCGGTCTCATCCATCTTTGAGTTTGAATGTCCGGTACAGATGGGACTGGAAGATTTAGATAGCTCGGATGGTGGTACAGTTTCAAGGACCTTTATCATAGGGAATGGAGTCTAGTATGGGACCCCAAATGTCTCACAGAGCGTAGCTTCAAAGGGAGGAGGCGATAAGGTTCCTTTATAATGAATACCAGCACCTATCCTAGCTTGTGGTGGCATGTGTGTTTTCTGGAATAAGGGAGCCTTAGCTGTCACCCAAAGAGGAGCTATTGCTTAACTCTAAGGATTTGGAGACATAAACCACCTTGCTGTGAGACCCTTCCAAGTGACTAGCACCAAAGGCATTCCATTCATCTTGCTCATATGGTGGTGGGAATTGCTGGCCACCAGGAGCTGGTGTCAGTAGAGATTTGGGGCTGTGAGGATGGTGGATTTTCAGCCTCACCAGCACCAGCAGTGAGAAACCCAGTTTCACTGCAAAGGGGACAAAATCCCGAGGCTGCAAAATCCAGAATTGCCAGCACCATGGTCCCTGAGTCTCTCTCAGGGACACATACAAACAGTCTTGGAGCCCGAACTGGCCTCCAGAATGTCAGCCACTTGTCATTCCCACCAGCAGTCTACTAGACTGCCTATTTCTCTTCTGCTTTTGCAGCCCTGAACATGCTCAATTAAAACAAACAAACAAAAATACCCTGCCTGGTTTTAAGTGGATCCTCTTGATGCATACATGCTTAGAAGCTGAAGTGTCCAGAAGCCATTCAGACTGGGAAACAGTTTGGAAGACGAATGATGGCAGCCCCATTGTGGGACACTGCCAAACCACTGCCATCCTGCTCAGGAGGGTCCTCCAGTCTGCACACGCTTTCCTGCTCTGCAGGCAAGTCCTTCTGCCTTCCTGTCCAATTACCTGGCCCGACTATGAGGTCCTGTTCCCTCACCAAGGCCCGTCCAACCCCCGATCGGCTGATGACTCCGTGCAGAGCCTTCACCAGCAGGAGACTGCCTTGGCAGCCCTGCGCCTGCCCGTGGCCAGCCCAGAGGGGTGGCACCTCCCCGCCCTCACCGGCTGCCGGGGTTTGCTTTGTTTTTGTTTCTGTCGGCTCTGTTTCAGTGGAGCCTACAGATGTGGTCAGACCAGAGAGGAGTAGGGGGCGGGGGCCGCCAGCTAAGGGGGAGAATAAAAGAGCCAATCATTTCTGATATAATCTGATCTGACTAGAAGGTTCAGAAGGGGGGCCAGTGAGACAAGCCAGACTCAGGCCGGGCCCCTTCTGGCCTGTCTTCAGGGTCTGTGTCTCCATCCCACCCAGAGAGTGGGATGCCCCGCGGCCCTGGGAGCCCTGGAGAGTCTCAGCTAAGGAGCCCCACGCAGCCCTGCACGGCTCAGTCACAGCAGCCGCAATTCCCAGGCCAGGGCAGGAGGGCCTGGCTCATTTGCCTGCTCTTCTTTGGGGCACTGGGGCCTGACTCAGCCCTGATGAGGGGAGACAGATAAGAGAGGGAGGAAGCCGGTTTGACAGAGAGCTGACTTCCCCTTGCCCAGACTTTTCACCTGTCGGGTAAAAAGGATCCCAATTAAGCACCTCAGCAAAGCGGACCCTGCAGCCCCACAGCCCGTCCTGTCTCCTGCCTGCCAGGGCGGTGGAGGCCGCAGCAGGAGCCTGGGGGAGTGGCAGGGGCATGGTTGGGGGAGTCAGTCCCCAGGAGAGGCTGCCCTTCTCTGGGGTTTCCTGGCCTGTGGTCGGACCACTCAGAAAGCAGAGAGCCTTGGGACCCTTCTAGAACATGCAGGTGGCTCCTGATCTCTGGCTCCAGCAGGCTTTGGAGGAGAGACTGTGAAAGAGTCCAGAGGTCCCCTCCCTCCCTCAGCGGCCGGCCTCCCCTTTCCTGCTCCTGCTGGCAGGCACCCACTCCTTCTGGGCTTCCCGTGGCTTTTCGGCAGGGAGGCACACAGGGCCCTGCCCCCGGCTGCATCTGCCAAATGCAAATAGTTGCTAAAGTTATTTAGTGTCCTCATGTCTCCTTTCTGTCACTGGTGTTCCCTAGGCAACCGCTGCTGGCATGCAGTCAGCTTCTAGGGGCTCTGTGCTCAGGAACATGAAATGGCTCGTGCTCGCTCATGCTCGCTTCTCATTTGGGGGCGTCTCCAAGTGGAGTCGGCATTAAGTGTCCCCATCTCTTATTTGACAAGAGGGCACTGAGAGAAATCGGGTCTATTGGCCCCCAGAAGTTGAGGCAGTGGAGACTCCAGCTCCTTGGCTGAATCTCCTTGGGTGGGCATGAGAAGGGCTATGGAGACTGACCGCTTCATTTCTCCGGGGTCCTCCCACCAAAACCTCCCTGTAAGTGTGGCTGCGGCAACAGAGAAAGACAGGATGCTCTCTTTTCTTCCTAAAGACTCTTTTCTTTGTTTTAATGCTTTATATATACATATAAGCATAGACTTCTGGCAAAACCTTAGGAAGCATGCTGCTGCTGCTGCTGCTAAGTTGCTTCAGTCGTGTCTGACTTTGTGCGACCCCACCATAGACGGCAGCCCACCAGGCTCCCCCGTCCCTGGGATTCTCCAGGCAAGAACACTGGAGTGGGTTGCCATTTCCTTCTCCAACGCATGAAAGTGAAAAGTGAAAGTGAAGTCCCTCAGTCGTGTCCGACTCTTAGTGACCCCATGGACTTCAGCCCACCAGGCTCCTCTGTCCGTGGGATTTTCCAGGCAAGAGTACTGGAGTGGGGTGCCATCACCTTCTCCATTAGGAAGCATAGATATGTATAAAAAAAAAAGCGGGAAAATTCTACCCCAATGACCCATCATCTCATCCTGCAGAGATAGTGACTGTTAACATTTTAGATAGACATAGAACTGTATAAAGGTTTTAAAACAAAAGCAAGATACAAAAACTGTACCTTGAAATTGTGTGAGAAAGGCACTATGGTACCAACCTCCTTCCTTGTCAGTCACATGTGCCCATCTTGTGTCAGGCACCTGCTGCTGTGTACCAACTAACCCCCAAGCTCTGTGGTTTTACACAGTGGTGCTCAAACTTTTTAGGTCCCAGGGCATTTTTAAATATTTGAAATCACTAAAGACCTCACAGAGCTTTTGTTTATGTCAGCTCTATCGATCAGTGTTTCCTATATTGGAAATTAAAACCAAGAACATTTTGAAAGCAAGCATACATAAGCATATATTGTGGTGCTCAGATGCTCAGTCATGTCCACTCCAACTTTTTGCAACCCCATGGACTGTAGCCCACCAGGCTCCTCTGTCCATGGAATTTTCTAGGCAAGAATACTGGAGTGCGTTTCCATTTCCACCTCCAGGGGATCTTCCCAACCCAGGGATCGAACCCATGTTTCTTATGTCTCCTGCACTGGCAGGCAGACTCTTTACCACTAATACCACCTAGGAAGCCCCCAAGCATACATCCTACTCGCTATCAAAGTGATGATGTCATCACATGTCACGGGTCCTCTGGAAAAGTCCTCTGTACACTCATGAGAGGATGACATTGAAAGGGCAAAGAAGGTCTTTCTGGTATCAGAAAAAGAGTTCTGACCTTGTAGACTCTCTCATAGGATCTCAGAGTCACTCTTGAGGTACCCCTGCCCTGGACCTCACTTTAAGGAATGCTGGATTTAAAAATCAGTACTTACTGTTGCTTACAAGTCTGCAGGTCAACTGGATGGATCTTCAGGGCTTAAGTGGGCTTGCCCGATCTGTCTGCCATCAGCTGGGGCTGGCAGGGATGGGGGGTGGCCCTCTTGATCTTGGTCAGACTCTCTTGTGTTTGAGGGTCACCTGCTTTGAGGCTGGTTTGGGATGGCTTTAGCTGAGACAACTGGGCTCTCTGTCATGCAGTTGCTCATGCTCCAACAGGCTAGCCTGGGCATGTGCATACAGAGGGGGCAGGATCCTGAGAGCCAGAGATGCAGAGAGAGCGTCAAGCAGGAAGATGTGGCTACCAACCCCAGGGGAGGATTCCCACTGTATGGAGGATAGCAAAGATCATAACAACATCAAGTGCCAGAAGTCGGAGCCCACAGATGTGGTCCGCTGTGTGCTTTAGAGGTTAGGAGTTGCCAAGGAGGACTCCATACACAAGGTGCTGGTTGGAGCAATGCTTTACTCACAGATGGGCAAAGAAATGCAGCAAGCTCAGCATCTCCAGTGTCTCACGGCCATGAGTCCCTCCTGCTAGCCACAGCAGGGGGATGGGATGGGCTGCATGCACCTCTCTAGTGCTATAGGCAAAGACCCCTGATCCCTTCCCACCAGATATACTGGGTGCCTGGCCAGGTGCCAAATGCAGCACATGGTTTGGTAGTTCCCATTATGGCTGCTTGCCCAACAGCGAGGGAGGGGTAGAGAGGGAGAGAGGGAAGGAGGGAGGGAGAGAGGAGAGCTCAAGTTCTCATAAGACCTAAGCTCAGTGCAGAACAGATGCACGGTCACTTTGTACTCTGTCGACCGAAGTGAGTTGCATTGGTGGCCAGGAGGGTCCAGAAGAGACCCCTTCCCTTGGTGAGAGTTGCTGCAGAGTCACGTTGCCAAGGGCACGAACAGAGGAGCACAACTGTGGCTATTTTTGCCATCTCTCTACGCATACTTCCTTTCTGTTTAATGGCTGCATCATTTTCCATTGAGCAGACAATACTTATAATTTACTCCAGCCCCAACTGCTGGACGTTGAGGTTCATTTTCATTTTCTCCTAATATAAATGAGGCCGGAACAAGCATCCCTCTGTATTTGTCTGACTCTTTCCTTAGGACAAATTCCTAGAAAGGAAATTGCTGCAATAAAAGTTCTGAGCATTGTTAAATTTCTCATGCCTACCGCCAAATTTCTCTCTAGAGAGTTCCCACTGGTTTATGCTCCCACCAGCAAGGAAGATGGCGTCTGCCTATTGAGAGACTATTTCTGCTGGGGTGTCTGTGTAGGGGAGATGACTTGTTAAGCACGGTTCTCTGTACTTCATGTAGACAAGGTCTGAGGTTGTCAGCAACTGTCTTGGCTGAGTAGAGAGCTACTCGCAGCCTTTCTCCACAGAAGTGACCATGACTTGAAGATGATGCTGTGAGGGGCATGATACTCTGTTCAGTGACTGCTGATTCTGATTTTACCTAAGGGCGCTGCTTTCCTGTCTAGCTTCTCACTGGCCTTGATTACTTACTCATTAGAGAATCAAGATGCGCTTCTTCCCAAGAGAAAAGGAACGAGTTCTTTTAGGCTGTCAAGAGCAGTGTCACGGGCTGTCTCTCAGGAATGGAGTCCTGAGCTCTCAGGGGAAACAAGCCAATCCTGGTTGCCAGTGGCTGAGGCTCTGAATATGGATCAGGTGACTCCTCCCCAGCGAGCCTCACCTCCTTTCTGCATTGTGCTCCCCCATGTCCTCCTTGTGTTCCTGGGTCAGTAATCAAGTTGCTGAGTCCACAGGCCCTGTATGCGTTTTTGTTTTATTTCTTACTAATTCCACAGGTGCCTCCTTGACTCTATGTTTCTGCCAAGCTGTGTTTCCTACGGTTTCCAGAAGAATCTGTAATGAATGACCCCAGCTTCTGGGTTTCTGCTTCTATTGTTCCCTCTGTCAGAATTTCTGTTCCCATCTCTGTCCATCCCATTTTTCATCCAGCCAATTCATAAGTATTCTTCCAAATTCAGCCTAAGAGAATTTGAATGGTCCGCCTTTGCATCTGGGTTGATGTTCCAGGCCTTGAACTGATGCCTCTAGTGAAGTAGCTCAGGCTGAGCTGGGGGAGCCCTGACTCTCACTGTTTCCTAGCTGTGTGAAATTTGGCAAGTTAACTGACCTCTCTGAGCTTCAGTTTTTCTCTTCTCTAAAATGAGGTTTCCTGTTTGGCTTGTATATGATTCTTGGTTGCTTTGAAGATCAAATGAATTCATAGAAGTCATCGTCATTTAAATTGCTACAAATGCAATGTACTATTGTTATTAAAAAAAAAACAACAAGTCCTACTTTGGGTTTCTCTAAAAAAGCAGAGGGCTTCCCAGGTGGCACTGGTGGTAAAGAATCCACCTGCCAATGCATGAGACCTAAGACACCTGGATTCAATCCCTGGGTTGGGAAGGTCCCCTGGAGGAGAGCACAGCAACCCACTTCAGTATCTTTGCCTGGGAAATCTCGTGGACAGAAGAGCCTGGTGGGCTATAGTCTGCAGGGTCACAAAGAGTTGGACAGGACTAAATCAACTGAGCTAAGAGCTTGTGTGCAGGTAGTGTATTTTGATGATGTGGTTCTTGGGAAAGGGTGTGGGTGGGGGGCTGTAGACTTCAGCAGGGAAGGCTGATAGGCCAGAATGCCTGGAAGAGGCCCCTGCTGTGGGCACGTGATCTCTGGGGAGCAGATGAGAGCGCCTCAGTGTGGTCCACTCATGACAGAAGGGAGTATCTGTTACCACGTTGGCTAAGGTTGCTCCTGGGGGCAGCACTTAAACGTGCCTGGGGCCCCATGGCAGAGTTGCAGTGGAGGCTTCCAGTAAACAGCAGCCCCCCCGTGCACTGAAGTGAGGCACCCTTGCTTCAGGTGTTCAAGGTCCAAGTGTCTGACAGGACAGAAAGGTGGATGAAAAGAATCGGAGACACCAAGTAAAAAATGTCTCACCCAGCCCCAAAGGCTGTCTCTGTCATCTGTGAATCCCCACTTGTGAGCGTGGTGCCTGGCACAGAGCACACAGTAAACCAATGAGAAATGAGAAAATGTTCCTGCTGAACTTGTTCACGGCCATCAGCTTCTGATCAGAGTGGCCAGAGGCTCTTATCCATGGTGCTTTTATACCTCTCTGGAGCCTGGAGGGAGAAGATTCTCTGATCATTGAGCGAGGCTGGTGGAGCTAATGACAATAAAGGGCTGGGTTAGATGAGCCTTTTCCAAATTCATCCTCCAGGGACCTTGTGGGGAAAATTGCAGGGATGGATGGGGTGGCTTGTGCATATCAGGAAATAGTCTCACTACCTAATTCCTGAGAATCATCTGAAACAACATCCATCAGCATTTGCAAAGCACAGACATTTGCCAGAGTGAATTCCCCCAAATTGGAGCTCCTCCTCACCTCTTCATCCAGGGCAGTTCCACTTTCACCTCTTTGCTATTTTGAGTTTGTCTCAGTTGGGATTTGGAGAAGGCAATGGCAACCGACTCCAGTACTCTCGCCTGGAAAATCCCATGGATGGAGGAGCCTGGAAGGTTGCAGTCCATGGGGTTGTGAAGAGTCGGACACGACTGAGCGACTTCACTTTGACTTTTCACTTTCATACACTGGAGAAGGAAATGGCAACCCACTCCAGTGTTCTTGCCTGGAGAATCCCAGGGATGGCGGAGCCTGGTGGGCTGCCATCTATGGGGTCGCACAGAGTTGGACACAACTGAAGCGACTTAGCAGCAGCAGCAGTTGGGATTTGGGTGCAAGCAACAGAAACCAACTTCTCTTAACTAAAGAGCAAAGAAATTTATTGGAAGCATATGCAAACCCTAGATCTGTGGGCAAAGTCATTTGGGAAATAGAATTGAGCAAAGTAAAATAGGGCTATGTATTGCAGAACTTTTCAAAATCTTTAGTGTGCCAATGCAATTCTCAGAGGGGATATACAGTTTGTAAAGCTTTCTGAACGTATTTCTTGGATTCCAAAATGTGCTGATTGTAAGATGGATCAGCAGTTTAATAACAGATTTCTAGGATTCAAAACCAAAAAGGCAAACTATCACATCGGGCATACAAATGGATTTGAAGAAGCAACCTGCTTTCAGAACCCTGTTTATTTGTTTGAAGGCAACACATAAGTTCTCACTGTACCAGGTACCACTTTAAGAGGTTTTATGTAAGTTAATCCTACCTTTTGAGGTTGGTATAGGGCTCAGAAGGGCTTGAGGATGTGCTGCTCTTACTGCTAGGGGTGGGATTGGCTGAGGGCCCCTGTCACTGAACTCTGAATCCATCTCTGTATTGGGCAGAGACCTCACTTTGTACGAGCTGTTGCCTCCAGTGACCCAGCGCATCAGGGGTATAGAGACAGGCCCTTTCCTGGGTGATGCGTGATTCCTCACAGTTGATGGGGACTTAGGAACTCCTTAAAACTTTGCCAAAACGTTCTTAGAATGGCCCTGCAATCTGAGGTCTTTTCTTTCTTTCCTCTCTCTCTTTTTTTTTTTTTTGCAGGAATTCAGTCTGCTTGGAGGTTTCACAGCATTTCTAGCCTCCTACAGCCTCTTCCCACACTCTCACAGCTGTTTCCCTCATACACATCTCATCTTGGCATCTGCTTCTTGCAGAACCTCACTGAACACAGTTGGATCATTTGCTTCATTCTCCGTTTGTGGCTGGGAAAGCTGAGGCTCAGAGTGGTTAAGTTACTTGACTGAGGTCACACAGCTAGAAGGAGGAAGAACTGATCATCAAACCCAGCTTGTCAATTTTCAGAGTGCATGCTTGTAACCACTTCATCACACAACTTCTCATTTCATTCTTTTAAAAATCTTTATTCATTTATTTGGCTGTGCCAGGTCTTAGTTGCAGCATATGGGATCTTTAGTTCTAGTATATGAACTCTTAGTTGAAGCATGTAGAATCTAGTTCCCTGACCAGGGATTGAACCTTGCCCCCCTGCACTGGGAGTGCAGGGTCTTAGCTACCAGACCACCAGGAAAGTCCCCCTCACTTCATTATAATATGTGAAAAATAAGAAAGCGCATCAGAAGTATCTAGAAAGTGAGATATTGGATAACAAGTTTTTTTTTTTTTTTGTACAGCATCTTGTAGGACAAGGATTCAAGGAGCTGTGCCCTGGGAAAGGCTGGCACACTGCTTTGCAACACGCATCTGTTGGTAGGGACCAGTTCTCATCAACAGACAGGAAGGATGCAGGTGAGGAGGAGCCCTCCACGACTGTCCTGTGCGCCTGTCGACTGTGGCCTTAGAGAAGTGTAGGAAAGACCCTGTCACGCACTTGATCTTTGCGTGGGTCCTTAGCTTAATTTTGCCATCTACATGTCTTTTAGATTCTAGAGAGCCTGCCACTGTGCTGTGGTAGGAAGGCTGCTGCCTCGGGGGCCAGATGGCCTGAGTTTCCAGCCATCACCAAGCAGTGCCAGGGTCCTGGCAAATCAATGAGTTTCTCTCCTATTGCTTCCCTCATTTGTACAAAAGTGATGGGATGAGATGGAGGCTTTTCAAACAGTGCCCTTTCAGGCCTCAGAGGCCCTTTGGAGAAAACACAGAAGCCACTGTGAGCAAGCGCAGGAGGGAGGCGCCCTTGCCCAGCCTCCTCCATTTCAACAGCGAGTCTCCACTTTTATCCACTTTAAATATTGGGATGCGGTGAGGATCTGTAGGCATTAAGTATCAGAAAGCTGAGTCTCCTAGCCAAAGAGAAAGAAAAATGCATTAAGAGGATCTTAGAGCCAGGGATAGTTATTCAAAGACTCAGTAAGAGGCTGGAGGACCAGGCTTGGGATTGGGATGATAACTGAGAGAGTTTGAGAAGGCTTTCCACCATGATGAAGACTGCCTTCCCATCAATATGCCTGCCCTAGGTTTCTTGTTCAAGACTGACTCCAGAAAGAAGATGTCCAGTTGACTAGGCCAGCTTCTAAGACAGAAAGGAAAGACCTTGTCTCTCAGAATTCCAAACTGGGCAGGGGTCACTTAAGAGTCTTTCCAGCCAAGATGTCACAAATCGGCACAAAGTATTTCTCAAGAGGTAAAGAAAGTTCTTTAAGGAGCAGGACTGAATACCAAATACCCTCTGTATGCGTGAGGTTTTGCTTGCAGAAGAGTTCCACCATTAATCCATGTGAAAGGCACTGGCTAAGAGCCGTTCCTGCATGACACTCTGAGCTGTTCATCCCACCCAGCCGTCTGGGTTTCAGTTGGGAGAGGAGGGAGCAGAAACTCTCTTGTTTTTGGCCACAGAACTGCCACACATGCCCCTGAAAACCTCACCACTCCTGCCAGCTGGTGGGGAGAGGGCAGGAGAGCAACTGTCTGGGCTCAGGTTTCCCCAAGAAAGAAGAGCTAGAGACTGAAGGCTTGCATGCAGGTAGTTTAATTTGGGGATTGACCCCAAATCAGTCAGGGTCAGGGGATGAGGGAATGTAGGGGTACGTTACTGAGGCAGTCATCATTGCGGACCATCGACTGGCAAGGGTCCTCTGAGGAGTCATGTAGAACAGCACCCAGAAGTGTCGAGCTGCAGTACAGAAGAGGGAAGTGCTGCCAGCCTGACTTTGGTGCCTTTCATTCGAGGGTCAAATTGCCTCTGGTGCGTGGGCAGGTTTGTGCTTCCCAGTCTGGTGAACAGCCGAATGGCTGGGCGGGTTCCCACACAACGTGGCAGCTGGGACTCCCCAGGGGTGGAAAGTGGAGAAGAGGGGCTGCTGCTGAGGTCAGATGTGGTCAGGTCCACCTGGGCCCAGGTGATTGCTGTAGCATCAGCTGGAGGCACAGGTGGCCGGGAAGGATGTGGGGCAAATGCGGGGCAGGGCACAGGAGGTGTCCCATACCAAACTCCTTGGCACTTGCCTGAGCGGCATCTCCCTGAGGCCGATGTGCACACAAAGTACCTGATGTCAGGGTAGCCTGGGGCTCACCCAGCGGGGTCTGCACGCTGGCAGGTGGGGGCTCTGGCCCATGAGGAAGGTGCCACCTTTGGCTGCACAGCAGAGTGCTTCTCGCTGTTCAGTGGCAGATGTGTCCCTGGGGACCTCACACTGCTTTCCCAGCACCTTTACATTCTTCAAAAGGCAGCACGTTTGCAGAATGTACTCAGAGGATGAAATTTGCATCCTGCTCCCCGTTCAAGCAAACTCTGCCCCATGGGGGAAGGTCAACAGTCTCTGCCCCAGCGGGGAAGATCAGTGCTCTCCAGCAGGGGCCTGCCGTCCTCAGGGACAGTGTTGGGGGTAGGCGCCGGCCGGGCTGGGTTCCTGGTTTTGGCTCCAGCTGCTGAGAGCAGGGGAGGAGGTTGAGCTTGGCACCTGGTTTGGAGCCCCCAAACTGTCCAAAGCTCGCAGGAGAGGAGGGTCCCGGGAGCTTTGTTGCTTGAACTCAGTGGTGTTTAGAGACTCCAAATGGTTCACTGGAGGCCTGAGTTATTTTTATAGGTTTTTATTTTTAAAGTCCACTGGCCTCTGGCTCTCCTCCGAGTGGAGACAAGAAGGAGGTCAGCCTCTCTTCTGGCACAACCACTCCAGCTGAAGTCTGGCATTTTTACCCTCGATGGGAGAGATTGCTATCAGTACAATTCTGCTTTCAGTGATATTCATTAATAATCATTCCACTTACCAATATTTATCAGGTCCAACAACAGGCACTGTGCTAAGAGCTTAATGTCCCTTCTTTCATGTCACCCTATTTAACTCTGCATCCTTCAGATCTTCATTGTCCCTTCCGTGGGGACATCTGTTTCGACTCTCCTGTGCTCCCCACCCCTCCATCATAGGCTCTCATCACACCACACACTTTCCCTTTGAGGCCTTATCTCCATTGACATTTTGCTTTTACTTGTGTCATGCGTGTATGCTTGCTAAGTCATTTTAGTCCTGTCTAACTCTTTGTGACCCCATGGACTGTGGCCTGCCAGGCTCCTCTGTCCACGGGATTCTCCAGGCAAGAATACTGGAGTGGGTTGCCATGCCCTCCTCCAGGGGATCTTCCTGACACAGGAGTCAAACCTGCATCTCCTGCGGCTCCTACGTTGCAGGTAGATTCCTCACCACTGAACCACCAGGGAAGCCTTTTATTTGTGTAACTTTTCTGTAAATGTCTGTTTCCTATGCTGGAAAGAGACCTCGATGCAACCTGCTGCTCACTTCCATCCCCCCACTCTGAGCACAGTGCTCAGTCCATAGTGGACACTCAATAGGAGTGAATGAAGAACGATTGAGTAGCCTTACCAGAGCCCTGCAACATGGATTTTACCCTGAGGCTCAGAGAGGCTCAACGCTGGCTCAGGGTCACACAGCTAGTGAAGGGAGAGGCAGGATTCAAATGTGGGGCCGTCTGGCTTCAAGAACGGACCTTCAGCATCACGCCCTGCTGCCTTCGTGTCCAGGTGCATTTTTTCTCTTCCCCTGCCGTATCCCTCCTGTGAAGGGCAGACGGGTCCTGTCCCTCTCTTCGGCCCTCTTGTTTCACCTTCTGGCCCCTCTCCCCTAGGGGCCTGGCACTCAGCCCTGTGCCCCTCCAGCTGTGAGTCCTGCCCTCTGCAAATGCCTTCCATAACGCTCGGCGGGCTCTTGGCTGCCAGCATGGGTGCCCATCTGCTGAGATGGCGTGGTGCCCGCTCACAAGATGGCATGCTATTTTTACCCCACTTAGGTGCCAAGCCAGCCAGATGTTTTTCAGCAGCACAGGGAAGCTGAGCATTGCTGGGGTATGGAAGGAGGCTTCCAGATGTCAGCTCCTTGGGGGGCTCTGGGACCTGGCAGAGGAAAGGCTGTGCCTTGGGAGTGGACACTCCCAGGAAGTTTCCCATTCCTGGTACTGTCTGCAGCCCCGGCAGCACGTGACACCCTGGCTGCTGGCTACGGGCACGTGCCGGGGCTCAGATAGGTCTGCCCCAGGGAGGAAGTGCCCTGGGTCAGCATTCCCAGGCCTTATCTCAGGCTGGGGCCCAGCTTAGTGATGGCTGGAGTGCTTCCCTTCCACAGCTAACTGGCTGCCTGGAAAATTCCAGGTTTGGCTGGCTGCTTTGAGGGACTGGCCAGATCAGGCCAAGTCCAGACAGTTGTGAGCATCAGCTTTCCCTCGGCACAGATGGATCCAGTGGTCTGGCGATGTTAAGCCCTGCTCTCTCCTTCCTGTGAGGGGTTGGCCCTCAGTTGTGGTATAGCCCCCACACAACAGCCAATTAGAGACAGGGTGTGTGGGTCTGACCCCGCTAACTCGGCTCCCTGTTCTCCGAGCTTCTCCAGTCCTCACCTGTGACACCTTGAGCAGGTCCCAAACTCCCTGAGCCTCAGTGACCTCACCCGGGAAACCTCCAAGACCCCTCCCCTAGCTCTGGGGGCCAGTGGTGCCAACTGTCTGTAGTGACCTCTTCCCAGGACCAGCCATTCTCAGAGCTGCAGCCAAAGAGCAAACTGTAATTCCTCAGAGAGGCACGCAAGTCTCACACTCAGACACGAAGCCCATTTTCTCGCCCTTGGGGACTATTTCCGAACCTTTAGACCACCTATGAGAGGTTGCCCCCCGTTCATGTTTCTGGACAAAAGACCTCATGCTCCATGAAGGGCTGGGGTTCACCTGCAAGGAGATGCAATGTTTGCAATGGTGGCAACCGAGCTGAGAAAACCAGACCTCGGGAGGGGTCCTTGCACCTGATTGACTCGCCTGGCAGCCCTGAGCCTGAGACATGTCTGCCCTGTTGGGCCCCAGGTGGGGGCTGCTCACACTTGAATGTGCATTTCAGGCACCTGCAGATCTTCTTAAAAGGCAGATTCTGATGGTAAGTCTGGAGTGGGCCTCCAGAGTCTGTGAGGTAGGCAGAGGAATGGCCCCTCAAAGACGTCCACGTCCAAATCCCTGGAATCGGTGGATATTCAAGTGACCTGGCAGAGGTGAATCAGGGTGGTGGATGGAATTAAGGCTGCTCATCAGCTGACCTAGAGATAGGAGAATACTCTAGATCAGCAGTCCCCAACCTTTTTGGCCCCAGGGACTGGTTTCATGGAAGACAATTTTTCCATGGACCAGGGCGGGGGAGGAGGTACTTTTGGGATGATTCAAGGGCATTCAATTTATTTTGCACTTTATTTCTATTATTATTACATCAACTCCACCTCAGATCATCAGGCATTAGATTCCAGGGATCAGGGACCCCCTGTTCTGGAATATGTGAGTGGGCCCAATGACATGACATTCCTGTGTGTAAGCTCAGTCGCTTCAGTTGTGTCCAGCTCTTTAAGACCCTGTGGACTATAGCCCTCCAGGCTCCTCTGTCCATGGAATTCTCCAGGCAAGAGTACTGGAGTGGGTTGCCATTTCCTTCTCCAGAGGATCTTCTCAACCTAGGGATTGAATCTATGTCTCTGGTATTGCAGGCAGATTCTTTACCAGCTGAGCTGCCAGAGAAGCAATGATATCACAAGGGCCTTTAAATGTGAAGGGGCCGGGTAGAAGCAGAGGTGAGAGTGGGGAAACGTCAGAAGGAACCAATGTGCTGTTTCTGGCCTTGGAAACATTATGTGGGAAGCCATGGCCCAAGGACTGTGGGCAGCCCTGGAAGGTGGAGAATAAAAGCCTGGAGGCTCCAGAAGCAATACCGCCTCACCAGCAGCTTGGTTTTCACCCATGAGATCTTCAGACTCCTGACCTCCAGAACAGTAAGGCAATATCTTTGTCTTGCTTTGGGCTACTTAGTTCATGGTAATTTGTTACAGTAGCAAGAGGACTTGGATGTAGGAGAGAGCTGTTTGCTGGCTTCCATGGAAGCTTCTCATAACCTTGTTTGGTTTCTTTCCCGTGTTCCTCCCTAGACAGAGATTATTTGAGGTCCCTTGGGTGTCTCTTGACCTCTTGATGTGTTCCAAGTCAGGGGGTTTCCTGGTTTGTGGACTACAGCTCCCCCCAAGAGAGAGCTGGGGGCATTACTGTAAGGCCCCGATACCCTTGTGGGTGCTGTCTGGCACCCAAATACGTGAGGCCACATGCAAATTACATTTCTCAGATGTTATGCAGCTGCCATAAATAGGCCAGTATTGGAGGGAGGTTATTTGGAAAAGAGGCTTGGCCCTCTTGTTCAAATCTGAACTCTCTCGGGATCCATGTGTCTCTATATGATCTGGCCCCTCCCTCCTCCTCCAATCCTACCTTGCTCATTTCTCCGCATCACATGGTAAGTAATGGTAAGCTCCACATGGTAAGCTCCAGTCTTTGTTGCCTCAGTATCTCCCTGCTCATGTCAAAAGTTACCTTCTTGGGGGGCCCCTCCCTCATGCCCTGAGCATGCCCACCTGTTACCCTTTCTTATGGCTCCAGCGTGTTTTTCTTTTAGTGTTGTTAACAGTTTGTAGCTACATATTTATTAGAAGCATTGATTTATTTATTACCTATCTTTCCGTCTGCATTGAGTTCAGCATGGGCAGGGCCAGGGGAGTTTGGGTTCGCCTGTATCCTGTGCTCTCACACATGGTGTGCTTAATACACGTTTGACTAATAGATGCATGGATGTACCTGTAGCCCCCCATGACAATTGCACAGTGTGTCCACTTTCCTCAGTGCTCCGAGGCTCAAACTCAGGGTTACCCCCGTCTCCTGGAACACTGGTCCCCGAGCCCCACCTGTGAAACTGGAGCCCCATGACCAACTACCCTGGTCCCTGTTTTCCTTCATGTCTCCTTTTCCCTTTTCCATTTCTCCTCCCCATCCCCACGGTTCATCTCTGCCTCAAGGAGAATGAGCTTTGCTACTCTCCTCTGTGTGACTGGTTGTCTCCTAATGGAAAAAAAAAAAAAAAAGCTGTAGGCTTGGTGCCTGGCATCCTTTCTTCCATTTTAATCTCAAGTCAGTAGGGCTTTTGTATGGCATGAAGCTGAATACTAGTATTTACTTTTGTTTTATCCCAGAGCTTGCCTGGCTTGTGTGAGTCCTGGCAGCTGCTAGAAATATTCTGCTTCTGGTCTTGCATCTCATCCTGGCGGGGGAGGCCTGGGCTGAGAACACAGGAGCTGACTTCCATTGTAACAGGCAGGAACCGCAAGGATCAGCCCCATGTGGACAGAGTGTTACGAGTGGGAGACGTGCCTCAAGCTACCAGGGAGCAGAGGTCCCTGGAGAAGTCTGGGGCAGAGATGGCCCTGTCCTTTGGGGCTGATGTGAGCACAGTGGGGTCTGGAGGTGGGAGATGGGCAAGATCCAGCCTCCGGGAACCAGGTTGACTGCTGGCTTGGGTTTGCTCTTTATACCCTGTTATCCACATTTCACACCATGAGTGGGAATAGCTGAACATCTCAAATCCTTATAGATGAAGAAACTGAAACTCAGGGAGGTTAAGTAACTCATTCAAGGTCATACATTCAGACCATGAATCCCAGTCTGACTGACTGTGGATCTTTCGTACTCCTATTGCCTGTGCTTCCTCCTGTGCACTTGAAGATGTCCTACTATGCTCTCCAGGTGTTTGTTCATGTCAGTTCCTTCAGAGGGATGCTTTGTCTGGCTTGGGGCTCCTGGAGGAGGCACCCTATATAGATGTGCGTGCAGAGGGCTGAATAGTGGACATTTGAGCACTGCCTTCTCAGTGTCCATTCCTCCTGCTTCCAGTAATAATGCCTGGTTTGGGAAGGAACGAGGGGCGGGAATGGGCTTCCCTGGTGGCTCAGAAGGTAAAGAATCTGCCTGCAATGCAGAAGACCTAGGTTTCATTCCTGGGTCAGGCAGATCGCCTGGAGAAGGGAATGACTATCCACTCCAGTATTCTTGCCTGAAGAATTTCATGGACAGAGGAGCCTGTTGGGTAGTCTGTTGGGTCACAAAGAATTGGACATGACTGAGTGACTAACACACACTCGGGGGCAGGGATAAGCCACTTATTACTAATTCTCAGTCCTTATTGTTTATAGATCCTAAACATAGCTCCAAGCATGGAATATTGGGCCCAAGCCTAAGCCGGTCCATGCATCCCATGCTTCTGATCACAGGTCAAGGTGGTCACATGTCCTAAGCAGATTTAATCACAATAGAACTAAAAATTTTTGAGAGGGTATCAGAAAAGTTTTGGGCTCTATCTAGCTGGATTTGGACCTTGTGGAGTTGAGGTTGGTACCATGGTAACCATATTGTCACCACGAGGGGAGAGTCTGGAGTGTAAGGCTAAAGTGGAGGATGGCTAGAAATTGAGTCTCCAAATCATGGTTTGATCATTGATCCAGCTGTACCTGAAGCTAATCCTACCTATATGAACCAGTAAATTCCCTTTTTGTTTGTTTAAGCCTGAGTCATTTTTTCCTGTCACTTGTAAGGTGACAGCCCTAGCCGATGTAACTAAGGTAGGGGGTGGCCACACAGTGCCAGCTGGGAAAAGAAGTGCAAAGAGAAACATGTCGTGAGCCTGAAAGTGTGGGAGCGAGAACGTCTCTGTATCTCAGTAAGTTCATGATATGTATCCAACTGGAAAAAGACTATACTGTGTTAGAGCTTGCCTATCCTGCCACACAGGAGGCTGAACAAGTTGAAACTTCTTGCTCAGAACAGTAGTGTCCTGGAGTATTAATAGGTGTTTCGCTAGGGAAGGGATTGTGTGGTCCAACAGTTTTGAGAAACATGGGAGCAAACAGAGAGATAAAGGATTCACTACCAGACCTCTTGAAGCCTTTAAAATGCTAACATGCATTGTCAGCTCCAAGGAGAAGAGAGAGAATGTGTGTGTGTTTCCAGAACTTATTTCTCTTGAAGCATCTCATGGGACTAATGTTGCGAAGAATGTTTTGGAAAACATTGGCTTAGAGAACAATTACTGCGCAGGCTTCAGGGAGGTCACTTTCCAGAATGAAAAAGTTCTGCAAAGGCCTGAGTGCTTATCTAGATGTGCTTAGGGCTGGGACCTAGCCCTGAGCACATGGGAAAGGGAGGTTATTTTTGATTCAAGGGCCCCAGAAAGACTTCGTAGTTTTACAACCAGCAACAGGATTGAAATTCTTATGAGTAAGGGCAAAGTTTGAGCTTGGAGGAAATCTTCAAGAAATTCCTCTTGAACTGTAAATGCAGAATTGCTTGGAGGCCATCTCTAGTTTACATTCATTCATTTATTCATTCAGCACTTATTTATTGAATACCTAGCATGTGCCAGGTACTGTTCAAGGTGCTTGGGATCCATCAGGCAGACAGAAATTCCTGCCTCTGTGGAGCTTAAATTCTAGCAGATGGAGGCAGACAATCAAGTAAATACATTCGTGGATTGTATGTTATGGGGTTAAAGAGGAACAGCAAGGAGCTAGTGTAGCTGGATGGGGTGAGCCAGGGAGAGAGGGTTGATGCTGGGGGAGGTGACTGTGGGGCCAGGTCATGTAGAGCCCTGGAGGACTTTAGCTTTTACCTTGACTGGAATGAGCAGCCTTTCATTTGTAAAGGAGGGTTCCGGCTGCTTTGTTACAACTTGAATGCGAGGGCCCAGGGTGAAAGCTGGGTGACCGTGGTGAGGCTTTGCATTTCGCAGGGGAGAGATGCTGGGTGGAATAGTCTAGCACTGTAAACAGGCGGAGGTGGGGAGCGGTCACTGGATATTGGCTGCGTTTTGGAGATGAAGCCAGCAGACAGACCGTCCTGAAAGATAGGAGGTGGGAAAGAGAAAGAGAGTTGAATCAAGGCTAACTTTTGGTCCATGGAAATGGAAGGATGAAGTTGTCATTAATGGAGATGGCTAGGTTTGCACTGTGTCTAGAAAAAAAATGAAGCCAGTGTTTAAAAATTGGGAGATTAAAAAAAAAAATCCGTATCTCCAATCTCTCTTGAAAAATGAAAAGATCTGGCAAAATGAGGCCCACCTTCTACCTGGCTTCCCTTGGGTTGGCGTTTGCTGGCTGACCCTCGATTAGGAGGATCTAGTTTTGTCATTTAGATCACCCACCTGGCCCCTTAGGGGTTTCAGTGGGAGAATCTAGGGATGGGTAATCAGTGGCACGGTGGCTCTTAAACTTGAGTGCATGTAAGAACCACCCACAGGGCTTGTTAAGATAGTTCTCTGGACTCACCTGCAGAACCTTGGATATGGGAGATCTGGAGTGGGGCCTGAGAACCTGCAATTCTTCTAACATCCCAGGTGATGCTGACGCCCCTGACCCATGGACCACTCTTTGAGAGGCATTGAAGGAGCACGTTTTCCCCATAGCATCCTTTCTCATATGCTGTGAATGAGGTTCTCAGATGTTCTGGGAATGGCCTGTAAGATATGTTTTCATGGGATTGGGAGGGTGGTGGCAGCTCTATTGGGGACAGTCTAATTAGCCAGGAGGTCTTTTGAGATTTGGGACCACTTCAGAGCTTGTCAGGGGTGCCAGAGGTGCATTTGACTTGCTTCTTTGTTTTTGGCAAAAGCTGGCTTTTCTGGGTGAGGTCAACAGCAATTGAGACGGAATGTTTAAGACCCAGAGGAAGATCAGAATCCAAGAGAAAGATGAATTCCCTGCAGCCTGCCCAAACTGCTTGCACAAGCCTTCTCCTTATTTATTTCAATTAAGCTCCAAGTTCATCATGTAGCCCCAGTGCCCACTCTTCTGCAGGGACAAGAGACATCACATTTCCATCTGCTCCTCCAGCTTTGAGAGCTCAAGAGAGAGGCCAGGGGCCACTTCGGCACTGGCCTCCCAGTTTCCCCCAAGCACATGAGGCTGGAGAAGATTCTGGAGTCCCTTGAAGCTCTTCCAGATAAAGGGTGGGAATCTGGCCTGCATTTGAGGGGCAGGAGTGTGAGAGCAGGACAAGCAACTTTTGCTTTTTCTCCTGACAAAGAAAATCTCTCTGTACATCTGGTTTGCGTTTTTCTCTCGGCTTCTGCCAGAAACAATCGTGCAAACAGAACACAGCCCGAGACCGAAAGAGTCTGTCCATTCCTCTGGAATTCTCCATCTGTCTGGTTGGGCCTCATATTAAGATTTGAGGAATTCCTTAATGTGAAGTCATCAAGCTTTAAAAATACTGCAGGCAGTCTTTGGTTTCCCAGTGGTTTCTCACCTTCAAATGTTGGCCTCAGACTCTCTGTTGCCCTAGAATGGCCTCCTCACCCATGCCTATCATGATCCAATATTGATCACACTCTTTTTTTGTTGTTGGGCTATACTATGTCTTGGTTAGAGTGAGCAGAATGAGTAGTTGCTACCATCTTGGTTTGGTTTTTTAAAATACTTAAAAAATTTTTTTTTTTAATTTATTGCTGCATCTAGTCTTAGTTTTGGGCTTCCCTGGTGGCTCAGATGGTAAAGAATCCACCTGCAATGCAGGAGACCTAGACTCAATCCCTGGGTTGGGAAGATCCCCTGGAGGAGGGCATGGCAACTTACTCCAGTGTTCTTGCCTGGAGCATTCCCACGGACAGAGGAGCCTGTTGGGCTATAGTCCACGGGATCATAAAGACTGGACACGACTGAGCATCTAAGCACATGCACAGTCTTAGCCACAGCATGTAGGCTCAGCAGTTGCAGTGTAGGCTTAGCTGCCCCCTTGTGTCTGGGATCTTAGTTCCCTGACTAGTGACCTAACCCATGTCCCGTGCATTACAAGGTAGATTCTTAACTACTGAACCACCAGGCAAGTCCCCAGTTGCCACCATCTTGAAATTGAGAATCTGTATGAAAGAAGAGTGATGAGTAGTGGAGAATATGAAGCAGTGCTTCTCTAATATTTGTAAAGGACCCGTCATTTTCTGTTTATCATCAATCATTGATCAATACATGGCCCTCCTGTGTGTACATGATTTGTGTGTACTTCCTACCATAAAAGTTGGGTCATACTTGAACCCATCCAAAGCCTGTTCAATGAGTTGAATCTACTGATCACTTACTTGCTTGTCACAGCCATGTCAATCTGCAATAGCAGTTTCTAAACACTTACATTCTATAGGTTGATATGGACACAAAACAATCTGTTCATGGCCCAGCACTGGTCTCTATTAAGGACAAGAGAGGGTATTAGGAGAGAGAATAACAGGGGCCTTATCCAGACTGGACTAGCAGTGGAAGTGAGACCTGAAAGATGAGTAGAGACACCTGAGGGGGGAAGTGGAGGGACAAATGTTTCTGGAAAGGAACAGCATGTGTCAGAGCCCAGAGGACGGAAAAAGTTATAGTTTGTCATGGAAAGGAAAGAGTCGTGTGTGTGTGTGGATGGTGTTGAGAACCGGGTGTTGTTCAGAAATGGAATGCAGAGTGACAGAAGGAGCAAAGCTGAGGGAATGATCTTTTCCCATGTTCATTTTAAGAAGGTCCTTCTGGTTGTAACTAGAGCATTTTTCACAGGTCAGGGTTTCAGGGTGAAGGCTGGCATGAGTGGAAGAGGGAAGAAGCTTTAGGAGCTACTAAGATTTGGCTGTGCATTCCTTTGCTGGGGTACTGTATCACAGACTGGATGACATAAAGCAATAGAAATCTACCTTATTGTTCTGGAGGCTAGAAATCCAAAATCAAGGTGTCCACAAGGTTGGTTCCTTCTGAGAGCTGTGAGGGAGCCTTTTCCATGCCTCTTGCCTATCTCCTGGGGATTTTCTGGCTGGTGACCTTTATTTACTTAGTTTTGGCAAAAAGTAAATAAATTTTTGCTGGGTCTTCATTGCTGCTCATGGGCTTTCTCTAGTTGTGGTGAGCAGGAGCTACTCTTCATTGCTGTGTGTGGGCTTCTCATTCCGGGGATTTCTGATATAGAGCACAGGCTCTAGGGCACGTGGGCTTCAGTAGTTGCGGCTCCCAGGCTCTAGAGCACAGGCTCAGTAGTTGTGGCCCAGGGGCTTAGTTGCTCCATGGCATATGGGATCTTCCCAGACCATGGATCAAACCCCTGACTCCTGCATTGGCAGGCAGATTCTTAACCGCTGAGCCACCAGAAAAGCCCTGGCTGGTGATCGCTGATGGCCCCTGGCTTTTGCTGCATCACTCTGATCCCTGCCTTCATCTTCACACAGTGTTCCTTGGAGCGTCTGTCTCTGTGTCCAGATACCCGCTTCCCCACCTAGTAACCACATCCTATCTTCATCATCTACAAAGACCCTGTTTCCAAAGAAGGTCTAAGTCACAGACCTTGGAGTTTTGGACTTCAACATTTTGCTGAGATACAGTTTAACCAAGAACAAAATAAGAGAGTGGCTGTTTATACCAGGGAGTTGGTAGAAGCCAGGGGGCAAGTAGAATGGATTTAGGAGATATTTTACAGTTAAACTCATCAGGCCTGGGTTATTGATGAAGTGTGTGGAGTGAGGGAGAGGAAAAAGATCAGAGCTATGCTTCTCAATTTTTCATGGGAGATCACATGCAGCTCTTAGACATAGATTCTCATTCAGGAGGTCCAGGCAGGGCTGGAGATTCTGCACATCTTATGAGTTCCAAGGTGATGCCAGCGCAGCTGGTCCATGCATATGCCCTGAGGGGTGAATACTTACAGCTTCATTCTCTAGCACCACAGTCACTAACCCCTGTGACCATTGGGGGCTTCAGTGAGCACTGAGATGTGCTGGAAGTATAAAGATTTGGTATGAAAGAAAGATGGCAAACATCAATTAGTATATTTTTATTATTGTTGAACTAATATTTTGAGTTATATAGGGCTCAAATAAGATAGAAGATTAAAATGCTTTCAGTTTGTTCCTTTTTACCCTTTTCTGTGTGGCTGCTAAAAAAATTAAGTTTAAAAAATTTAGAGACATGGCTCACATCACTGGCATCCCTTGGAGATACTGCAGGTTTGATTCCAGTCCACTGCAATACAGCGAGTATCGCAACATGGAAAGTCTCATAAATGTTTTGGTTTTCTGGTGCACATAATAGTTATATTTACACTACACCGTAGTTTATTAAGTGTACAAAACTGCTGCTGCTGCTGCTAAGTCGTTTCAGTCGTGTCTGACTCTGCACGACCCCACAGACGGCAGCTCACCTCCGTCCATGGGATTCTCCAGGCAAGAGAACTGGAGTGGGGTGCCACTGCCTTCTCCGAGTGTACAAAAGCGTTATGTCTAAAATGGTGATGTACATGCCTTAGTGTAAAAATATTTCATTGCTAAAAAATGCTAAACATCCTCTGACAATGCAGGGTTGCCCAAACTTTCAGTTTGTTAAAAAGAAAATGACAAAACACCCCAAACCTATCTGTGAAGCACAATAGAGGAAAGCACAAGAAAACAGGGTGTGTCTGTGTATTCCATGATATGTGTCTGTTGGCCAGCACTGGCTTAGAGGGCTTGTCCTTGAAGTCATATTTCCTCCTTCCCAAAGCCTCCTGACTGTTCCAACTGAGGGAGGTGTTTCTTACAGGCACTTCTTTAGAAACTATTTACATGTCACTTAGCATCTGTGGCTCAGCCCTGTAGTCACTTGGGTCTGTGTAAGTTCTTCACTTGGGTTCTCAAGCTCCTCAAGGGTTAGGGCTCAGCTCTGAGTCTCCTACACGACCTGTCACTCCCTTACTAAGATGATGACTGTTGACCGGGCACATGCTGGTGAGGCAGGTGTCTCTGGGGGCTGCACGGGTGCTCTCCGGGGATCTGACTGAATGCTGCAAGTAGAGGCCAGGGTGGAGCTAGGCTCCTGGACCCCAGTTTACGGGGTTTGGCAGAACCTTCAAGAGCCACTCACAGGCTGAAAGAACACCGTTCCCAGGACAGACAAAGACCAGGAACTGTGGCCTCTGAGGGAGGGATTTCCAGGTGCCTCCATCCTTTTTACTTAGCCTTAAGGCAAGTGCTGAGCCACCTTCTCCGAGGGGCTGGGGACGTTGCATGAAAAGGCCAGGGCCCCATGGGCAGGGTCCTCTCTTCCCTCCTTCTCCCTTCTCTGAGGCCAGAGAGTGCTGGGAGCGGAGCGCAGCCCTTGGGAAGAGGCCCAGCCATCTCTCTCTCCGTCCTCAATCCTAACTCTTCCCTGCCTCCCACCTGGCAGCTTGACTGGGTGTGTGGTCCAGGTCAGCCTTAGCGAGCACATGGGGAAGCAGCCCTGGGTTTGTGCTAGCTCTTTCCCCGCCTCCCCCTTCTCCCCTCCCCTACCCCTCCTGCCTTTCTCTTCCCTCTTCTCTCTCCTTTATCCCCCCTTCTCTCTCCTCCTGCTTGCCCTGGCTGCCATCTCTGCTTAGGGGGTTACATTAGCTGCTGATCTCCCCTCTCCCTCAGCCTGGGCTGACATCTGAAACACAGGTTTGCCTTTGGGGAGCCTCGTAGGTGGGGTTTCCCCCAAAGCAGATTCTGGGATGGAGCTCAGGGTGTCAGAAGTTGATTAGGGAGCAGGTCCTGTGAGAGGAAGGGGGAGGAAGCAGGACCTGGCAGAGGGAGGAGCAAGAGGTGATGCCAGCCTGACAGGCCTTGGGTTCAGCCCAGCTGGTGGGGAGCTTTGGAGCAGCGCTACTTGTCAGCGTGGCTGAAATGGCCAGAGCTGGGAGGGCCAGCTGTGCCGCCCACAAGCCTGCAAGCCCCTTCACAGAGGGCTGGGCTCTGTGTCCAGCATTTGGGTGTGAATGATTACTGGGGAGGTGATCCCAGGGGGCATGCTGAGAGAGTGGAGAAATGAGACAGAAGGGAGGAAATTGGATCAATATGGGGGAGTCCCTGAGCAGACTACTGCAGGGGACACCTGGGCTCCGTCCCCCTGGGACCTCTGGGGTCCTGTGCACGGCACACCATGGAGGGGCAAGGGAGGTTCACATCCACTCATGCCCACCCCCAGCTGGATACTACTCCCTGTGCCGGAGAAGGCCTGAGGCAGAGGCGGGGCACCTCCAGGTGGGGCCCTGGAGACAGGTAGCAGTTAGGAGCTCCCCACGTGGTACAGGCCAGTGTGTCAGCCTTCTCTGCTTTGAGGAGCCCTTGACTGCCTCAGCCAGCACTGCCCTCTTGCCGTGGGTCCTTGAGAATAACTGTCCCCTCCTCAGAGCCTCTGGGACAAGAGCCTGGGAGAGCCTGGGGGCCAGGCGAGGAGTCTTGCTTGGCCTGGAACCCCGGCTCTTGGTACCTGGCACGTAGTCAATCAGTGTTTGTGGCTGTTTCTGAAGAAGGGGCAAAGAGTTAGGGTGAAAGGGTTATATTGTAGGGAGGGACCAGGACCAATCCTTCAAGTCCCGCTGGTTACTTGAACTTCCTCCAGCTTCTTTGGTTAAGCTCCTAGTGCATCCAAGCCCACAGTCAAGGCAACACGACTCTGTCTCACTCTGTCCTGATGAAATAGTCTCAGTTTATCCTTGCTTACCTTGGATGTTGGCCATGCTTGTCACTCACTTAATCCAATCACCTTATGACATCGGTATTGTTAGCATCAGCATCCCCTTTCTAAAGATGGGGAAAGTCAGGCCCAGAGAGGATGATGCCGCTGCTGCAGGCCGGTCAGCTAGCAAGTGGCAGGGGTGGGATCTGAAGCCAGGGATCCAACCCCCAAACCCCAGGCTATATTTGGAGAAGAAGCAGTTCAGGCCTGGGGTGGGGGAGATGGAGGGTAGAGGCCGAAGAGTGTGTGTGTAGACACATCTTTGTTACTCCCTTCAAGAGGCTTAGGTTGCCACAGTGTAGTCCATCTTTCCCAGCCAACTTTGTCTCATCACGGATCAGAAGCCAAGGCCGGTGAGGGCCATGCCTGTCACTGGTCAGGACCAGTCCATTGTGAGTCAAAGGACTTAGGGTTGGTGAGATGGACACTGTCAGGAGCCTGGCAGAGTCACCAATGCCTCTGGCTTTTCAGCACCTTCCCTGAGAAGGTATGTAGCTTCTTCGCCCCTGGGGATGAGGTGAGGGTTCCCATGCTCTGTCCCAGGTCCTCCTTGGCTCCTGCCCCTCAGCCTGCCATCACCCCCATGGAGGACCAAACTCTTCCTAACTGTTCACAGCCGCAGCCTGAAAGTTGAGGCGGTGGTTTGTCAGGGCCCCTCTTCCTGCAGCTTCCAGTGGTGGAACCAGCCTCATTAGAAGAAGAGGAACTAAGCTAACATGAAATAAAGCCCTCTCTGTAAACGTTTCCTGTTCATGGGACCATTGGCATACTCACCTCCTATGGGTTCTGCCAGGTCCCCAGAGGCCCAGGGTTCTCAGCCAGATCCCAGGGAGGGGCCGAGATGGATCAAGGAAGAGGTCTTCCCCTCTGCTGCTGTCTACCCTTAGTGAGCAGCTGTGATTTGGGGAACCGAGAGACCATTGGGAGAGTCAAGGAGACGTGGTGACTGCCCCAGGCCGCGCTGCCCTACACAGGATGGGGGGAGAAGTCTCCAGGGATTGAAGGGCCACCAGGGGTCAGAGCTAGATGGGGAATGGGACACCCTCCCGAGTTTCGCTGGTCTTTGAGCACAGCTGCCAGATCTGGCCAGGGCTCAAGACCCTGCTCTGGGCAGATGGACAGGGACCCAGGAGAATGGTAGAGGACAACAAAGCAAATGTGTTGATTCTAAACATAATTAAGTGTTTCTGGTAATCCATTTTTAGAAGGTGTTAGGGGCACATTTTCTCTTTGATTACCTGACACTGACCACTGAGAAGGTCACTGAATTTGATAGGCACACCTATTCCAGGGACTCAGGAGGATAGGGTCTAAGTATTATAATTTGTCAACCATAAGATGCTGTCATCTATAAGATGTGCCAAAAGTTTTGTTGTACTGGGAAAGAAAAACACTGCAAATAAATGCTTTTCAAAGAGAATTTTATTTCATACTGATTGAAGAGATCTTTTGAACTTAAGAAATATGGTGTTTATTGAGCATTTACTATGGCCAGAACTTTCCCACCCATAGCTCATTAAATCCTCACAATAGTACAGTGAAGTATTAGTAGTGGTAGGAGTGGGAGTAGTAGAAGAAGTAACGGTAGTAATTAAAATAGCAGCTGTCAAACTTTCAAACTTCTGTAGTAACGATGAAACTGTCTTAAGTACTTCCTGTGTTGCCAACTCTGCTCTTGACCTTCACCTACATTATTTTGTTGAACCTTCACAAGGACCCCATGAGAGGATGCTCGGCTTTCTGAATAAGCCCAGAAGAACAAACCAACACGAGTGCACTCTAGTTTCTTGTGGCAGCTCCAATGTCACAGCCCTTGACAGAAGTAGAAACTGAGGCACTAGGAGGCTAAGGCACTTGCTCAGCGCTCCATGGTGGAACCCGGATTTAAACCCTGAAATGTGAGTGCTTGTAGAGTCCTGCTCATAGTCACTCTGCGGACTGCTCCTCATGTCACCATGTGCCAGCATGGGGACACCTGCTCGTGTGAACGACAATGACCCATGTGGGCTACATGGCATGGCCCCTCTCAGCTACTCCACCCTACCTACTACAGCAAAGGAACAGGCGAGGCTGTGTCCAATAAGACTTCATTTATGAAAGCATGTGGCAGCAGGTAGGGTTGCCAGATGAAGCATTTTATTTCCTAAACCTGGCAACCTTAGGTGACTGTGGGCCATAGTTCCCCACTTCTCATCTGTGAGTGCCTCAGAGCAGCTCTTGACAAGCATGCCCTCGATTCCCAGAAAACATCAGAAAGGAGGGTATTGTGATTCACATTTGACAGGTATGGAAACTGAGGCTCAGAGGATTGAGTAACTTGTCCAAATTAAGTACACTTTTGGGTTTGAAATCTTGGTCTATTTGACTCTTTAGCCTCCATGTACCCAAAAGACTTGAGGCTCTGGAACAAAAAGGCAACACTCCTGGCATCTTGATGAAATTTAGGCCAAAAGGAAAGATCTTCCTGCTTCCCTCCCACTCTTCCATCTCCCGTCTCTGAGGCTAGTCTGCTCTTTGGTTTGTACCTGATCTCACCGGGATTACTGGGGGAAGAGAAAAAGACGATGAACGTGGCAGAGAGGTTTGTTGGGGCGCTGTCTTTCCTGGTGACGACTCAGTGCTTGTCCTGGTTGTGGCTTCTTTTTTTAGAGCAGATGACAGTAACTGCTTATTCCTCATCTAAGCTGACTTCTCTTGGCCTCATCCAAGAAATGCGGCAGATGAATGGCTTTGGAGCCCAGGAACTCTGCCACTGAGTCTCAGTCCAGTTTCCAAATTGTGGGCAGAGTAGATCATTTGGCAGTGGGCAACATCTGGAGACCTTTTGGCTTGTCACAACTCAGGAGGGAATTTGTTACTGGCATCTGGTGGGTACAGAGCGGGGATGCTGCTCAACACTCTATAATGCATGGAATGTCCCGCACAACAAAGAACTGGCTAACCAAGGCTATCAGTAGAGCTAACCTTGAGAAGTGTTGATCTGCGGTAAAGTGACCCATGATTTGGTCTGCTTTGGACCCACTTACTGCTTTCCTTTAGTTCCAGCCCCCTTGTTATCATATCCCTTTCCCACTTTTTTTTTTTTTGCAGGTGGGAAGCAGGAGGTTGATCAGTGAAGGTTCTTCAGGGTGAAGGGCTCTAGTTGTCTCCCTCTTCTTACTTGTTTTCTGCAAAGTGTACCTTCCCCTCCCCGCTGTAAATCTCACCTGTATTTGCCAGACCTGCTGTGCTACTCAGGATCTAAGCTGAAAGACAGAAGCCCCCTCAATTATTTGCAGTGAAGGGCACTGAATGCAGGGAACTGGAGGAGCTGAGAAGACAAAGGGGGTGAGCCCCCTCCCCAGGAGGAGGTGGGGTTACAGGTGCAAAGGTCATCCAGAAAGTGGGCACTTGGGGGGTCTGTCCAATGGGAACTAGAGCATGCAGGAGATGTTGCTGTTGACTTGGACACAGTGCAGAGGGAGAGATACTCCCAGTACCTCCAGCTGGGCAAAATAGCTGAGCAAGAAGTCAGATGACTCAGGGACTTGAGAAGTGCAGCTACAAATGTTAGCGCCTTTGATACATGCAGCAGAGCTGGGGAAGGGTGGGAAACAACTCTGAAAGCAGTCCCTGGAATGGTCTGTCTCTTCTTTTGCTGGAAGGAAGATGTAGAGGTATTCTGGTTGTGCATAGGGATTTTGGGCTGCCGTCAGATTTTCCTGAGAGAGGGGCTTGAATTAACAACTAAAGCTAATTAAGAGTTCCTACAGGCATCTCAAGGGGGGCCCAATACATGAATCTTTTGCATATTTGGTTCAATCCTGGAAGTTGTTATAGATGTTTGAGTCAGCTCCCAGTGGATGAGTTGATTCTCACTGTAGCAAGATCACTTGCATCAGAATCCCCTAGGGACTGTTAGTAACGCCAGCTCCACAGACTGACCCAGAGATCCAGAATCAGAATTTCCAAAGGAAGAAGGGGAGAAGACCAGGAGTGAGCATTTTCAATTAAGTTCCCCACAGTTGAACTACTGCTGAAAGGACCTAGTCATGTTAGTACTGGTTTAGGGGACGTTTCCCCTTCTAATTTCCCACTCTGTTGATAAGCTATGAATATAATAACTCAAACATTGTTATTATCTACTTTGTAATTGTCCCTGGAGTACTGGAGGGTTTCCTATGAGCATATTATATAGATAAACTGGATTCCTAAAGAGAATAATTGATCAGCTGTTGTTTTTCTCTTTCTGTGAATCAACTGTACACTCTCTGTGTGTGTACATGTGAGAGAGACAGACAGACAGAGAGAGAGTAGGGGAGTGGGGGATCACATCATCAAGGGAAGGTTGATTTGTGATCAAAGAACATCAGGTATTCCTGACCCTGAGATCCTTGTCTTCCATGGGCCAATTTCTTCTCTGAGCTCACTCTCATAATGATAAAAACCAGTTCATTTTCCTAAAACCCATTTTGTGTTCAACACTTTGGACAGGTCATTTCAGTTTCTCACAGCATCCCTGTCATGTGGGGATCAACTTTTCTTATTACAACAGATGAGGAAACAAAGACACAAAGAGGTAAAATCATTTGCCTGAAATTTCTGAGCCAGTGGAAACAGGATATGCAATATACTTTCAAAGAAGTCTCAGAATACATCCCCTTGTCATTCTTCCAGGAAGATTATGAGTCAAATTAATATTTAAATACTCAACTGGGTTTGACTTCTGGTATAACTGCATAGGAGCCTCTGCTGACCCATCCCCAGTGAAACTTGTCAAAACTATAAAAGAAAAAAAATTGTGTCTCTGGAAATGACCCTAAGGACTCAGAGGAAATGAAGAAATATTTATTGAAGAAAATCTAATATTTAGTAAGAGCTTGAATTTGGTGAGAGTCTCTGATGTCTGAATCATGACCTGCTCTCTCTCAACTCAGTGAAACAGAAATCCCATTCCGGACTGATGAAGCCAAGAACACAGAGCTTCCCCTTGTCAGCATCTTGAAGCCTGCCTGCCAGTACCTGTTGCTGGGAAAACTTTTGGGCAAGTGAAGCTGAGAGGTGGTGTAAGCTGAGAGAGCAGGGAGTCCCCAGAGAAAGAGAATTAGATGTGAATTTCTTGACAGAAGAGAAGCCACTTCTAGCCTAAGCCATTTTGTGACCTAAGCGTGGCCACGGTGCTTGCCCTTGAACACATCTCAGTAATTAAGGATCTTAAGGGAGCAAAAGAATGCGGAAACAGGCAAGAGAAGGAAAAATAGCAATACGTTAAAGAAAAGATGTTATATCACTTGTAGAGACTCCCTGTTCTGTCATTGAAACAGAACCATTGAAGTAAACATTAGCCCGAAGTGCTAAATGACCAGATCAACTGGAACCTAAGAGATGATGATGTTGACCTTTTCTGACCATTATGTCTTTAGTCAACTAAAGCTTGAACTCTGTGGCACCCCTCCAGACCCTGTCATCAATACTCATGTACCCCCCAGGTGACCCTGTGGTAAAGAAGCCATGTTCTCATGCAGGAGACATAGGAGATGCAGGTTTGATTCCTGGGTCAGGAAGATCCCCTGGAGTAGGAAGTGGTAACCCACTGTAGTATTCTTGCCTGGAGAATCCCATGGACAGAGGAGCCTGGGAGGTTACAGACTCTTTACAGGTCACAGAGTCAGACATGACTGAAGCAACTTAGCACTTAGCTTAAAGGGCAGGTTTGGTGTTCAGGGAAACATTGCTTTGGGAATGATCCCTGGTAATTCCTTACTTGCTGCAAGTAGTAATTAATCCTTTTCTTGATCTTTGGCTTGGTTGTGTCTTTTGATTTGATACTCACCAAGAGGCAAACCAAGTGCTTTAGGTAATAGTGGGAGCTCAGTTTTTCTGCCCAGACAGCTATCATAGCATGGAGGTTCTCAATGGATGCAGCACGACTGAGGCTACTGGGGCCCTAGCCCTTAATCTGGCTTGTGAGATAATGGGCTCCATACTGACAGAGAAGATAGGGTGACTTGGAGTTGCTGGCCCTCCCTCCACAGAATTCTAGCTCAAAGAGATAGTCAGTGCCCAAGCACCAGAGCCTTAGCTAAAGAGACTTTGCCTGGTGGGGGGCGAGTTGCGGGGTGGTGGGCCTGAAAGCAAGACATAGAATAGAGAGCTCCAAACATCTTTCCAAAGGAACTGACTTCATTTGCAGCATAGTGTGGAAAAGTTCAAGTCAAAGAGCCCTCTCAAAAATAGTGAGAGGTGTGGTGAAAGATAAATTGATAGACTGATAGATTCATTACAGGTACAAGCTAAACTATACGAAACTACAATAATTTTCTGGCAAGAAATGGAATGAGCTGGCAGTTTTTTTCTGAAAAAAATCTCAAGCAATGACCCTGGCAGTTATCCTTTCAAAGGAAATGGAATGTGATTGAATCAATCCATGAAGTAACTTATGCCCCAGGGGCATTGTTGAAAATAATAGAGTGATCAGTTAGCAGTACTAATTGGTAAGCACCGCTAGGATGTGGCAGTGACACACAGCTGGCAGTGGTCAGGGAAAGAGAGACCTAAAAAGAATCTGCTAAAACTCCTCGCATCCCAGGGTGAAGGTGGGCAGCCCCCAAGCTGTGATCCCCGAGATTCTCCGAGGAGAAACGTTAGAGATTTTACAGTACAGGGTGAAATAGACTTAACTAGGATAATCCAGCCAGTCACTAAACAAGTAAACAAGCAACTAATAGTAACAAACCCTAGAGATGAGTGCTCGTAGCCAGAGTTGTTGCAATCAGTTCAGTTCAGTTCAGATCAGTCACTCAGTCATGTCCGACTCTTTTCGACCCCATGAATCGCAGCATGCCAGGCCTCCCTGTCCATCACCAACTCCTGGAGTTCACCCAGACTCACGTCCATCGAGTCAGTGATGCCATCCAGCCATCTCATCCTCTGTCGTCCCCTTCTCCTCCTGCCCCCAAACCCTCCCAACATCAGAGTCTTTTCCAGTGAGTCAGCTCTTCACATGAGGTGGCCAAAGTACTGGAGTTTCAGCTTCAGCATCATTCCCTCCAAAGAAATCCCACGGCTGATCTCCTTCAGAATGGACTGGCTGGATCTCCTTGCAGTCCAAGGGACTCTCAGGAGTCTTCTCCAACACTACAGTTCAAAAGCATCAATTCTCTGGTGCTCAGCCTTCTTCACAGTCCAACTCTCACATCCATACATGACCACAGGAAAAACCATAGCCTTGACTAGCCGGACCTTTGTTGGCAAAGTAATGTCTCTGCTTTTGAATATGCTATCTAGGTTGGACATAACTTTCCTTCCAAGGAGTAAGCGTCTTTTAATTTCATGGCTGCAGTCACCATTTGCAGTGATTTTGGAGCCCCCCAAAATAAAGTCTGACACTGTTTCCACTGTTTCCCCATCTATTTCCCATGAAGTGATGGGACTGGATGCCATGATTTTCGTTTTCTGAATGTTGAGCTTTAAGCCAACTTTTTCACTCTCCTCTTTCACTTTCATCAAGAGGCTCTTTAGTTCTTCTTTGCTGTCTGCGATAAGGGTGGTGTCATCTGCATATCTGAGGTTATTGATATTTCTCCTGGCAATCTTGATTCAAGCTTGTGTTTCTTCCAGTCCAGCGTTTCTCATGATGTACTCTGCATATAAGTTAAATAAGCAGGGTGACAATATACAAACTTGACTTAGTCCTTTTCCTATTTGGAACCAGTCTGTTGTTCCATGTCCAGTTCTAACTGTTGCTTCCTGACCTGCATACAGATTTCTCAAGAGGCAGGTCAGATGGTCTGGTATTCCCATCTCTTTCAGAATTGTCCACAGTTTATTGTGATCCACACAGTCAAAAGCTTTGGCATAGTCAATAAAGTAGAAATAGATGTTTTTTCTGAAACTTTCTTGCTTTTTCCATGATCCAGTGGATGCTGGCAATTTTATCTCTGGTTCCTCTGCCTTTTCTAAAACCAGCTTGAACATCAGCAAGTTCACAGTTCATGTATTGCTGAAGCCTGGTTTGGAGAATTTTGAGCATTACTTTACTAGCATGTGAGATGAGTGCAATTGTGCAGTAGTTTGTTGCAATAGATAATCTAAAATGTCCAGTTTCCAACTAAAAATTATAAGAAAGTGTGGCTCATATACTGGGGGAGAAATGGTAAAAACACTGCCTGTGAGAGTGACTGGATATTAGATTTAAAAAACTTTAAAGTAGCTATTAAAATTTGTTCAAAGAGCTAAAGGAAATCATGATGAAAGAAGTAATGAAAGATATGATGAAATATCACATCAAATAGACTGTCAATAAGGAGACAGAAATTATAAAGAAGAACTTTTATGGAAATTTTGAATCTGAGACATACAATAACTGAAATAAAAATTTTACTAGTAAGGACCATCTGTATATTTGAACTGACAGAAGAATTAGTGAATTCGAAGATAGATTAATAGAGATTATGCAAACCAAAGAATAGAAGGGGGAGAAAAGGGGATGAGAAAAATGACCAGAGTCTCCAGAAGTGTGAGGCACTATCAAATGCACAAACATGAGTAATGCGAGTATCAAAAGGAGGGAAGTGAAAGGAATAAACAAAATTTCTTTTCAAAGAAATAATTACTGAAATTTCCCAAATGTGAAGAAAACTTTATACATTCAAGAAACTCAAACTCTTAGGAGGATAAATTCAAAAGAATCCATAGATATATCATAATCAAAATGCTTAAAGCCAAAAATAAGGATAAACTCTTGAAAGTAGCAAGAGAAAAATGATATTACTTATAAGGAAACCCCAACAAGATTAATAGCTTAAGTTTTCATCAGAAGCAATGGCAACTACAGGCAGTGGGATAACATATTCAAAGTGTTCAAAGAAAAGACAGTCAGTCAAGAATTCTTTATCCAGCATAGCTGTTTTTCAAAAATAAAGGCAAAATATGAAGACATTTCCAGATAAACAAAATTTGAGAAATTAATTGCTAGTAGACTCACTTTACAAATATTAAAGGAAGTTCTTCAGATGGAAGCAGGTAACTCAGGATAGTAATTTGAATGCACACAAACAAAACAAAACAAACTACTAGTAAAGTTCATTTTAAGAAATGACCAGTTCAGTTCAGTTGCTCAGTCTTGCCTGACTCTTAGGGACTCCACCGACTGCAGCACTCCAGGCCTCCCTGTCCATCACCAACTCCCGGAGTTCACCCAAACTCATGTCCATTGAGTCAGTGATGCCATCCAACCATCTCATCCTCTGTTGTCCCCTTGTCCTCCCACCTTCAATCTTTCCCAGCACCAGGGTCTTTTCCAATGAATCCAATGAATTCTTCACATCAGGTGGCCAAAGTACTGGAGTTTCAGCTTCAGCATCAGTCCTTCCAATGAATATTCAGAACTGATTTCCTTTAGGATGGACTGGTTGGATCTCCTTGCAGTCCAAGGGACTCTCAAGAGTTTCTTCTCCAACACCACAGTTCAAAAGCATCAATTCTTTAGCACTCAGCTTTCTTTATGGTTCAACTCTCACATCCATACATGACTACTGGTAAAACCATAGCTTTGACTAGATGGACCTTTGTTGGCGAAGTAATGTTTCTGCTTTTTAATATGCTGGCTAGGTTGGTCATAACTTTAATACGCTGTCTAGGTTGGTCATTTTACGGAGAAGGCAATGGCACCCCACTCCAGTACTCTTGGCTGGAAAATCCCATGGATGGAGGAGCCTGGTAGGCTGCAGTCCATGGGGTCGCTAAGAGTTGGACACGACTGAGCAACTTCACTTTCACCTTTCACTTTCATGCATTGGAGATGGAAATGGCAACCCACTCCAGTATTCTTGCCTGGAGAATCCCAGGGATGGGGGAGCCTGGTGGGCTGCCGTCTATGGGGTCACACAGAGTTGGACACGACTGAAGCGACTTAGCAGCAGCAGCAGCAGGTTGATCATTTATAAGAAATAATACATAAATGCAAATTTTGTCTCCTTTCTAGTCTTAATTTAAAAAGACATTGTAAAAGACAAAGTGTGTATTATATATTGTTGGGCTTATAGAATGTAGAAATGTGATATATTTGCCAATAATAGCTCAAAAGAGACAGGTTTAGAGCAAAGCTGTATTGGACTAAGGAAATGATTCCAGATGGTGACCCAAATCCAGAGGAACTGAAAGGAACCAGAAATGATTAAAAAAAAAAAAGGAGGCTAATGTAACAAAACTATAAATATTTGTTTATTCTCCATTCTTTTCTTAGCTTCTTTAAAAGACTTCAAAGATATAAAATTATAAAAGTTATAGATTTATAAAAATTGTAACATTAATTAGAACAATGCATTATTACACATTTCTAACACATATTGACTTAATATATACAAAATAACCCAAAAAAGAGAAAGGAGAATGGAGCCACATGGGAATAACCTTTCTGTATCTCACTGGAATTAAGGTAATAGCAATCTGAAGCTGATTTTGAGAAATTAAGGTGTATGTAGCAAACTCCAGAGCAAACACAAAGAAAGTATTCCAAAAATTGAAAAAACTCATTAAAGAAAATGAAAATTCTTTCTATATATATTAAGAGATTGATTGGCAAGAACTGACTTATGTGATTGTGATGGCACGGACTAGGACTGTGGTGGGTTCACATTCCATAGGGCAGGAGGGTTTGACTGGGAACTGTTGGGCAGAATTTGGCACTGTAGTCACAGGTAGAATTTCTTCTTCCTTGGGGAAAATCTCAATTCTGCTCTTAGGTCTTTCAACTGATCAGGTGAAGCCCACCAGGTCATAGAGGACAATTTCTTTTATATAAGGTCAATTGATTGTAGATGTTAATCACTTCTACAAAATACCTTCACAGAAATTAGTGTTTAGTTGAATAAGCAGGGACAATTGCCTAGCCACACTGACACATAAGACTGACCATCGTGCATCCGATAAACTCTACGTGCCTAAACATTTGCTTTAGAGTCAGCTTTTGGAGGAAGCCAAAGTAATATACTCTACGTCACTTTCTTTTTCAACTCAGCAGTGGCACAAACATCACCTTCCCGAGGAAGTAAAGCTCATTTTGAATACAAGCAAGTGACAGCCCATGGTCTCAAAACCCTGTGGCTCCTTGAGTTTTTCTCGTCCAGGATGTTATACGTTGGGAGATTGTGTCAGCTCTCTCTTGGATGGTGTTCACTCATGCAAGGCCAAGTTTGACACATTATTTTGGCTGCCACAGCCCCCTGTATCCATAAGCCAGTGTTTTCTGTCATCACCTTTGCTAAGCGTCCCAGGATTCACATAAATACCACATCCCCTGAGTAGTATTTACAGCTGTCTGAAGAGGGTATTCATAGGAAGGTTTCTGATTTAAAAATTTTCCCCCATTTCCCCTGAGCCCAGCATTGAATATTTTCACTACAAAGCCTGACTCAGGACAGAGAAATAGCAGATAAATATTGCCATATGTTTTTAAAACCATGTAGGATTTTTTTTTGGAGTGAACTGATACTACTCTCAAAAGCTTTATAGGAGGGTCTCTTATCATTTGTAGTTATTAAAAACAGAAGGAAGCAGTTGGGTTGGAGGAGCCCCCATCTCTTTCTTTCAAGTCTTTTATAATTTGTACCGGAAAACTGCAGCTGGAGCCTAAAATCTTTGAGGAGAACGTACAGGGTGGGGGCTAAGAGCCAGCAAAATATTTGTTGTCTCTATTTATAATAACAAGAGCTAAGAATTATTATCAGCTTCTCCATGCTAAGTGCTTTGCATGCTCAATCTCATTTGATTTTCAAAACAACCCTATGAGATAGGTGCTGTTTTAATCCCCAGTTTCAAGATGAGAAAACTGAGGCCCAGACAAGCCATATTAAGTTGTGAACGGTCTCATAGGTGTAAGTGGCAAAGCTGGCCTTAAACCCTGTCCCTGTCTGATGACAGAGTGTATGTATGTAACCACTGTGCCTCTTGTTGCTTCTGATAAAATGCTAATGAAATCTGTGAAACAGATGTGGACCGTTGTTCGTAACTCCCTACAGTTCACAGAGATGTTCTCGTTGGGATGTTTGTGTCTCAGCGCTGGCATTAAAAGTCATCATTGCCTGTGGTAAGGCTCGCGTGGAAGAGAGGAAGATTTAAAGGGAATGGTAAAAATGAGAATCTATATTCCCATGAGAAAAAAGAGTCTATTTCTCTATCACTTGCAACATGTCATCAGAGGGAAATAACCTTTGTGACACGGAAACAATGCCACTGAAGACGTGGACTCGTCTTCCTCCATTCAGTTAAATGATTAATTTTCTTCGTATTAACTTAAAATGAGCCCATTTAAAAAAGTACTTTTTTTTCCTTGAAAGCGTTGCTCATTATGCTATCATTTTAAGTAATTAAATCAGAATAAATGGCTCTGTGAAGCTATTTTAACGTAACATCTAATTATATCTGACCTAGACTGTGAACTATAATCATTAAGTACATGAACTGTGTAATGTTCTGCACGTTCTTTAATAATTTATATGGCAGAATTCAGCTGCATCGGAGTCTTAAGTAGGAACAACATCTTCCACGACACCTGTTATCTGCCCGGATTGCCGAGGTGGCCTGTCTGTCAGATGCTGCTCCAGCTCTTCATCCTTCTCTCTCTGAGGATGCTCAACTCCAGTGCATGGAAACTGTCCCTGTATTTTGGATGCACATTAATTATTTTGACAGGGAGCTCAGAACAAATCAGTGAAATTGGTAGCATTTATATACTTTTGGCAATAGAAATGTTTTCTGGACCCAACTAAAGATTGGGGACACCTTCCCGGATGAACTAATTCTGTCATCCAGGAGGTGTCTGGACCGCCAGAGTCACGCTCTGGCTGTTACTGGAACGGCTGCTCCGTGTTTGCATTTGCATTCGCAATTTTAAGTCTTTCACTTGGCCATGGGAATGTGTTCTTGGCAGCGGCTCAAGAGAAGACCTCTCCAAAACCAGGAGGGATGTTTCAACCAAATTTGGGAAGACACGTCAGTGTGATAGTTTTTGTTTTTGAATTTGTAAGCAAGGACTTTTTTCCTTTTAATCCATTGCTGTTACTAAAATTAGTTTCCATTTGGGGCCATTTTCTTTTTCTCTTCCTCCTTTTGCATTTATCATTCTTATTGGGATACTGTCATCATTTCCCCACCCCCTCATACCCACTCCCCTCCTTTTAAAATAGTCAAGCCTGCCATGCTTTGGGAAATGAAGATGTTTGTTTCCATTGCCCCTTTCAGGGAAGAGAGTGAGAAACTAAAGATTCTGATCTCTGAGACAGAAGTACAAATTCATTATCCCTTCTCTGCAAGTCTGTAAATTCTGAAAACTGAAAGTGTTTTCATTGCTCATGTGGCATTGAAACCTGCCCTGACCTCTGGTCATTTGGCTAAACCTGACCTTTACCTACTAGCACTGTTGGTTAATCCACACGATTGATCACCCTTCTATGAATTTTCACAGATCCCACTGCAGAAGTATTGCTGTGTTTAATGAT